>NC_056598.1:12884284-13484284 GCF_018340385.1 Cyprinus carpio
CGTGCAGTCCGTACTGTTTCTGCACTAGACAATGATTGACAGACCAGACAACACACAGTGGAAGACTAAATGTGTCTTTAAAGATCGGATGTTCTTTACAATTCTTTATTATTAAAAAATATGTTTTGTTTTAGTCTACTATGGGAACAAATTATCAATTTTTTGGGCTACTCTAAATAAATATGAATTAAATGACAATAACTACAGAAGAAAACTCTTGTCACTTGTCAAAATAAATATCTTAAATGAAAAATGCTCTTGATTGCACAATGTAAAATCTTTGTTTTTTTTATTTATTGATAAATATATTAAATATCTATGATTATGTCCACGAATCCCTAGGTAGGTTTCTGGCTTTTAAGTCTTTTTTTTTATTATTATTTTGCTGATTAGAAATAACTAATTTGTTTGCAAAGACAAGTGACGTTGCTGTGACGCAACTCATGTGCACGTAGTATTTGTCAAGCATCTTTCTTACGTAAAGACTGCAGGTCCAGCTCTTATATTTAAAAGACCTTCCGCTCCTCAATTACATCTGAATTGGTCGATATGATGAATGCTCATGGACAAGGATCAGTCAGAGGAAACTCAAACTTCAGACAAGACCGAGTGTCCGTCTGAACCAGAATCATCAGCTTATTCACCAAAAACTGACAGGCAAAGAGCCAAATCTCTGCCTGTAGATCTATACCAGCATCAATCTTCCTCACACGAGGAACATCCAGTCCGAGGAAAGAGAGTCCAGTTTGCAGACATGATGGGGTTGAACCTGGCAAACGTCAGACACTTTGACATCTCAGATGATGCAAATGAAACATCTGGACTCCAGAATCATCCTCCAAACCAGCAGCTTCAGCATCTGAGTTTAGCAGCAGCCTTTGACATGCCTGTTAGTTCGCTGGAGTTTGATATGAAGTCACGCCGTCTGGGAGTCGCATTGGAGAGTGTCACAATAACCACTTCTGAAGTGAAGGGTGTGATAAGAGTGAGGCAGAGCAACGCAAGGGAAGTTGGGGTCAGGTACACTTTAAACAACTGGCTGACATTTTCAGATATACAAGCTGCATTAAGACTGAATGAAGAAAAGGGACTAGAGTGGCAGAAGTTTGACTTCGTTTTGCACACGCCATTCTGTTATGACAAAGATTGATCAGTGCATTTCGCAGTGTATTGTCAAACTGATCACGGAAGATACTGGGACAATAATGACGGACAGAACTACACTTTGAGGATTCAGACTGTACTTGACAATACAAGGACTTAATTGATGCAGCGATCTGAAATTTAGTTCAATAAAGTGAACTTGACTTCTGGTTGCATGATCATTTGTCTTAATCATTTGAACACATTTTAATTAAGTCATACTACCATATTGTAGGTAACATGTTTAGTATTGTCATATGTCTTACAGATCTGCAAAACAAACTTAAGTGTTGCTCAAATGTCTTTTTACAGTGATTCTTATATTATAGCCATTCATTATATGCATCTTATTTATTTGCTAAAAAATGACATAAACATACATTTACAGTATACTCTAATATACAACTTCACAAACATGGTCGGCTGGTGTTGCAGCTCCCGGGATAAACAGATTTGTCATTAACAAAGCAGACATTTTGATTCTGACGACACTTATAACTGAGGCTCTTTTTCAACAATGGTCTTCTGAGCAGAATACAGATGGCCAATGGAAACCTGTCAGACAAGGATAAGAGATACCGTCTTAGATATAGCACATTAAATGTGTAACTGTAAATATTATTACATTATTACATCCTATTTGGATCAGGCCAATCAAGTTCGTCGGCCATAAAAATCAGACTGGAATATGAAACAAAGCTTGCATTGCTTGCCTGTCTCTTGATGACCGCCAGGTTCTCTCTAGCTTGATTTATGAGCATATCCAGTGTTTTGGGGTTGTCCACATGAAGGTTCTCCCTGAAGCCATCTTTCACTCTGCGAAGTGCGTATGTTCTGAAAACAAACAGTATTTTTATAGTAAATAACAATAGATGGGAAATAATAGTGGGAAACGAATTAAAAAGGCATGCGTCGTTTACATATATAAGCGTTTATCATTTAAATTAACGTTACTAGTCTTATAGTAATATAGTTACAGCTAGACAAAGACAACATGCACGATTATATGTGATTATAATTTATACAGAATTTTTTTTCACAGTGAATAATAAAAAGCGTACCTGTAATTATATGAGGGGAACTGTTTACTCTCTTTCATAAGCATCCTGTAGAGAGAGATCACTTGAGCCCTGCTGCATGACGCCATGTTGACTTCAGTGGAGTTCTTCTCGCGTTGCGTTGAGTTGCGTTTGATACATCGCCCTCTAGCGTCAGGATCCGTTGAGCAGATTCGCAATGGAATGGAACACATTGTGCATTCCTATAATAAAGAGGCAAATTCCATTATAGTACTAGTACATTTCAGGACATTTTTGCAGATTACCAACTCATGGCAGTGTTTTATTTTTCTGACTGTATATTAAAATGGAAATGCAATTTACTGGAGGTGCATAACATTAACATTATTTTTTAAATGCTACCTTTTATGAGCACTATATAGGGCAGTTAACATCACATAAGGAGAAATTGGTGTCCACAGTAATGTTGTGCCTGGGGAAACCACAGAAGATCCCTAGGGCCCGACTGCTGGCATATGGGGCCTCATCACACTAACTGTGCTGTGTAAAACAAGACTGTTCACTTTTTACTAAATGAAAACCACATGGAAAAAACATAAACAATTGGCTTTAATGTATGTAGGCTACTGTATGTATCTTTTACTGTTATTAAACTAGCAAATATATCTGAAGAACACTTCTGGCGATCAAGAAATTAAACTACCATCTCAAAAATTCATGTTTGTTTGTTTGTTTTATAAATAGTAATATACAGTAGGGGAATGAATCACTATCATTTCCAGAATTCATGTTTGTTTTATAATAAGTGGTGCACAATAGGGTTGACAAAAATCACTATAATTTCCAAAATGCATGTTTGTTTGTTTTGTAATTAATAGTGAACAATAAAGGAATTAAACACTTGTTTGTATGTTTTTATAAGTATCTTTTTTGTGGTTGTTGTTCGTTTTTATTTATATATTTGCAAAATTACTGTAGCACTTATGCTCCATACATTATTTGGATGAAAAGCCAGCCGGAGAACCTGAGTAACCTCAGCTTCCTGAAGTATACCCCGCAGCTACCACACAAAAATCAATTAATTACAAATGTTAACATCTACATAAGCGTTGAGCTGAACCATTGAAATTTCCCGTCTCTCATCCTTGACTTTCTGCATTCAAACATGTCACCTGTGTGTATTATTCATCCTCTGCTCTGCTGCTTCCATTTCCGCAGGGTCCACATAGGATCTACCGTCTGCCCCATTTACTCACACAACCTCCTGCATTATTAACAACCAGAAAGAGCATGGCCATGGACTCTTCCTGTTTGTAGCCCACAGAACGAAAGATATGACAGTATGGCCTTCGTTCTTCTACGTGATTCAGTATTCTGATCAATTTAAGATGCACAGAAGAATTCTATATGCATAAAGTCATGATTTATATGATAAGCAGACCTGTTTGTCGGACTTTAAGTAGTCCGACAAACAGAGTCTTCACAGGTACATAGAGCTGATATTTTCACAATAAGATGGTGCACATTACGTAGTATTATTGCTCTAGACAGCAGGTGTTTGTAAAGAGCACATTCTGACTCTCTTCAGATAGCAACTGCCATTAGCTATCTGCTCTGACAATGCCTTTACATAATGATATTCATCAGAGGCATTTCCATGGCTTATACTAAACTTTTATGACATTTACAATTAAAAATCTAGTCATATTAACTGTTATCAACTGGATTTTCAAAGGTGAAGTTTTAAAAAAAACCTATATTTAAAGCATGGGAATATTTCTAAGAATGCCATATAAGTACAATTAGCCATTAGAAACAGTTTTTACTCTGAAATTGCTTGTAAATTCTACAAACGATTACAAAGAATGGCAACTTATACATTGAATTAAACATGAAATTTTGAAGTAGAACTTAAATAGTATTTTTTGTTGTTGTAAAACACACTACTGCAATTTTTGTGTAAGTAGACAATTTATATACAAGCTTATTTGTTCACCTGCAATGTTGTCCTGCAAATCTCTAGTGAAATCTAGTTCTGCTGCCAAAACATGCAAAGCGATCATGTCTGAGTGGTTTGTTGTGTTCAGGATGCTGTCTTGAGTATGGAGGAGTCGCTAAATTATTAAACACTTGAGTTGCTTATAGTTTCTGCTCTGGATCTTGCATATACAGTACAGAGACAATTAATTTGTGCATACAGTATGTGATGCAGTCGATGATTTAATAAATAAAGGAAATCTTTTTTCATTTTCCACTTGCAGATCCCACTTACAGTATATTCTTCTCTCAAGGTGACTGAATTAGATTTGCTTTTTTTTTGTTCACATCAGATTATGTAGCAAACAAAAAGACAGATGTGTTTGAGTCGATGAATGCACAATCCCTTCAGGGAATGCTTAGGACCTTCAGCACAGCACGTGTTAATAACCAGGTCGTGGCCGTGGTCCTATTTCAAGGGCTCATATTCACAATGAAAAGAGCATCTGGGCATCTCCTGCCATAAATATTCCACCAGAGATGTGCCCCCTATTTTAATATGCATTGTGTGTGTCTTGCTTTAGACAGATGTTCAGCTTGGGGGCTTCATAACTTTAAATGAGCATGCAACTCCTCATGGAAAATATATGCAATTTCTTGCATTTAGCTGTTCATATTTTGCTGTAGTGTATGGAGAAGTCAAACAAGCAAAAAACAACAACAACAACAACAAAAAAACCTCAAATAAATAAAAGTCAGGGTGTTTATTCAAACTTTTGATTTATTTGATTCATATTTAATTTGCTTCAGTTTCAAAAAAATATATATATATATATTAGACACTTCTAAAATTTGGCCAAATGCATTTATAATTTATAAGTAAACATTTACAAGCAAATGCCATTATCCTATACTGTATTGAAATAATCAGTTTATTAAGTTAATTTTGTTTGGGCAGACTCTTCTATGAAGAAACAAGTCTGTGATGTTAAATATGTGCTTTTCAGAAAATAATATGTATTTTAGGTGTGCTTTAAATAATAATAATAATTATTATTCTAATTATTGGTCCTCATTGCAGAATGCACTATTTTTACCTAATAACGGTCCAAGAAGAAAAAATGTCTTTTAAAATAATATTTTATAATATAATATAATTCACATTTTTACTTTGAATCATTTTCAGATTTTTAAGAGAGTTACTTCTGAATTCTTCCATAGGTCAAGGAGTGCCAATGAGTCCTATATTTAACATAATCATCTTATTATGTGATTCCAAACATGTACTGAGTCAGTTGAAGAGATGCATATTATCCATTCTGTAACTTGTTTCAGGTCAGATCTTCAGGTTTATTACTCAAAAACAAGCCAAGCCACCAGTGTGGTAAAACACATCAGCAGTATCTTCAGTTCCATAGGTAATAAAACTGTGGATACTCCATTATCCCCGGAGCATAATTCAAACAAGCTTCCCTGATAGTTCAAGCTCCGGGACTGCAGTTTCAGTTTTTCCCAGAGGTCTGTAGCTCCTTCTTGACAATCTGCGATTGCGGTGGAGGCACACGAGTGGAAGTCATTCCAATATCTGCATGAGGATAAACATGAAGTGCACAATCTGTTTTAGTCCTTGCGAATGAAAATGTTTCAGTACTGTGAGTCACGGATGGCACAAGCTCAACTCATGGATATGTGAATATAAGGAAGACCACCAGATATTTAATGCTTAGCTTCTTCCAGAAATGTGTACTTACGAGCAGATGGTCTGTAGGTTTTCGCTGTCATCCAGCTCTTGGGGATAGTTCACCATGTTTTCTCCAAGGCTGAGCAGGCAGTCTGAGAAACCTTTAAATACGTTTTCACATGTTCCTCCAGCACACGCTGCCTGTAACAATGAAACTGAAATACACCAGAATAAATCACCCAGAATAATATTTCCCACTTAAAAAAGCTTGAGTGTTTCATATCATCCTCAATTTATAATTTATAACCCAAAACAGCCCAAATTAACTAAACTGTGACCTTCACAGTAACATTTAATAAATACATAGGCTAAAAATTACATTAAATAAAAAAAGGATATATTTTCTAATGTATTTAAAGGCAAGGTCTGAAAATTGAATTCCAGCTTCTTCTTTTTTTTTCTTTTCTTTTTTTTAAACTCATTATTACAACAAAACAAGAATCAATATTCTACATATATCTTAACTCAATGACTCACCCAATTCCAGTGTGAAAAGTATCGAGTTGTATTTGTCGGTCAAAGTCAGTCCCATCCTACGCTTAACAGAATCAGCAGTCTGTGGAGGAGGTTTGAGTCTACTTCCTCTCATAAGCAAACTGCTGCATTTCAAGAGGAATTAATTTACTTCTGTCACGCATTTCCCACAGCTGACTGAGATAAAGTGGACTGTAGAGGAAAGGAGATGTCACCTACGCTCACACTCCTTTTTTTATTTTATTGCTCAATAACATACGCTCACACTCCTCCTTTACTTTCTTGCGCCATGATGACGTCAGCGTGCACCTGACTGAGAAAACCTCACATTTTAATATAACATGTTTTTATTTCGTGCTGCATATTTCTTGGAATCGTTGTAAAATGTAAGCTTTTCAGGTAAAACAAACAAACAAACAAACAAAAAAACTATCATTTATATTTAGAACGTTTGAAATCTTAATGTTTTTCCTAATATAAAAAGTTATAGTTACAGTTGACTCGAAATAATCAAAGTAAGTGTAAAAAGCAAGGCAGAATTTAAGACATTTACTTACACATACATGTTCTAAACATGTTAAGGTTTTATTCAGCGCTCTTTTCGTACTGTACAGACATATAAATGGGTACCAGAGTCAGAGGTGAGCGATTTTGTCAGACATGGGAACAAAACGTGCCTTAAGCGCCCCCAAGCGAGTAGTATTTGGGAAAATTAAGAAATAAATACCTTATTATTAAAAACATTACAGTAAGATGGGGAAGATGCCCCCCTTAAAAACAATGTGCATTTACTTTTAAATTGTAAAATATTTAGATATAAGTTTTATATATACTTAATTGTCCATATTTTAAGTTAACATATCTCATAATGGCAACACTATGAATGCAAAATTAATTATTTCAATTAGATAACTAAATGGGTTTTAATGGAAAGCAAGCTGTCTGAAATTTACTTCTAATACTGAATAATAACTCCATTTTTTCTTCTATGCCTTCTTAGTTCTGGGGAGGTCATCTTCCCTCAAGGGTCTAATTTTATCTTTTTTGTCACAATAATAACTAAATTTTTACTCCACAAATCTACAAACATCGATGTGTCCACAGATCAGAAACCTTTTAAGTTCAACATAATGCAGTTGTCATTTACAGAGTCTTAAAATTAGATAAATTAACATCTTTTGACTAAATCTCACAAAGGTATATGAAACGTGAAAGGTATTCATATGTAGATGGAAAAACAAAGCATTGCCATTCATCAACGGTTTTGTCTTCATACACTTACACTTATGGATAATGAATTTACCCAAAATCAAGATTACATTTAAAAACAAAAAACAAAAAAAACAATCAAATCAACATTCAGTCCTTTTGTACAATAAAACATTTCTGACTATTACAAATATTTAAATATCTACTATTTTTCCTCATTACACATACTGCAAGAATAGTTGGCTCAAGGGGATCCGGTTTGAGTCTGAACAGGTCAAGTCCCAATCCCATGTCCCTTCACTCATCCCTACTTTCCTGCCTCCACATTAATACACAATAAACTATTATACAGGAGGCTACCTGTATACCTGTAATATTAGAACCAAAAAAGCCCTCGTAAAATAGAATAAACTCTTAATAAAATAGCAGGTTGGAGTAAAACTTTTTAGAGTAGATTGCTCCAAGACCACTGATAAGCAGTAGACTACATACTATTTACCATCAGATGGCACTGTTGTCAAATTGGTAAGTCTTATTGCGTGTGAAGTTACTGGAAACTCATACACAGGTATTTCAAATAATAGTAACATCCATACGTGCATAAACACACGCTCACACTCATTACAACATAGAAGTGAGCTGTACCTGATAACTGTATCAACTTCATATCAGCATTATTTTGAATTGTGTTCAATCTTATAGCTTTCTCCGTTTTAAATTTAGAGAACGTAAATTCGTAGATTCCATCCTATTTAAACAAAAAGCTTTACATTTAATTAAATCAACATTTTCTGTAAAAGAAACAACAGAGAAAATAAAAACTAAAAAAAGGAAAGGAAATGGAAAAATGGAAAGACAAACAAAAACTTTAATCATACTAATACAAAGGAAAATGGAACTTTGTGCAGGATGGAGAACACTATGTGGGCCAGAGGCAATTATCCAGGTCACTGTGGGTCAGAAACATTGCTTGGTATACCAACACAAGGTCACTCTCATGTGATTACATAAGGTGATGCAGAGACTGCTCTCTAGTGGCAGCACAACCACAGACTCACAGACCCAGTGCTGCTGTGACACCTCTCAGATAGAAGACTTATCCCAGTAAAAGCTATTTAAACCACTAAGTTAACGTAACTAGTTAACAGTTTTTGAGACACATCTATACATTAATCAAATGCTCTATATGAGTTAACTAGCCTATACAAATTTCAAGTGATAATGACTAAAGGTTAATATCTTGAAATGTTTAAAGTTCTCTCCAGAGAATGGAAGTATCATCTCTCTCATAAATTATTTATTTATTTACTTATTGACTGTTAAAGCAAGTCGTTTTCACTCAATTTAGCAAAATATGCAGCATGATTGGGAAGTTTAGTCTTAGCTTGGTCAAACGGACTTGAGTATGTCAAAATGTATACAGCTGTAACTAAATGCATCTTCAAGGTTGCCATATTGTGTCACTTAACTGTAGACACATAATATTTGCACGCTGAAAACTCAAACACCATTAATCAAAATATGAACTATGTCACAGAAAAAGCGCCAAAGGACTTCATACCCAGGATCTTTGCATACTGAGTTACATTCATAGAGACACGATTTGCACAGGGCTGTTGTCGAAATACGTGGAATTACTTCATCTTCGAATGGCCATTTAACTCCTCGTTTCTCTCTGAGACTATTAAACGCCCTTCCACAATGTTTTTTGAGATGACGAATGCCCCATTATAGTATGACGACCAGCAGGTGTTTGTCTTGTGATAGCAAGAAGGCGCCAAAGAGTGTGTTGCATCATCAGTATCCCGGTTACATTTTTACATTATTTTTAGTTTATATCGTCTACGAGTTTATATTGTCTACGCAACATAAAATAGCAACATGTTATACAATTTAAACAATATTTTATATATTTATAAATATGCATTATCACAAAATGTGTTAGTAGGCTATGTCTACAAAAAGTTTTGAAAAGATTATGTTGTTGTTAGTCACTTGTTGCTACATCAAATCTATCTATCTATCTATCTATCTATCTATCTATCTATCTATCTATCTATCTATCTATCTATCTATCTATCTATCTATCTATCTATCTGTCGTGAATGATCAATCGGATGAGGCTGGAGGAGTGAAGTTTTCCACCCCTCCCGTAGAGATGCTCACAGCTGAACTCCAGTGGCAGCCTCAGTAACACACGTCCCCTTGGAGACTAGAGCAACACGTGATGCGTCTACTTATCACGTTCACTGAGCAGCGCTCAGGAACACACTTTGAGGAAAAAGTGACTTTTCTGACCCTCATTCGTCGGAAGTGTCGATGGCCATCACTCCTTTAGGGAGCTAACACAGTGGGCGATGTGAAGTATCCAGTTGGCGAACTTTGCACATCCTCAAATACGCCATTTTGATCGCTCTCCGGAACAAGTTTGCAGTTTTTTTTTTTTTTTCGAAGTCCATCATCTCTTTTCACCATCATCATGTCTCAGCGCAATCAGCCCAACCCCGACAAAGTCAAGCGTAAGTATTGAGCGCTTTTCTACTTGTTGTTGTTGTTGTTTACGTTCTCCATCCTGCCGATTGCAAACTTTGCTGGATGGATACTTTGTTGGAAGTTGTTAAACTTGGAAGGCCGGAGATGTTGAGATGATGTCCGATCTTTTTTTCCTCGCCCGGGGTTTGTGCTTCCTCGTTTCATTCTCGCATCCAAAGGTTGAACGCCTGACTACAGGAATTCACTCGCGTCTAACCAGCGCACATGTAATTCATACCTGAGTTAACTTTAGCACTTTAACCATACACTCAGTGTCACTAATGTAGCTTTATCTCCCATATGACAAAAGGTAGTTTAGCTCATACATTGTCATCAAAAGTGAGTATTTTATAGTGAACCGAAGAAGCATCCACATCTGAACTTTGATCGAGGCTAACGCGTGGGGGGTTGGACACGCTTCCCTTTATATTGTGACCTTGTCGGGACATGTTGTATTTACGTTTTATTTGTGCTTCCGACTTTTCCTCACCATCGACAAGTTATTATTGTTCACCAAACCACCCTTCTTTCGTCAGTCACACTTTGCACACTTAATGTTTGGGAATGTCAAAACTTTTAAAGGAGGAAGTTCGCTGTCGTCGTGACTATCTTTGGGTTGGGTTTGCTGCACGAGATGAACGCCGAATAGGCATACAAGAAAAGTCGTCTTTTGTATTTGAACCAAGCAGCCACATCGACGCTTCGATTGAAACCATCTCAGTTTGTGATGACTAATTACTCAGATGCATCATAATGTTCGTGCGGGCATTCGTATGCTTGCGCCCTCCTCCCATCATCCTCTGTTCGTTCTCGCGTCTCTTTGGAGAATCAGAACGTGCAGAGATCCGGATGAGCAGTTCACATTCCATTACCAAATTCAACACTGGTCTCCAGGAGGCCTGCAGTGGTAGCATCATTCACTCGCTGCCTCCCCGCAATCCGCTGACTTTTAACTAGAACATCTTAGTTGATCTGTACAGTAACTAACATGCAATGGGGCACTGACCTTAAAGGGACAACTTTCTTTGTACCTTACCTTCCCTTAAAAGTTGCATATTACTACCTGAAAGTGGTGTAAAGTACTGTATAAACTGTATAAACTTTTATCTTTAGTTGGTAATCTGAGGATATTGCTGAGATATTATGCTGTGGTTTATGGTGATCTACTGTGTGGTGTGTAATTATGTACAACCAGGGGTCCCGGAAGGTACTCCAGGGGGTCCGGAGAGACCACAGTCAATATAAAACATAGAATTAAATTGCATTCCTTGCAAATGATTTAATAGGCAGTATATAATGTAACTTTTGTTTTTATACTAGAGGTTCTTGGGTCTGTAAAAATGGAAAACTTCTGATTTAGAGGTTTTATGTTTGGAATTAATTTTGCCCATCGTCACCGTAATAATATAGCTTTGATAAACATTGCTAATTAAAGATAAGTCGCTATCTTTTGTGCAACTGCAAAGTGATTTTAAAAGATTAAACCATTGTATGTAGCCTACTCTGAACCAACATGGGAATGTGTTGCTTTTGTTTCTACATTACTTTATGTAAGCATCAACTTGTGCTTGTTTTTGCCTTTAATAATAACAATATTTTGAATTTAAAATTTTTTCGTTGTCTACTGTCTTCCGCATGCGGAGAGGCAAGGTTAAAAAACAAATCCTCCTTTTCTCATTTTTCTAATAGCTGCTCCTCTCACAATGCAGGCTGATATAGGGTGGAGATGTGTTTGTTCAGACGCGTAAAGCAAGAAGACCATTGAAAATTCAAAGGCATGTTCTAGTGAACAGTCAACCAGTGGCCTGGGCTGTAATCTCCTCTGTCCTCAGCAGGGAGTCGCCAGAGTTGAATAGAGAAAACCCATTGTGAGCATTAGAGCTGCCGTGCAGAAAGTGATAGAAAGGGCCATCAGCTTTTACTCCACTTTGTATTCAATCACTCTGAAGTGTATTTAAAGTCTCAACAGCCCTATTGAGTGGATGGATTCATTTTGCACTTTTGTTTTGGTCTATTTTAATATCGAGACGCAGCCTTGTTTTAATGTTTTCATCTTGATTAGCCTCGATTAATATATATTCATTAAAAAGAAACTCTCTTGGGTTCCCTAGTGGACTTCTTCTGACAAACATGCCCTACTGTGATTGTTAACGCAGTGTACGTAAAGACAGAGGGACCAGTCTGTTGAAGTCCCAGACTGGATGGAGGAACTTAGTTGGTCACCTCTCCGAGCCGTTTGTCCCTAGTGATGGGTGTTCTGTTCACTCATCCAGGGGTAGAGATGGGCGTCCTGTTTCGCTCTGGAGCTATTTTTAACCTGTCTATTTTAGATAAGATTATGTTCCCTCTCCCTCGAAGGGAATGGGAAGCTTGGTTTGGTCCTGGGGTGCTGGGTTCGACATGGTACCTGTAGGGCTTAAGAAAATGAATGAACTATTTACATGTTTATTCTAATAGAACATTCTTAGACACAGTCTTTAAGAATGTTTCATTTATGGCCAAATCAAAAAATTACTATTGAAGGTTGTCTGTTTTATTGGAATGGTTCACCAAAAATGAAAGTTTGGACACACTGTAAAAAAATCAAAAGTTGAGAAAACGTAAAAGTTTAAGGCAACCAGCTTCAGCAGATTTTTAAGTTTTCTAAACTTGTTGTTTCCAGTTTATATAACAGAATTTTTTGTTGTATAAACTGAAAACAACAAGTTGAGAAAACTCAAAAATCTCCTACAAAAACAAGTTGAGAAAACTCAAAAATCTGCTGAAGCTGGTTGCCTTAAACCTAAGTTTTCTCAACTTTAGATTTTTTTTACAGTGCATAATTTATTCATCCTCATGTTGTTCCAAACCTGTACAACTTTCCTTCTTTACAAAAAAGATGATTTGCAAAATTTCTCTCTATTTTTTTCTCTCCATGCAATGAAAGTCAGTGGGATCTTACATTGTTTTTGACCCTATTTTTATCCCTGAGTGGATAAAGAATAAACATTTATCCCTGAGTGGATAAAAATAGAAAAAAAGTCATACAGTTTAGAAAACATGAGGGTGAAGAAATTTAAATATATCAAAAGAAAAATATCCTATTTGTTTTATTTCTATTTTTGCATTGAAATGTAGAGAATATACTATAAATGTATTTGACCTTCACTCCATTCAGTTAAGTCTGATTTTTGGCCTTTCGTAGTGAAAAGTTTGGGCATCTCGGGACTAAATTGTTTACTTTTTAAATGATAAAGTATAGTAAAGAAAAACTAAAAGTGAAACTGAGTCCTCATGAAAATGCTTTGGTGTAAGTGGGACATGGATGACAGGAAATAGAGCAGCCTGTGTGGATAGAGGAAGTTAGAAAAAGATGAAAACAATAGGTAGCCTATCCTTACACTGTGTGTTTGAGAATTAATTTTGTGTGATAGTCAATCAAACAGGTCGTAATAGTCAAACTGTGATGTTTTACCACAATCATAAATAGTTTAGCTCGCTAGCCCTCTATTTGAGGAACTGTTTTACGTTTGTCTGTGAGAGAAAAAGAAGACGAATCACACACGGCTTTGCAGGCCTCCTTCTTTACCTCCCCCTGCTACTTCCCCCGCCCCTCTTCTCCCACCCTGCCTCTGCTGCTGACTAAACAGTTTTGTCAGCTGGCAGTTGCCCACAGTCTGTGAATTTTTGATAGCTTCTAGAGAGGGAGCACCACGTAGGGAGGCGGAGATGCTGAAGAAACGCTCTTGTTGCTCATTTAGGAGTGAAGGAGGGAGACAGAAACGGGAAGGTCGAGTCACATTGTGGAACCAGTTCGTCTTGTACTAGCATTCTTTGTAGGCTTCCCAGTTTCGTGTTCAAGCACAGAACAAACATTTGAAAGATATGAAAATATGCCTGTGGCTAATTCATCTGTATAACGTATAGGGGTTGCTAAAAGTCAAATTTCTGCTTTGGAAACAGAGAGAAATTTGAGTTATGATCTGACATAAGTGTCACAAAACGCTTCTAATCTAATGACGCAGTGAGTGATGTTACGTCATGCATAATTTGATGAAATCTCATGACAAAGCTGTGACTTTTGTGTCAGTTCCAGTTCATTGTAGTGATTCACAAGATGGAAAAAGTAATGAGGGAGGGACGGTGTGTTAGTGAGTGCATAACTGGGACATCTAGGTGTGCACAAACTATCGACCTCATGTCAGTATGTGTTGACCTGCATGGACTTTGAATCATACACTCTCCTCTTGCTAAACGCAAGAAGAGCTTCACAGAGAACCGTCCCAGCTGAGGACAGATCCTCCTCTGTGTCTCTGAGAGCGATGTGCAATGGGAAACAGATGTGGCTGGGCTGTTAGCTCAGTGCTTTTCTTCAAAGAGCTTCAATTAGCATGTCCGTATACAGAACGACTTCATAAGACATATTTTGTCAGCTTCATAGATTTGTTATTGTAAATTCCTTGTCTGTCAGCTTCGCAGCACAGTTTGCACCAATTTGTCTTGAATTACTGCCAAACGAAGGCATCACAGTGATATTTAACCCAAAAATGAAAATGATTCATGACGTTTTAAACCTGAATCTGTTTTTTTTTTCTTCTGTAAAACACAAAAGGTGAATTTTTTCCCATTTATTGAAGCTTCAAAATTACACAAAAGCATCTAAATGAAATGATCTGTATCTTTTGAAGCCATATGATAGTGAATGTGTGAGTAATAGTTCAACATTTTAATCGCTACTCACTGACAATCTTGACCTGCTTTAGTTGAGAAAATTCCAATGCCTGATTCTTTTTCAAATTTGCATTTTTGAGTCTTTTGTATAATTAATTGATTCTGTTCACAACAAATTTTTGAATAATTTGTAATCCAGTTGTAACAGTTAACAGTTCAATGGAGTGAATGATTATCATTTGGTTGCAGGGTATTGACGTAAGTTTGGTTTATTTCTAACACAAAACTATAATGTGGCTTCAAAAGACTTTGAATAGGATGATGTGTAAGTCAGATGAACTGTTTGTCATTTTGGAGGTCATTATATTTAAAATAGTGAGTAGGATAGTGAATAAACAATGACATCATTTTCTTTTTTGGGTGGACTGTCTCTTTAAATAAGATATAACTCAAAGCACACTCATTCACCAGCGCATCCATCTCATTAGTGAGTGTTTCATGGCACATTATCACAAGATCATCCCGTATCATCTGATGTCATGTTCAGTGGGGCTTTCATAATGTGTTAGCACCTTAAAAAGTTGTTTTTTAATGGGACTGATTAAAAAAAAAAATCACAGGTTATGAAAACATTCTAGCTGAATGATGCTGTTGGTTGACTGTTATCAGTCGACGGGATTAAGGTGATTCAGGCAGTTCTCTAGCAGCCTCTCCCAAAATGCCCTGAAGCAGCGTTAGACAATGAAGGAAAAATGGCGTCCTTTCAGGAGGAGAAACCCGGCCGCTCCCGTCTCTTCCAGCTCTTAGAACATAAGGCACGCAGTGTGTTCTCAGTGAATGTGGCTGTCCACCATCCTGGCTCTCGCTACACTGTCTGATAATCCACGCTTGCATCCAAGTCCCAGCTATGTTAAGTGTTCAGTGCTTTAAACAAAATAATGTTAAAAGCAGATTTCTTTGTTCCCACACTCACATTTTGCAGCTTGCATAACATTTGCAAGCAAATAGTGCGTACAAAACAGTTCCTAAGCATGTGTGCTCCAGCAAGAAAAAGTTTTACGTTTAAACTGTTAAATGAAGAACATTGAATTCATAAATCAGCTGTACTTCATGCAAATGTTTAAACCATAAAGTAATTGTATTTTGAATGAATTAATCACCATTTGCAAAAGCTTGTTGAGGAGGACAGGATTCCTGACAGAACAGGACAGGGAAAACAAAACATGGAAACGAGGCAAAGGTCACTCCTGGTTCATCTCAGGGTTCCAGTAAATATTAACCTGCTTATCACAGAGAATGGGACGTGTTCTTTTAGTGTACTTGAATGAGACAAAAAACTTAAAGAGACAAAATGAACACCAATAAGTAGGTATTTATCAAATTGTCAGTTTTGTGGTTTATATTTCATGTCTGTTAGCTTTGAAGTTTTTTGCAGTGTACAATTCTCAAAATATACAATACTTTTAAAATGACCTAACCTTTAGCACATTTGTGCAAAATGTACAGTCTTTCTGGGAAAATAGAACAAAAATAGTCAAGACCCGTTGTGCACTTACACAGATGTTTTTTCAATCAGATGCTCTCTAGAATGAGAACACCCCTCCCCGAATTACCATCATTTTTAGAATTAGGACATAGTAATGTCCTTTATCTCTACACTGGACAGCTTGCTCTACAGTGCCCTCCATCGCTCCACGCTAAGTAATTTCAGGTAGATGTTCTCTGATTGTTTAATTATTTGTATTGGATGATGGGGTTTACTCATGTCCTCTTTTTGTTCATAATATGTAAAAATATTTACCAAGTAAACTAAAAAAGCTCATTCTATCCAATCAGAGAGCCTCCCCCGTACTTTCCTCCATCCTCAACCAATCACAGCATTGTGTCTTTACTATTTACTCTGTTTACATGTATGCTGTGTAAATGCAGCTCTTAAAACATGTCGTTTTGTGAGCAGCCGTGCCACTTGGTTTAAGCGTCATTTTCTTTCGTTTGGGCTACTAACAATGTGAGTATGACACACCGCAGTCAAACAGCCATGATTGAGATAATCATTAGATAGGACAGACTAAAAACCAAATAAAGTAAATAGACACTTTACCTTTGGCCAACCCTTTCCAGCTGTGCAGAGGTCTGTGTTATCTGCATTTACACAGCCAGCGTGTAACATACAATTAGGAGTGCAGAAACAAACCATAAAAAGTGGCCTAACACACAAATATAATTTTGTATCCTACTCATGATGATGAATTTAACAAATATATCTTCAAAAGTTGTGTAGAATAAAGCAAAAAGGATTTCTGTCTTGTTTTTCAGTACATTGTTTATATATTCTTACATCAAGATGCATTTACTTGAGTTAATATAAATTAAATTTACTTGAAAAAATATCTGTCAGTAGGATAAGACAAATAAACTTAATTCAAATGGAAAGAAGTTTAATTTTCTTACTCCATTATAGGGGTGTAATGGTACACATATTCAAACCGAAAATGTTCGGTAGAGGTCTTTCGGTTCAGTACGCATGTACAGCATTGATTTAACCACTGCATGAGTGGAACTTCATTGGAAACTTACTTTTGATAAGAAACAAAGTCTCATATCGCAAAATTATGTCATTTTTTTCTGGAAATTCAAACAATAAATGTTGTTTTGTTTTTTTTGTTTTGGCATAACAGATGGCTGTATAAACACCTCAGTTCAAACAGCAGCACGATCACCCCTTCCTCTTTAATATTAGTTTTAATGCAAAATAAACATGAATGAACATCTCATGCCTCACGTAAGCGCTCAGTCAGCTTGTAAATAAAATGTCACGTTGCCTTTCATTTACCTTAGGCAAGTCATCAGTGTCCATAGCTCATCAGCTACATTTTTTTTATTAGTACAGTTTTTTTAAGTTAAGTATTGATTATTATATTTAAAAATAAATAGTACTTAAATTTAAGTTTGAGCTCTGTTGTTAATTGTACCCCTATATTTTAGAGCATAAGCTGAGGTAGATTTTTTTTGTTCCTAAGAAAGAGCCTTTGTTAAGTAATAATAATAAAAAAAGCAGTTTTATGTTTAGTTTAGTTCCCTTGTTGTACCGAAACATACCAAACCATGACGCCAAAACCGAGGTACGCACCAAACCGTCATGTTTATTTACTGTTAACACCCCTACTCCATTATTATACTTTTTCTCACTTAATTTTGATACATTTCCCAGAAAACTTTTTATATTATCTATATTATACTTCTCAAGTAAATCTATCTTGATTTAAAAAGGTTTTGATATTTGTACTGGAAAACAAGCAGTATTTAGCAAGATGGGTTTTTGTGTGTTTTTTTTTTTTTGCTATGTAGGGTAAATCAGGTTGTGTGAACATATGTAAAATGTTAAAATAGCTGAAGAACCATGCAGCCATTTTTTTAGTTTAAATTGCACTGATAGACATTTTCTGATCCCAGATCTGTGTGCTCACCAAGGCAAAGTACAGAAGATTATGAGGGGTCCAGAGTAAGAGAGGGATTAGCATACACACACATATGGACTCTGCCCGACGAAAATGACTTTGTGAAGGTTTTACCAACATTTAGGGGCTTCCAAACCCTTCTTATCAGATTGTCTGCATACAATTTCTGTTTGTTTACTACGATAACGCTCTCAAACTATGCATTTTTATGTCAGCAACATTAGTTAATCCTAAAGCCTAATGCTGGATGGAAATCATCTTTGCCCTGCAAACGTCTCCAGTATGTTACACCCTCACTGGCACCAAATCCGCTCCAACACAAAGTCTCACTTATTTTAGCGAAGGCTGTTGTGTATGCGCGAGCACAGTGGATTATTTTCGCAAAGGCGGTTTGCTTTTCTTCACTCTAGCTTTTGACAAGCGCCATGTGGTTGACAGACAACCTCCGGCTGTTTCCAGCAGTTACTCGCTCAAATAAGCCTTGCAGTGTCACCTGACTGCTCCAACTGGATTGGCCGTATTAAACGGCAGGGCCCTCGAGGAGGGGCGGGGCTTTGGGGGCGGGAGTCAGTGAATGGCGGTTTCTATGGTGACCAGCGGTCAGTGATGTGGCCCTGTACTTTGATCAGGTTCGACCTGAGGAGATGGTCACATTTGAGTGTAAGAAGCCAGCCGTACGCTTCCTTCTCAAAGAGATGAAATGCCCATGTGTAGTTTATAATTAAGCCCCATCGGTGACTTATTTTATGCAGAAGTAGTCTATGTGCATGCAAGCTCATGCATGCATGCATGCACGCACGTGTTCAGAGGCGCAAGAGTGGGCGCGCTGAATAGACAAAGTCTGTGTCTGATGATAAGGACTCAGTTGAAGGTGGGTGGAGAAGGACAGAGGGCCGGTCAGGGTGGATATAACAGACATTAGAAGCAGAGAAAGCTGGCATGCATGTGTGCAGGCGGGAGGCTGCGAGTTCTGCAGCGGAGACAGCGAGCGTAAACATGCGTAACACTGCCAAATACACTTTCTGACCTACTTCAGCTCACTGGGAATACACTGTATTGTCTGGCCCCAGACAGTGGCTGTCTGTAAGGCCTCAAACCTCAAATCCTTAACCAAACGGTTCATTCCGCTGCAGCAGAGTGGCCCTTAAAGATGGGTTTTGGAGAAAGACGGTGAGATGGAGAGAGATCAGGGTGGGGGGGTTGTGAAATAATGACCAGAAGACTATGCTTGGGTAAATCTGCACTGGAGTTGAGTTTTAAATAGCCTGGAATGCACAGTGCTGGAAATGGGTGGCAGTTCAGTGAGCTCTGCTGCTTTACTGCAGCGTGCATCGCATCACAGGACAGCAGCTGTATGCGACAGAGGAAGTTAGGGTCTCCTCACTGTGCATGGATGGTTACACTCCAGTAGCACAGACTAAAAGAGGGTCTGCATGTGGCTTGTTGGGCCAGGAGGAAAGGGTTTTTTTTTTCACTTAAATAATCACTGGTAGTGATGCACCAAAATTAATTTTTTTACTGGATCACTGAAATTAAAGGATTAATTTAGCCAAAAATAGATTTTAAGTGTGCTGTTCTGAATGTTTTGTTCTTTCGTGATAAAATATACTATTGTAGTATTCGGAAACAAACCGCTACTTGATATTTTAGCCAAACAAATTTGATGTATTATTAGCATCATTTTTGCTAAAGCCAAATATTTTAGTTGCTTAAATTTCTTGACAGAGTGCATCACTTGATACACAATATATCAGTACAGAATCATGTTTTTAGTGTATCAATATTGGTGAAAATTTGTTATATAATGAATTAACTCAGTTTTAACATTTAACACTTTCTTTGCCACCATCTGAGGCTCACATGAAATGAATCCTTAAAAACAGTAAGAATTTATTAACACGGTTAAATGTAATCTTTAGCAACTCTCAAAATGAATAGCTATTTTTTTATACTGTGCATTATAATTTTTTGATGCCTCAATTAATTTGTAGTTAGGGTTATTATCGTTAACTAAAATTAAATAATAAAAAAAACGTACTAAAAATACTAAAACATTAACTGAAATAATATATTAATATATTAAGCAATCATTATAATAGTTTTTGTATACATTAATTCCTTTGTTTATCCGTTCTATCTCATTATTAGACAGACTTCTATCCGTATTAGACAGAACAGTTAACGACGACAGCGAACAAGAGAGAGAATGTGAGCTGTGTGTGCTCAGGTGCTGCCTTTTTCATCGCCGTCAAAATAAAAGTCAGACACGCCGCCGCAAACACATCAGCCAATTAGAAAAACTTATTGTACAAGGCCGATATTTGAAAAATGCCAAATATCGGCCGATATATCGGCCTCGGTCGACCACATCGGTCGATATACTATTATATATATATATATATATATATATATATATATATATATATATATATGTATATATACTTTTAAAAAAGGCTAATAAAAAACCTTATTTAAAATATTAACAAAACCTCTAATTGTATACCATTGATACTAAATTAACACTAGTTGTAGCATTTAAATTGTCAGATTTTAGTTAATATCAGCCATAAAATTACAGGTTAACAGAATCGTCCAGAACTGGCCAGTGCATCCCTATCAAATGCTTTTTTAGGAGTATGTAATTGCCAGTAGCTCGTGCATCACACACTGTGAGCATCCCTCTGTCAAACACAAATAAAGCATATTTTTGGATCTTCTTGTCTTCTCTCACTGGACTTCATCCTCTCTGTGTGATGTCATGGACTTCTCTGGAGCTCCTGGCTTGATTGGCTGACACAAAATGGTTGCTGTATGCAATAGAAGCCAAAGGTCATGTCAGGGCCACCTGTTTGGAGTGACAGCTGAGTGCTGCATTGCCAAAGGCCTCATATGCCCCCCTCCACCTCCCCGTTAACCCCTCGTGTTCATTCCAATCAAGCACATTTCTTGATTTGTCTCGGTCTCTCACTATTCCCTCACCTGCTGGAAAATCCAGCCGAAACCAGTGATAGCTGTGTTTTGGAACATGATCGCTGGTGTATAGCTGGCCCAAACTGAGTCAGGTGCCCAACAGCTGGTTCTCCAGTTTGAACCATCTTGGACCAGTTAGAAACCGGCTAGTATGTTATACAACACAGATTCTGGATGTAACTGTTTTTTTCACTCATCTTACTTTTCTTACTTGATATGGAGAATTGCAGTACACTTTTATAGTTCTTGTAACATTTTATAGGGCTTATATTTTTAAATGACCCGGTAATTTAAACTTTATTATTTCGGGTTTTATTTTTTTGCCTGGGCACGATTGCAGAGCACTGAAGGACACATTATAATCAATGCAGTACCTTTGAAAAAGAAAGTGTGCTGCAAAATAAATTTGTGATGAAACAAGATGGAGTTTGTAAGGAGGAAGGAGGAGGAGAACCACCCAAAGAGAGAGAGAGAAGGGAGGAAAGACTTGAGCAGTAGAACCAGTTTAACCAGAAGCCTTCTCTGGGTGTCTCCTCTTGTCAGGAATCGTCCTCCCAGTTCTTGGAGTGTTGTAGCCCCCATCCCTAGCGAGACCCTTCTATCCTGACACCTCCCCCACTCAACACAAACACACATACACACACACACACACACATGCTGAAACTGATACAGGAACAGTGTGGAGTGTAGAGCCAGCAGAACGCGATAGCCCCATGAGCAAACACCTGCCCACAATCTAACACTTGCCTGTGCCTGTCACGCAGGGATGCAAGAGCTTTGACACACTCTTGCCTCAGAAACACACTCTTTCTTTTTCTTTTTTCAGTTTCCCTGTTGTTTAGGTCTTCTCAATAGCATGTACTAGCAAAGTGTGCAGAAGTCTTTCAAGACATGCTTAGTTCTATTTATTTGTTAACATTTTTACATGTTTGCAATTTTTAAGTCATTATTTATTTATTTTTTAATATATCTATGTGTATTTTAGATGAAAATGTCCTTTAAATATAGTCAAGTATTTAACTTGCTTGCCAAGGATGCTTATACAGTAAAAAAAAAATGCCGTAAAAACAGTAATATTGTGCAATATTGCTGCAACTATTTTTTTTTCTTTTTTTTATGTTGTAAATTTTATATCCTTGTGATGCAAAGCTAAATTTTCAGCTTCATTATTCCAGTCTTCAGTTACACATGATCCTTCAGAAATAATTCTAATATGCTGATTTGGTACTCAGGATATGTATTGTTTATTAATTATTAGTTTATTATTATTATCAATGTTGAAAACAGTTTTACTGCTTAATATTTGTTTGGAAACTATATTCTTTGTTACAGAATTCTTTGATGAATAAAAGGTTCAAATGAACAGAATTAATTGGTAATAGAAATCTTTTGCAACATTATAAATGTCTTTACTGTCAATTTTTAATTAGTTTAATGCATCCTTCACTCTTAAAAATAAAGATGCTTCACGATGCCAAAGAAGAACCTTTTTTGTCTAAATGGTTCCATAAAGAACCTTTAACATCTGAAGAACCTTTCTGTTTCACAAAAGGTTCTTTGTAGTGAAAGAAGGTTGTTCAGATTATAAAAAGGCAAGAAAGAGAAGCTTCTTTAAAGAACCTTTGACTGAATGATTCTTTGTGGAACCAAAAGTGGTTCTTCTATGGCATCGCTGTGAAGAACCTTTTAAGCACCTTTATTTTTAAGTGTTGCTGAAAAAAAGAATGTCAATGTCAAAAAATTAACAGTCCAAACTTTTTATTATTCCTCTTCTAAAAACGTTGTTACAGCATATTTTTTTCTCATCATATTTCCGTCAACAATATGGTTTAATTCAAATCTTTTAATTATCATAATTTTTGACTCATTATTTTTGACAAAATCAAAAAACCACAACATGAACACAAATCAAAACATTTATTAAGAGAAGACACAAAAGTGCAAAAGGGAACGAAATGAGCAACTCAGACTCCATCGTGCTGTATCACAGTAGCTTCTTTTCTGTATAAAATGTGCACTTTAACCCACATCACATGAAAGACTGTCAGACCCACATGTTTTTCCTGACTGGATAATTTGGTATAAGCCTGTTTTGCGCATCCTGACAATCCTAAGCTCCATCCATCTGCCTTCCATCCATCTCCATAACGTCATCCACCACTCCATCCTGTCTCTATCCCCTCATCCTCACGCTCTTCTGTCTCCTTTTGTTCCTGGGTCTTTTAATACCAGCTCTTGTGATATGCTGTTGCAGTAGTAATGTTCCCTACAGATGCCTGTAACACTGGCTCCTGCACTCACCAGAAAGGAAACTTGGCAGTGTGTGTGACTTTGTGTTATGTGATGGCAGCTCGTTTCAGTTTACCAGCTCAACAAGAGGCCTGAGGCGGGATCTCTCCTGTTACCTTTACACTACAGAGAGCACATCTGAAATGATGTCAGTCTTTCTCATGTGGCCTTTTCAGGTCGCTGTCTCTTCCCGGACCTCGCCTCATGGGAAAACATGCTCTGAATCCACTATAGCCTGAAGGATTTCTCACTTTAATCCTGAAGGAAAACACCTCACGTTCATTTTCATGCTTACTCAGTGACTCGGCTGCCTTTAACTCTTGTGTTAATGTGTGCTTTTTTCAACATAAAACATGCTTTGTTTATACGGCTTTCTTGCGGTGTAACACTTTGTGCTTTGTGTGGTAATTGTGTGTTTTGTTGCTTTCAGTATGAGCAGAGGTTGCTTTCCCTCATCCTGCCCCCGTGACCCTGTGGCTCCATGACCCTGTGACGTGTTTAGCCCAGACCTTAAAATGGGTAAATATGCAAAAGACACCTAAAATTACTGACTCCTCTGTGTGTGTGTCCACAAGGATAGTAAAACCTGAAATTTTTTACATTGTGGGGGCCTGCAGTCCCCACAAGGGAATTATTTTTATTAAAAATAGTAAATGATGTTTATCTGAAAGTGTAACAATGCAAACAGGTTTTCTGTAAGGGGTAGGTTTAGGGTTGGGTTAGGGGATAGAAAATATTGTTTGGTCAGTATAAAAACAATAGAAGTCTATAGCCCTTTTCACACTGCACGTTGGTCCTGGAAAATTGCCGTAAAATTGCCGGAGTGCCTTCTGTGTGAACGAAAACACATCCTGGGATTGATTCCGGGATCGATCCTGGGTTGGGGACCTAGTAACATTTCCGGGTTCAGTCCCGGAACAAGGTCTGTGTGAACAAAAGCCAGAACCAATGCTATAAAGGGTGTGTCGTAGTGATGATGCACATTATCGTGCGACTCTTTTACCGGGTGTTTTGAAGACAGATCAACGTTCGCGATGTAAAAATATGTGCAAACTGTAATGAAGCAGAGATCAGTTGGCTCCTCACTATCCGTGTTGAAGCTGAAGTGTGTGTGTGTGAGGTTGTAACATAGGTGATGTCAGGCCTATGACAGATCTCTTTATCCATACACTGTTAAAAATGTTTCTAATTTTTACAGGACAAATTTAAAGATGTTTCAGTAAAGTCCAGTTAATTAGTTACCTTACCATATATGGTACACCATTGAAATGGTTTAACATAGCATAATATGTCATTTTAAATTACTGTAAAATTTACAAGTAAATTTCTATATAATTTATAGTCAGGAGGTGTTGCTCAACCTCAATTAAGAGATTAGTTGACCCAAATACACTCTGTCATGATTTACTCACCTTATTGTAATTAAAAACCTGAATGACTGACTTCTGTGGAACACAAAGGGAGATTTTTTGAGGAACTCTGGCAACCAAACAACATGAAAGTGAAAGTGAAAGTGAAAGTGACGTGACATTCAGCCAAGTATGGTGACCCATACTCAGAATTCGTGCTCTGCATTTAACCCATCCGAAGTGCACACACACAGAGCAGTGAACACACACACACTGTGAACACACACCCGGAGCAGTGGGCAGCCATTTTTTTTTTTATGCTGCGGCGCCCGGGGAGCAGTTGGGGGTTCGATGCCTTGCTCAAGGGCACCTAAGTCATGGTATTGAAGGTGGAGAGAGAACTGTACATGCACACAACATTGAACCCAATTGACTTTCTTTGTACAGACAAAAAGACATTTTTCAAAACACACTCTTTTACGCTTCACAGAATAAAGAAAATCAAACAGGTTTGGGATGACATGATAAATGATGACAGAATTGTAATTTTGGGGTAAATGATCCCTTTAAGGCCCTTAAAATATTCCTCACAGTGTGCATGTTGGTATATAAACAGAGCATCTTTATTTAGATGTCAGCGCACTGCAGATTAAGATGCTGATTTTCCAAAATTAGACAGAGAAAGAGAGGAGTGGTTGAGTGAGTGAGATGGAGGATGGTCTGTAAGATGGAGGATGATAACAGGGAAGAACAGAGGAGCTCTGCAGTGTAGAGGAAGCAAAGGAGAAGAATGGCTCAGCATTCCCTAGAACTTCCCAGCCACCATACCAAACAGGAAATGCACAAGTTCCCTGCTTTCTCTTTGGTGGAACAGAGAGGGAGGGGGGGGCAGACTTTCCATTCCTCTGTGTACTTATGAACGAAAAGAGGAACAAAACAGTCAAGAACACTCTGAATGAAAGCATAAATCTACTGTGAGCATTCATGCAGTACGGGGGCAATACTTAGGATTTGAGAATGTTTGCGAATGTTTATTGCTTTGCTCCAACACTTAGTAAGGGCAATCCCAGAATCCATTGCAACAAGCTCAGTGAAACAAAATTGTGGTGGAAGTGAGAGAAATTGGTAATTTTTTCAAAGGAAGCTGCTTTGAGAAGATATTGGACCAGAGCTAATATTTTCTTCAGAGTTTTCTTGGATGAGCCTATATGCCTCTTTGTCTGATTGCTGTTGTCCTGTTGCTTCACCTTGAAGTGTGCATGTGTAAAAGAGAGTGATGGTCCAGGGCAGATGGACTCATCATTATCCAGTGTTATCTGTTCCCAGTAGGAGGGAAGGTCTATATAATCCCCAAACTCCCATTAACTAAGACACTTTTATAGGCTGTAGATGAAGGAGGTCATGTGCTTGCCGGGACAGTGTCTGTCAGAGCATCAGCACTCCTTTATTCCATTTATCCTTTTTGTTCTTCACATGTATAAAGTGTCTTGAATGATTACTGCTTACATTACTCGTACTTACTTTACATAGCTTTAACATCATTTTAAACAAACCAGTGGCCTCATAGCAACACCTTGGCATCCACTCCCACAACATTAAAACACTGCAGCAGCATGTTTTTGTTGACTTGTACACTACTGTTCAAATGTGTGGAGTTAGTAAGATTTTTTTTAAAGAGGATTAATATTTTTATTCAGCAAAAACACATTAAATTAATCAAAATAACAGTAAAAACAAAAAGATAAATTCTCAAATAAATAAATTAATTTTCTCTTCATAAAATAATTCTGATAAAAATGCATCACAGTTTCCACAAAAATATTAATTAGCACAACTGTTTTCAAGCATTGATAATAATAAGAAATGTTTTAAGAAGAATTTCTAGTAGATCATTCATGTGACGCTGAAGACTAGAGTAATGAAATTAAAGATTCAGCTTTGCCATCCCAGGTATAAATTACATTTGAAAATATATTCAAATGGAAATATATTCAAAATATATATAAAATTATTTAAGTTGTAATAATATTTTACAGTCTTACTGTATTTTTATCAAATAAATGCAGGCTTGGTGAGCATAAGAAAATTATTTCAAAAGCATTTAAAAAAATCTTACCGAGCACAAACTATTTGAACGGTATTGCCTATTGCTTTCTGAATTATAGTTTTGTATTCTGCGTTTACCTCCTGCCAGTTCATTTAATTTTCTGCCTCTCATATACCAAATATCTTGTCATTATGTTACTCCTATGAGCCATATGATGATATGTTTAACTGTGATGTCCATCTGTCATTATTAGCTCCAGTGGCTAATGAATTAGTGTCTTTAAGCATGATCCTCTCAATTAGTCCAAAGATGCTTGGCTAATAACAGCTCATTAATCTCAGATAATCTCTGGATCTATGCTGTATTGCCATCTCAGCTCACAACACTTATATCCAGCATCTGTGAGGCTGATAACTGTATTGAGTCTTCACACTCTAAATGATCATTTATCCTTCTTATTCTTCTTTGTTCTTAAAAATACTCAATAGGTGCGTTTCCATTACAGATTTGCTCAAAACTTTTGCAATATTTTATAAATATCGATAAAAACTACCGCAAAGTGGTGGCATTTCCATTAAACAATGTTATGCGACTAGAACGTCATTTTTTCCTCTTGCGATGTTGGTAGGTTTACGTATATGCCAGTCACCACACTAGCCATTATTTTTAATTGAAGGAGACTAATGCGTATATTTTAGCAAAGCAGAGTGGAGAGCCACTTGTGTGGTGCTTACGTGCCGCGGCGCGGCTGGTATAATCACAAGCATTGACTAGAATAGCTGCCATCAGCTCCGTTGGTTGTGTTGGAGCCAT
Organism: Cyprinus carpio; assembly: GCF_018340385.1. Lineage (NCBI taxonomy): Eukaryota > Metazoa > Chordata > Actinopteri > Cypriniformes > Cyprinidae > Cyprinus > Cyprinus carpio. The sequence goes on from NC_056598.1 coordinate 12,911,956, forward strand.
AATGCGCCGCAGACATGTGCAGTGTAAATAAGGGGTTATCCATCCATGCATTAATGGCAAGGAAAGACCCTTATACTTGAAAGTGGCCACATATGATGTGTTTCTTGGAGGTTATAGTAAATTAAAGAATGATCATGTGATTTTTGCGTATACCAGGTGACCTGTAAATGCGAAAAAAACATTTCTATTGCAGCTTTGTGATTATATTCCTTTTTCAAATTACATGAAAAACCACCTCATGCATGCGTAAAAACTTTTTTTGCAATATATAGGAGTTTTTGCGACGTGTTTCCATTAGGCATATTTTCAATTTGCGCAGTCTGAAGGGTAATGGAAATGCAGCTAATGGAATCAGGATTTTTAATTTTGAAAGAAATGAATACATTATAATGAATTAGGCATGGGCCGATTACCGGTTTCAAGGTATACCACGATTTGAAAATTTCACGGTTTCAAAACCACTAATATTTTCCATTATACTGTTCCTGCGGTATGCGCTGGTTTCCATGTCTCCTCAATAACTGAAAGAGTAGGAATCCCTCAGGCTGAGTGCAGTGTAGAGACCCCTCCTCTTCCTGTTGGTGCGAGCGAGCGGTCAGTCACGTGTGTGTAGGATGGCCGAACTTAAGGCACGGGTACACATCACATTCTGCGTTCCTTTCCGTCTCGCGCACAGCCGCGTCCACACAGCTTTCAAAAATATAATCAACCGTAGATGAGCGCGGACAAATGAGCTCACATGTGCAGTACCACAGGGTGCGCGGCTGTCTGCGAGCCTTCTTGATGACGCAAATAACGTAATGCCGATGGTGTGCGGACTGCCGAAATATACTTTGGCCTTTACGAAATCGGCAAATGGCCATTTTTTGCCTTATTGCAACTCTCAGAGACGCTGAAGATGGACGCAAAGAGAAAAATACTGTAGCAGGCAGATCACTCACTGTTCATGATGCACAAACTATATATATATATAAAGTATATTGTGTCCAGCATGAAAAAAGATTTTTTTACCCAGTCATTTAAAAATAACACATTTCAGAGCTGTAACAACAAACCTGTCATATCGTGAAACCGTGACATTCTTGCTTAATGTTATCATACCGTCAAAATCTCATACTGGCCCATGCCTATAATGAATACATTGAAATGATTTTTAAATAAATAAATTAGCACACAGATGCACATCATTGGCTTTAAGTAAAACTTTTTTGTTGTCAGGCTTTGAGGGCCTAACAAAGATAGCGATCTGCAGCAACACATTGACCAGATGTCATTTGTTTTCAGTGAAAGTGGATGGTTTCTGTCAACATAAGCAACAACGACCACTGGTGATGCAATTTGGACGTGTTCAGAGTTGAGAAAAGTCTAGCTTAATGCAAATGAAAAGCAACACTAGAGATTTCACTGATCTATATGATTTGTGGTCAGAATTTGAAGTAATTCGACATAAGTTTAATTCAGAAACTAATAATCCTTCATTTTAATTTTGATATGATGCATAGCAATGCTTACTAGCAACCTGGTGACCTGAGATGTAAAATCTCTGTCAGTGTAAAAGGTGCATTACACTGCAGAATATGTGCATCTCTTTTGCTCAAAGCTGAATCCTTATAGACATAGAGGATAATCAGACTCCTCTGTCCTCATTTTTCCAACCAGTGGAAGTACATGAGCAGAGTTTGGGATGGTGGGAGCTGGGAGGGGGATTTCCTACCCTCCCCCTCCAGCAGAGGCGATCACACCCTGCTACGGCGCACACAGGGCCGCATGGTTAGAGCAAGAGAAAGTACAGCAGACAACCGTCTACCCTCCACTGCTCTCACAGCCACTTCCTGCTTTGCCTCTCAACCCAACCCCCCTACTGTTCTTCTCTTCACAGCAGAAAGACATTTCTAAGTTTCTCCCGTGTGAACATGCACCCATTTTCTCGAATCTCTTTTCCAGTCCTCTCTCTACACATTTCTCACATTTCACTTTTCTCTCTGTGTTTTCCTCCATCTCTGCATCCCCTCCTTCGCTCTCACGTATGTGTCATTCATCTTACTCTCCCTCGTCTCTTCACCCTGCACCACCCCCCTCACTGGGATGGGCCTCTCTCGCTGAAGTATTTATTCAGCAAGGATGCATTCATTTATCAAATTTTTTTTTTTTAACTTTTTATTAATAAAAGTATCCTTAACGTATTATAGTTTCCACAATAATAGTGGTAATAAGAAATGTTTCTTGAGCAGCAAATCAGCATAATAGAATGATTTCTGAAGGATCATGTGACACTGAAGACTGGAGTCAAATTCAGTTTTGCCATCAAAGGATTAAATTACACTTTAAAAATATATAACAATAGAAAATGGTTATTTCAAATTGTAATATTACTGTTTTTACTATATTTTTTATCAAATTAATCCAGCCTTCTTAAGAATTCTTTCAAAAACAAAAAATCTTACAGACCACAAACTTTTAAACAGTAGTATATAAAATGTCACATCCAAACCTCAACAGAGCCTTTTCAAAGACTTTCTTTTTGTCATTTTGGTCAGCCATTGAAAGAGACTTATTTCCATCATGCATTTAAAACCTAAATAAAAATGTGCTTTATTATCAGGGCCTTTGGCAGTCTTAGCACAGTCCTTTTTATGTTGATAATATAGAAGTGTTGTTGTTTTTATTTGTTTTGTCTATTTGAATGTAAGAAAACAATTAAGAAGCACATGTGCTAAAAGAGGAAGTTGACTGATAAAGTTGCTCCTGTAAAACGCGCTACAGTTTCTGCAGAGATTAACTGTAACCATTTAAGCAATGATAAGATGATTTCCACATGGCCTTCTTCGCATATGGGAAAAGTTATTTATTAATGGGTGTATCTTTTAAAAATGATACCATATTGAGTTCTGTGTGAGTAACAAATATTCTGTTCTTAGAAATGGAAAGTGCCTCCCCTAAGAAGACTGTCAGCAGTGCTGTTGGTGCTGCTGATGTGAATGAACAGTCTCATTTGTCAGAAGAGGCTGTGAACAATCAGTCCTCCACACATATACCAGAACCAGCTGAAGGTAAGATGCCACAGTGGCTCTAAGAGAGACAGTTTATCCAAAAATAAAGATTCTGTCATTATTTACTCACTCTTATCTGATTTATAGAAGCAGACTGTGATGGAAAGGATGACCCAGAACATGGAGATGATGATGAAGGTGGAGTTAGAACCGAGGAGGAGCTGTCCTCTATCAACTCCATGATGAGCACTGTGATGAATGTGGGCCAGATCGATGGAGTTGATTCTGAGCCCACCAAAACATCTCCCAGAAATTCAACCAAATCACCTTCTGTCAATCGTTCTGGGAGAAGAAATCAGGTATAGCGGCAGTTGTTATACTATTATATTATATTATGGTTATATATTAGTGGGGTCAAACGATCAATTGCGATTAATCGCATCCAAAATAAAAGTTTTTGCTCACATAATGTATGTCTGTACTGTATATACTTATTATGTATATATAAATACAAACACATGCATGTATATATTTAAGAAAAATATGTATTGTTTATATATTAAATATATTTACATATAAATTATATAAATATGCATTTAAATATTTTCAAAATATATACTGTATGTGTGTGCTTTTATATATATGTATATATATATATATATATATATATATATATATATATATGTGTGTGTGTGTGTGTGTGTGTGTGTGTGTTTGTGTGTAATAACATAAAAGTATACACAGTAAACAAACAAATATTATGTAAACAAAAACTTTTATTTTGGATGCGATTAATCACGATTAATCGTTTGACAGCACTGTTATATATATGAAGAGTTCAGATGCAAAAGCCTCTAAGTGCTGTTTGAAATTGTCTTCTAAAATTAACATTTTTATCAGCCTCTGTGTGTAGGTTCAGTAATTTCACTTTAATGGCAATGAATAGGTTTTTTTCATTGCCATTAAAGTGAAATAACTGAACATAAACATTAGAGCCTGATAAAAATACTAATTTACCAGAAATAGTACTTTTTGCCTACTATTTTATGAATACTGTTAATTCAGACATAATATACTACTTTTTCACATGCTAATTTTTGCCTACTGTATTAGTTATAAAATGCAAAATGTTTCCTCTTTAGCTCAAGTGATGCTACAAAAGGCTGGCCCACATTCTAGAGTAAATTTAGTCATACGAATTCTCCTGTTTTTCTACAAATGGTCTGTCTCGTCTGCCTCGTACTGGCAGTTACATAAACTCGGCTAAATGAGTGGCAACAAATGGCCCTTGCGCTTTCTCAATCCCCCCTTTGTGAGAGCCGATGCTTGTCTTATGCCTTCAATTAAAGTGTGGGATTTGACTGAAACACTTCTCTGTGGAGAAAACAGGTGTTTCAGTCCCCCAGCCCCCTCTGGTATCCCATCCCACAGGCCTAACTGTATTTCCATACGCTCAGAGTGACTCTTCACCGCTGCTCGCCTGCAGAAGGTCTTACCCACTGAATTAGTGATGCTCTTCCTCAGCCAGTGCTGCTGTTGTCTGGAGAAACAGATGGAGAGGCCACTTGTTGCTCCATGTGACGCGAGCGCACAACCGCTCCTGCTGCTCTGACACATACTATCTTCATCAGGCAGGCCACATCCTGCATCTGTTTTACCTGTTGTGTTTATCTCTCACTGGGGGACAAATAAACGTCTCACTGGGGTTTCGGAGTCATGGGGAGCCACATGTGTTAAGGAGTCGTATTTTTGTTTGATTAATGTATAATTACTTAATGTGTTTTCAGGGTCTATGACTCTCATAATGTGTAATAGTTAAAAATATATAGTTAGTTTAGTTACTATCTATATATAGGCACAGTATGATTTACAAACATTTTGTTATGCTGAACGTATTACAAATATATATTTATATTTTTTAAAAAGAAATAGTTAAATGGTACACCTTAGGTATGATTGTACTGTTGAAAGTCTGCAGTGTTTTTGAAATCTAGTCAGATATGTATATAAAACTTAGGGATGTACCGATAGGATAAAATTTTTTTTTTTTTTTTGGCCGATATCAATTTTAACAAACAACTATTGGCCAGTTCCAATACCAATATTGGTCAGTTGCATAAAGCAGGGCTTAAATATAAGAGAAAAAGAAAAGATTGGTTCACTCCGAGCAGAATCAGTATTTGAACGTTTCTGTTCTTGTGTTCCTCTGTGAAACCGGTTTGAGTAGAAAACATACCGGTTAATAACGTTATTTTTTAAAACTTTTTCTTTGCCAATAATAATAATAATAATAAAGTACAGCATTTAATTTACTCAAAAAGAAAAAATCATGAAGAGTCTTGAATTATCTCTTTAGTCATAGCCAATACAGCATCATCTTTTCTAGATTTACCAAAGACCAAATGTATTAAACAAAAGAAAAAACTGCCAACGCAATAAAAACATTAAAGAATTATTTTCAAGATATTTAAAAATGTTTCAGCATGGATAAAAAAATGCTACTCCTATAAGCGTTAATTTTGAGAGGAATAAACAGCCTAAATTAGTAGGCTGTACGTTGCATTTTATAATTGTATTCAGAAATAATGTTGGCTAAAATAATGGTAAATAAAAGCAAAATTCAAAACACAATTAGGCTCTTAACAAATCCTCTAAAGTTGTATTTAGGCTAAATATAAGTGACAAGCCAAAACTAATTAATTTAAAAACGAAACTGAAGCCTACTTCTCTCATTCTGCATGAATCCAAATGTTTCCATATTCGTGAAGTATCTGGATGCTAACCTATTATTTATTATGTAAACGATAGGCTTTGTTCTTCACTCACATTATCGATGTAAACATCATCCTTCACATATAGGCTATATCAGCAGTGAGGCGCTGGTCACACTGAACAGCACAGACTCTAGGCCCTACTACAGACTATTTAAACTGAGAAGAGTAACTTTTTATGTTTCTTTAATTGTATTTTATTTTGATAATGAACTGGCTGCGATATCAAATTAGCAAAAATTTGTTGTATGTGCGTGTGAGGCACCGACACGATCACTGCATTGTTTTCCCAACTGTTACTCCATAATTTATGGTCATACCATAGCTGGTTTGTCATACAGATAGAAGCAAACCATCATTCAAAACTGTAGAGGTTTTGTAAAATAAAGAAAATTGCTTTTTTTTTTTTTTTTTTTTTAGGTGAACTTCAGAGCGCGTTAAAATTATCCAAAACTCAATTTTTTTTCTTTTGTTTTGTTAATCTGTTAATGATTTAAAGGTGCTGTATGTAAGATTTTGACTACTAAAGCATAAAATACCTTTGTTTTGGTTTGTGAAACCCGTCCACTGCCAGTATACCCAATTGTATTTCAGCACCCCAGGTTGCCAGTTGGCGGAAAACACAGAGTATTTAATTTCATGCATCATCATATGTGCCTGTTCCTGTTTGTGTCGTCAATCTGGCAACCTGCATGTGCATAAGTCTGAGGAGGAGGAACAAAATAAAAAAAACCCTCAACCCTACATACAGCACATTCAACCAATAAAAAATTCAACAAACAGGAAACAAAAATAAAAAAACAACATAAAAGTTAAATATATTTTGTGTATAAGGCTATATATTCCTTTTTATGTAGCCTATATACTTTTATTCTGTTTTCTCCGTTCACAGAAATGCTGCAGGTGCGTGATCCGTGTTCTACACTGGTTTCAAACAAAAAGCTGCATATTACCTGCCATTTATTTTCACTTAAATGTAGGCCTTATGCTTGGCGGTTCGTGACATATACTCGTATAAACTCTAACGCGGGTGCATTGCCATTGTGACTTACCTATGATGAATTTACAGCTGAGAGCGGGCATTTCACTCGTTGGATGCGTCAGCGTTAAGTTTGCATCTGTCCGTACTATGCAGTCTATATTTTGCACAGATTTTATTTTGTTTTGGCAAGTATTTCATTATTTTGCCCAGAGAAAAATGTTGGATTATGCAACAGACATGCAACTCGTTGTCTCCATGCAGTTAATTAACCATCGTATCGGCCCTTTTCATGCTATTTCCGATATGCTGATGGCTTTAAAATAATTAAAAATCGGCTGATAAATATCAGCGGTCTATACATTGGTGCATCCCTAATAAAACTATATACTAATCAACTATGTAATTTAGTACATTGTAATTAAAATGTTGTGGTGTTTTGTCTTTTTGTCTGCTACAGGAAGTCAAAGACGAACGCTCAAGCTTCATTTGCCCCCTGTGTAACAAAAACTGCATGACACTGCACCAGCTCACCATGCATATCAGACAGGTGCACACTCTCTCTTACACAAACACACCAGAACATCCCTACATGTACACCTGTTTACTAAACCACAACAGTTTGTCATAAAATCTGAATTTTACTGAAACTGAATATATTATATAGACTGTATATCAGTATGTTCACGTCTGTGCCTCTTTTTTTCCTCAGCATAACACAGATAGTGGGGGAACTGACCACTCCTGCAGTATCTGTGGGAAGGCTTTGAGCTCAGCCAGTTCTCTGGACCGCCACATGCTGGTTCACAGTGGAGAGAGGCCATACACGTGTGTGATATGTAGTCAGACTTTCACTACCAATGGAAACATGCACAGGTAAATGGTCAGACAGTGTTTTTAAAATGGTAGAAGTTTAACTTTTATGTAAGTGTAGACTAGCCTTTTCACTACCATTTTTGCTCTTACCTTTGTTTAGTCAAAAGGTAATCTGTGGTAACCAACATTGTCATAGATGCTGTTTATAGAGCTTAATTTGTACTGAACACATTACATTTCTTTAAACAGAGGAGAAATGGGGTTCGTGAGGGAACTAAAAAGGGTTTATGAGTTGATGAGAAGCTAATAATTCATGTATAAAAATGTACATAACTGTCAAATAAAAACTATCAAAATATAACACTCTAAAAAAGATGAAATATTCTGTTTGCATGCATGCCATGTGATCATTGTCTGACATCAGAGAACCTTTAACATGCAAATGCATTGCTACAGTTTTTCTCAATCGATTTGACACTTTTCTCCAATGCAGTGTACTTGTTCTCAAAATATTTAACACAGCCATCCAAACACAAAATTATCTTAACCAAACAGTTCAACTTTACTGATAAATGAAGCACTGCATTTTTTTCTAGTAATGCAATTATTAAAATTAAATATTAACATCAAATCTATAGGTGTGTTCTCTATTGATTATAAAACACATTCAGCTGTAGATGCATAAATATGCTGAAAATACATGTTTATTGCAATTCTTGAACAGGGAGTTTTGTTTTATATATATTGTGTATATCTAATCAAAATAAAAATTCTTATATAACACCTGTTATCACCCATGAGAAAAAACTAATTGCCCCTTTAAACTTAAAATCTGTTTGTGCCATTTGGAAAGATGGTTCTGAGTCCATGCTTCTTTTCATGTCTTTGTGGTGGAGGGTTTGATGTGTGACTCTTTTTGTTTGTGTTGATGGGATGTGCATAGAGGGCTTCCTTGTGCAGTTGAGACATACAGGCATTCCAGATGGGGGTGGAAGAAGTTTGTGTGAGTGAGAGAGGGAGAAAAGGCAGGGGTCTGGGAGAGGGGTGCTGAACATATTTTTTGGATGGCCCATTATGGATTTTTTGGGTCATTTTTAACTGTATCGTTTCATATATTACATAACAAAAACAGCTTTGCTTGGCATGTTAAATCATGCAGCTGAGCTGTTTTTCCCACACTGCCCTCTGGCAATATTGATGAGGCACTGCAGAAGGAAACATTTACTGAGTGCATCAACTAGTAACTTCAAACACAAAACCACAATGTGATTAAGTGCTATGTGACAAGAAATTGCAAGAACTGGAATTATGCGTGATAACATAATTATGCTGATACTGTTTCAGTCTGTAAGGTATCAACATGGTTTTTTGCTGTGGCCAGAGACATGAGATGGAACAGGATTCAGGCTGTCAGGGTTGGGTCCACATGTGGGTGACCATCACTCTGCCTCTCTGCTATTAATATCTTTGGCTGCAGAATGTAAAACAAGATTCTTACCACTGGGTCTGCTGACATTTATCCTCCCTTTTCAGTTACATACACAGTGCAGACCATTAACTGTACACACTACAATGTAATACACATTTAATATGAAAACGTGCACACCATACATATGCTCTACAGACCTATTTGGTCAACCGTTTTCTATGAAACGCAGCTGCACATAAGCATCAGGGGCCTTGTATCTGGTTGAACCTGAAAGGTGGGTTTGTTTCTATGTAAGTGTAGGAGGGTGAGGGGTGCGCACGTTCCAGCATGTTGTAATGCAACTCCCAGCACTTTGCCTCCACACATTACCTCTGACCTCTGCTGGCCATATAATTGCATTTCCCACCGCCTGGTCACTCCTCTGTATTTTGCATGCTTTAATTATTGAATTATTCCAGTGGACCCGATGCCATCACATCACAGAGAATGTTTTACATGGATGAGGTTAAAGATTTAAATGAACACTTATTATTGTCATTTTTACAATTAAATTAAAACAGTTATTGTTAATTAATTCATTTTTTATTTTAAATTAAAAATTGTATATATTGATCTATACAATAAATTTACAATAATGAAAATGAGACTTTGCATTACAATAATGAGAATTGAGGTTAATTAATATCCCGTGTCCTTAAGAATTGTCACAATGCAAAATATCTTAGAGGTAATCCATAGTACCTTTTTGCAAAATATATATTTTTATTTTGGACACCTCAAATGCAGGCTACAATACATTAAATGCAAATATATCAGTAAGGTGCACCTATGCATGTTGCATTAAATAAAGCATTTTAATTTCTCTTATTTTTATGATGGTTGTCAATAGACAGAACTTGGTCTGAGTTTAGTTATGTATTTCTGCAGGCACATGAAAATTCATGAAAAGGATGCAAACAGTATTCCTACCCCTAGTTCTTTCACACTAAACAAGCGCCGACGACTCCCTACTAAGAAGAAGCCCAGTGAAGAGGATGAAGTGGAGCAGGCTGAGGAGCCGCCAGTTAAAAAGGTACATTACTGTGTCAGTAAATACAGTCAAATAGTGTAAATGACTTTTGGAATTTATTATGCCCATACCTCTGAAGTTATGTGAAAACAAATGGTCTTGTTTCAGGTGATGTTGGTGCAAAAGTCGGGAGAGGATGATTCTGTTAAGAGTGAAGAAGAGATCCTTCACTGCCCCATCTGCTTTAAGACATTCAACTGTAAATATGATCTGGAAACACACATGGAGACTCATCCTGACACTACACTCAGGTAGGCTCCGGACATTGTATTCCTGTGTGTATATATATATATATATATACGTATATCTAATATATATACTGTTTCTGACTGTTTTCTCTAATCCTAGGTGTAACATTTGTTGCATTTCCTTTCGCACACACCGGGGTCTTCTGCGTCATAATGCCGCCATTCATAAGCAGCTCCCTACTGACCCCTCTGGACAACCCTTTATTCAGAATAACCCCTCCATCCCTCTGGGGTTTGGTGACTTGGCTTTCATTGACTTCAGCTGTCAAAAATTTCCCCAAATTGCACAGGTAAAGACTCGTAAATGCGTTAGATGAGATAGAATTAATTTATTTCTTTTTTTTGGATGATGAAAGAAGACAATTTGTTTTATTTATTCAGGTCTGGTGTGAGACTAATTTGCGCAGATGCTCTAGCAAGTTCCACAAATTTGTTTGTGAGGTCTGCAACAAGGCCTTCCCTCTTCAGCAGTCTCTGGATCTCCACAAATCCTCACATAAAAGTAGCGCAGACACCAGCACTGAACCTCAGGAACATAACGCAGATGGTGTTATGGATGCACCCAAAGTTAACTCCCATTCCACGGATTCTGAGGAGGTCAATGAACTAGTACCACATGTTGATAGTACTAGTTCAGATGGAAAAAACGGTTTCTTGGAGTGCCTGGGTCTCCAACACTCCTCCTTGGCCCAGCCAGAGAAATCAGAAGAGCAAATTCAACAGGAAATTTTGGACAGCATTCGCTTTATTCGCATTGAGCCACCTTCAACTAATCTACCTCAAGAAAACAGCAACAATCTCGGCGTCTCAATTTTGGAACCCGTCTCTCTTCAAGCCGTGAACAAGAATACCGCCCTTGGCCTCCTGGCACTACAGCCACTCCATGGTGTCGTCAGTAGTGGTATGTTTGTCCCATTAAGTGGTCAAGCTGCAGTGGAGCTGGCAGACATTGAACAAATCCTTAAGCTCGCAGCCTCTGTGCCGCCTCAGATGTCTTTGTCTATGCTTGCCAAAGGTCTGGGCAGTCCTCTACAGGTGGACCCCAAACAGACTGCTTCTCTGAAGCAAAAGCCCTTAATCACTCCTCGATCCAGTATGGGTACCTCCACACCCCCTCCTCCTGTCATGAACGCCCAACAGGCCTCATCGGGCAACATCAGTCCTAGCCTTCCACCCCAAACAGGTCAACAAGTGAGAACTGCCAGACAATCACCAGCCTCCTCTTCATCCTCAACCTCATCCTCTCCTACCAACTGGGAGACTACTCAACTGGGGCCAGATGTCATAGGAAACACGATTATCTCTTATGAAACTGGAAAGCAAGAAGAGTTTGATGGCAAGGAGAAGGAATCGAGAGGCAAGAAGATGGCCAAGACCGAGTACCCTTGTCGGTTCTGCAAGGAAGTTTTTTCATTCTTAGGCGGCCTCCAGGCTCATATGCGTCACCATCTGGGAGCGTCACCGTACCAGTGCACCATTTGTAGCTACGCTGCTCCTGACAAAGCAACGCTGATTCGACATTTCAGAACACACAGCGGCGAGCGGCCATACGTCTGCCGCCTCTGTCACTACCCTTTCACTGTGAAGGCTAACTGTGAGCGTCATTTGCGCAAGAAACACATGAAGAACACACGCAAAGACATAGAGAAAAACATTGAATATGTAACCACCTCCTCTAGTGTAGGTGGTGTAATCGGAGCCCCCACACTAGACCTCCTTGATACGGCCGGTGCCGGTAATACATCTTGTCGATTTTGCGGGGAAGACCTTAAGAGCTACAGAGCACTTCAGATTCACCTGCGAACACATAATGGATGTCAGCGGAAGCCATTTGAGTGTAAGCAATGTGGGGCGGCGTTTCTCGCTAAAAGAAACTGCATTCACCATTTGCTGAAGCACCACCCAGATGTTCCAGAGCGGGAAATTGAAGAACACATCAAAAGTCTTGTACCGGTTGGAGGAGACACCACCGTTCAAGCCAACCCTCCAACCTCAAATGGGCTGGTTAACAGCACTGTTCCTCAGAATGTAGGTCCCTACACTGGACCTGCTGAGGACCAAGACTATCCTTTGGATTTCTCGAGCAAATCTCAAAAAACAATTGCTTCAAATGTTAAACTTGAGGTAACAACATCTCCTCTGTTTAACGACTGCTCTATGGAGCCCATTGATCTCTCGATACCTAAGGATCCTGAGAAGAAGAGAATGACGAAAGAACAACCTCAGAGCATGTCCCTGAATCAACAAGACATCAAGAAAGAACAGACCCTGGAAACAACCCCTGGACTTCTCGCAGCTCTCCCAGTCTCCATTTCTAGCCTGGCCTCTGCTCTGTCCAGTGACCTTACTAAGCCTTTTGCTCGCTTGAAGCCATTGCTACCAAAAATGGCACCGCTGGCCTCCATTGTCCAGATGATCGAAACAGGAATAGATGGCAAAAACAGTGTTAGTGCAATGGATTTTAATACACTAAGCGAGAAGAAGGGCACTACCAAACTAGATTCCATTCAAAATGGCTCTTTTGATAACTCAGAGAAGAGAGGCAAGAAGAGACGATTTCAGGAAGAGATCTGCGATCCTAGAACGCCAGCAGGTTGTGGCATTGACTTGGAGTCAAGTGGAGAGTTTCCCAGTGTGGAGAAAATGCTAGCTACCACAGACTCAAATAAATTCAGCCCCTACTTACAACCTAGTCAGATGGAGACAATGAAGGAAGAAAAAGAGAAGCAGTCCCTCAATGAAGAGGCAAAAGAGGGACGAGAGGATAAGCCAAAGAAACCTTCACAGAACAAAGGAAAGAAGAACGCTTATTCCAATTCAGTGCAGAAAATGACCTGCCCATACTGTCCACGTCTATTCCCTTGGGCCAGCTCATTGCAAAGGCATATGCTAACACACACAGGTGAGACACTGTTTACAATTCATAAATTATGCCATAAAGCACTTTATTAACTTTTTTATTTACTCTATCCTACAAAACAGTGAGCTACTGTACATACCATTCTTAGGAAAGTGGAGTTTACAGAATTTGTTTAGCTGGAATCGTTCTTCAACCATTAAATAGATCTTGAATAATTCTCACAGTAGTGCAGAAAGAGTGAACAAAAATGCTAAAGTTGGATGTGTTGATTATCTTTGAAATTCATTCACTGTGTATAATTATTTAATTATTTTCTTTTTTTGGTAAGATGAATGAATACTTAGTCAGCAAGGATGCATTAAATTGATCAACAGTGACTGTAAAAACATTTTAAAGGTGGGGTAAGTGATTTCTGGTAGCCAATGTTGATAATTCAAATAACCAAAACAAACACGTCCCTATTTGGATAGCGCCACCCCACACATACGTACACAACCCAGGCAGCGATTATGGCGGAATCTGCTGTGCCAGCCGGCCGAGGGTATGATGTCATCAATAAGTGAAAGCAATGTGTGTTACTACGGTAATACAGGTCGAATGTGTTTTGGTAGTACTGTGTGTTTTTACATGCATATGTGTTTTAACAGCATATATTAGTTCTGTGAAACAAAGCAAAACCAATGTTACTCCCCTATCGAGAAGAGACAAAGCAACCAATCACAGGCCTTCACGCTCCTTGAGTTCTCTCCAGCACTGGAAAGCAGATCCAGTATTTACACGGGTCCTACTTCTTGCCTTATCGTAAGCCTTCTTTTGTTCCGCGGACATTTTCTTCTTTTGTTTTTTATCCGCCATCTCTATCTTTCTTTCTGTTGTCGTTTGGCACGGCTAATGTCCGTGCTGTGCACTGAGCCCTCTCTCGTCCCCATCATGAGTAGACACGCCCCTTACTGCTGAATGGCTACAAGTTGGTTTTGGTACTCGGCCTGACTCAGTTTTCTAAAGCGTTTTTGAACAAATACATACCCCACCTTTAAATGTTACAAAAGATTTCTGTTGTTTTTTTTTTGTTTTAATTCTGTTCATTTGAACTATTTTTCAGAGAATCCTAAAAAAAAATGCAAAAAATATTAAGCAGCAAACTGTTTTCAGCATTGAATATAATAAGAAATATTTATCGAGCAACAAATCAATATGCGATGTGTTGATAAAATCAGATGATGTGACACTGAAGAGTGGAGTAATGGTTAAAAATTTACGGAATTAAATTACATTTTAAAATATATTAAAATAGAAACCATTTTAAATTGTAATAATATTTCACAGTATTGCTGTTTTCACAGTATTTTTAATCTAATGAATGCAGCATTAGAAACTTCTTTCAAAAAAAAAAAAAATAGATTCTTACCTAACCCAAAAAGTCAATAAAGTTTTGTTTCTCTCTTCAGAGTGTTACAGTTTTGTGCATTGATTTTCCAGGTCAGAAGCCATACCCTTGTCCTCAGTGTGAGTCATTCTTCTCCACCAAGTCCAACTGTGAGCGCCACCTGCTCCGCAAACATGGATTATCTAATCGGACTCTTCAAAACAGTGGATCTCGACCCAAATCTAAGGCTGACGAAGGATCCCAAGGAAGTACTGGTACTATTGGTCAGTAAATGAAATTATTACATTGTTGTGAACTTGTGTATGCAAAGCAGTGCAAAGTATATAGTGCTTAACAAGCTTTTCTTGTCTTGGTAGAGAGTGTATCTGACACTGAAACTTCTGTAGCCAGAGATATTGTGGATCTGAGCTCTGTCAACCCCAAACAAGAGGAGAAAGCTTCATCTCCAGAACAAGCACCAGAACAAACAGGACAATCAGCCGCTGAACAAACAGACAGCATCTCAGACCCAAACCAAACACAGCCAGCTGAGGGAAGCCCTGAGGGAGTAGAAAATAATGATGATGACTCTCAAAGCAATAATAGTCTTGATATGAACCTCGCCAACAAGCTCGTAGACTTCAAGCTTTCTGGAACAGAGCAGCACCAGCCTAAATCAACTGCTGAACCGGTTTCTCCACCAGATGAGTTCCCACACACCTGTGTGTTCTGCAAGAAGACCTTTCGTCATGCAGCCACTCTCAGCCGGCACCAGAAAACTC
The DNA here is from genome assembly GCF_018340385.1 of Cyprinus carpio. Lineage (NCBI taxonomy): Eukaryota > Metazoa > Chordata > Actinopteri > Cypriniformes > Cyprinidae > Cyprinus > Cyprinus carpio. Next base: position 12,927,266 of record NC_056598.1, read on the forward strand.
ACATTCAGGAGGTCCAGCCAGAGGATGGAGGCAAAAAGGGAAGACGCCAACCTGCTCCTCAAAACCAAGTCACAGCACCCAGAAAGGAGCTGGAGGCAAAGTTAGAAGATGATGAAAAGGACGAGAACAGCAGCTGTGTGGAAAGTGGTGCTGATGAGGAGGAGAGGGAAGAGATGAGTGATGATGAAGAAGAGGCTGCTTCCTCAGAGCGCAGGGCTTTGGAAGAGGAGGGCGACCCTGCTGGAGGCAAAACCGACAAGAGGAAGAAGATCTGTGCTGTGTGCAGCAAACGCTTCTGGAGCCTGCAAGACTTGACCAGACACATGCGCTCACATACTGGTAAGATCTGGAGCATTTTTCTGTTATTATTTACCATCCTTAAACTATTAAAGGTAAACCAAAAACAAAAATTCAAAAATCAATCACTAATCACTCATCCCCATCCAAACCCGTAAGGGCTCAGTCCAACTTCATCAACGGAACACAAATGAAGATATTTTTGATGAATTCTGAGGGTTCTCTGACCCTCCCATAGACAGCAATGTAATTACTACGATCAAGGTCCAGAAACATAGCAAGAAAATTGTTAAAATAATCCATGTGATATCAGTGGTTCAATTGTAATTTTACGAAGCTACGAGAATACTTTTTGTGTGCAAAGAAAATAAAGACGACTTTATTCAGCAATTTGTCTGACACAGAACAGCATAAGTTGTTTACGTTCAGCAGTGGATACTCTCCAGATGCAGAGGAGACAAAATGTTGAATAAAGTCATTTTTATTTTCTTTGCACACAAAAAGTATTCTCATAGCTTCATAAAATTACGGTTGAACCACTGATGTCATATTAATTATTTGAACAATGTCCTTGCTATGTTTCTGGACCTTGATCATGGTAATTACATTGCTGTCTAACGGAGGGTCAGAGAACCCTCAGAATTCATCAAAAATATCTTCATTTGTGTTCCGAAGATGAACTGAGCCCTTACGGGTTTGGAACGACATGAGGGTGAATAACTAATGACAGAATTTTCATTTTTGGGTGAACTATCACTTGAACACAATTCAAATAAAAGTTGATGCATGTAACATGACCCTTGTTGTTGTAGGTGAGCGACCTTATAAGTGCCAAACCTGTCACCGCACCTTCACCCTGAAGCACAGTCTGGTGAGGCATCAACGCGTCCACCAGAAACCCACAGATGAAAAAGGGACAGATGAGGCAGAAATGAATGAAGAAATGGATGGAGCAAGAGATAACGGAGAAATGCTGGAGGGAAAAGATGTTAGGTGTTCATCTGCAAGTCAAAGTGAAGCAACAGCTCCAATCCAGAGTGAGAATGAATGTGAGAAAGCAGGAGCACCCCAAGAAGAAGAGAGTGAAGGACATGTGGAGGAAATTCAGCATCCTGAAGATACATCCATTAAGATGAATTCTGCTGAAGAACCTCAGCCGGATGGGGCTGAACAGGAGGACCATCAAACATTAGTTGCCTCAGTAGAGGCCCAATCAGGCTGTGATCCAGAACTTGCAAGAATCAGTGTCCATAGCTGTACAGCAGCTCAGGAATCGACAGAGACACCCGATCAGTGAAGAGAAAATTCACTGTGTTGATTTTGTGCCATAGTTTATCAAGCTTCCACAAACTCTAAGAGTTGCAAAGCCTGACTTCTGCCGATATTTGTCTTATACAGTGTGCATGACCGACTGCAGCACCGATTTTGAAGCACAATGATTCTTCTATTGATGCCTTAATGCTATATTTCTAAAGATCTGGATCAACACATAACTGGACAGTAGCAATTTTAATCCAATTTATATGATTTTTAATGAATCATATAAAGCCTTTATATCAATAAATTAGAAGTATTTGTATGATGAACAGAAGATTTATATATCAGCATTAAATTGTATTATTCTTAAGTCAGTTTCTGCATGTTTTAAGTATCTGTATAGAGTTGGTTGGTTTCTTTTTTGTCTTCTGGATTTGAAGAGCTTAAGTGCCTGACTCGTTTTCATTATCAAGACTGGCTGAATGCATTTTGGATAAAATTTCTGTTCAGCTCTGTAATTTTTATTTTGGGTGATCGTCGGCCAATAAGTTTATCGGCAATATTTGCCCATTCTTTGTATATTATCCTCCATCTTTGAGCCTCGTTGACAAATGTTGCAGAAGACATGTACAAGTGGCTGGGAAGCTTGAAACAGCGCCTTCTGGTGGCGTAGAGTGTGAAGTATTATATTATAAGGCCTGTGGATCAGAGAGAAGAGTGCTTCTGAGAGTCACGCATTATGTATTTAATGTCAGTGTGATTCAGAGTACATATTATGTATCTTTAAAGTGTGATTTGTGTTTGCCTTCTTGGTTTTGTGTTTGTACTGGAAATCTCCCTAGAATTCATTTTGACTTCAACACTGGTGTTCACACTAAAAATCTAAATCAAACACTTTTTTTTCTTTTTATCCGGTAGATATTGGTTCTAAAAAGGAATCTAAATGTATCCCTTATACTGGTTTATGTAGAATGGATATCAATCTTCCCTAAAACAAAACAAAACAAAAATTGTACAGTTTTGTACAGACTTGAACAACCCCTGAAGCCCACACGAAACTGCATTTGAGAGTCAATGAATTTGAAGCCCTCACAATGGCAAAATGTTTGCTAGTTTTCATTCATTTTGAAAGCTGTGTCTTTGGATTTAAAACCAATTGAAACATTGTAAATGAACTGGTCTTTATATTTGTCGAAACACATTTTTCTTTCTTTTGTTTTTGTGTAATGATGTTTGTGCTTGTAAATGTGTAGAAGTGTGTGTGGGTGTGCACGGTCATATGGATAGAAAACACTGAACATTTTCTGCAGGTATTTATTGATCAGTCTAGAGCGTGTGCTTGTCATTTTGAAAAGCCATGTAGAATCCAATTTGTGCAGCGAGGAGAATCAAAAAGATGACTGTTGTTTGAGATTGTGAGGTTCTCTACATTTTCATATACTTTGTACATTCAGATGCTTTAGATAATTATATCTTTTGTGTGTCTTTTTGTTTGTCAGCTAATGAAACCTTGAACCAATTCAACTATCCATTCATTTGAGAGCATTGAACCATAGAGTAAAATTTGATGGGTTTGACATTATGATTATAAATATAATGATTTTTGCATGTTGATCTAATTTGAATTTCTCAGTTATTCTCTTTCTCAGGGGCTTTTCAAAATCGTTGTATCTGTCTGGTGTATAAAATGCAATCTCTGTTCACTACACTACATTTAAGAGCATTTGGCTGGATTTGGTCACAGTATGTTTAGGTCTAATTGTACCAAACCTTTTGTGCTAAGACTCTGCAAATTATTGTAATTAATTCAGATATCAGTGACCATGTTTGTCAGATGGATTGCAAATACCTGTCAGATCAATTCAGATGTAGACAACTCGTTGATTTTGCTTTTTTCAACCCTGTAAAGCGAATAAATCATCCAATCAATAAATGTACACTAAGAAAGAGTGAAAAATGCAGTTCTATTTTTTTCAGTCTATATTTTTTCTCAATTGAAACTGTTTATATAATATTAACATTAATATTATTATAGTATTGTTGATATTTAATACTATTATAAGTCTTATCAACCATCCAGAACATTCTAGCAGCCTCTCTGCCTACATGCGTTGGTTATCAGCAGTGTATCTTTATGAAGTACAATAAATCATGAATGATTAGCCTGCTGAAAATGGGTGCTTAATTTGGCATTTCGAGTTCTCTCTTTGAGCCTTCTCAGCAGCACCCTTACCCACATTGCCGGAAGTGACAAGTGAGAGTACGCTGGTGTGCGTGCGTGCGTGCGTGCGTGCTGTTTGAATGTAAGCGTGTTTTGTTTGGTCAGGTCCTTTACATTCTCTTTCTTTGTGTGTAGAGATATATTTTAAGGATTCGGTCATTTTCTTTAATTAAAGTTAGAGCACCGCGATGTATCAGGTTGTACCTGGGCAGTTTGATGACGCGGACGAGACGGGGAGGTATGACACTTCATTAACCTGAATTGATAAAGGCAATATTAGTCAGTCATATTAACGTTACAGGGTGCAACGATCATGAAAAATAACAATATACTAGCTCATTTACATTGGTTATGATAATGACATTAATAATGAGTCATATACACACCAAAATGAGAACATATTCTCATTTTGGTGTGTATACGACTCATTATTTATTTGTGTGTGTGTGTGTGTGTGTGTGTGTGTGTGTGTGTGTGTGTGTGTGTGTGTGTGTGTGTGTGTGTGTGTGTATATATATATATATATATATATATATATATATAAATAACCAAAAAAATGTATATATGTGTGTGTGTGTGTGTGTGTGTGTGTGGTGTGTGTGTGTGTGTGTATGTGTATATGTATAATAATGTATATGTATGTATGTTAGTGCTGTCAAGCGTTTAATCGCATCCAAAATAAAAGTCTTTGTTTACATAATGTATGTGTGTGTGTTGTGTATATTTATTATGTATATATATATAAATATACACACATACAGCATATATTTTTAAAATATTTACATATATTTATATTCTCATATATATATGTGTGTGTGTATATATATATATATATATATATATATATATATATATATATATATATATATATTCATATTCATATTCCTATTCATATATTAGTATAGAATTTGTATCATATATATAAATATATTTATTATATAAACATAAACAATAAATATACACAGTACACATATTATGTAAACAAACTTTTATTTTGGATGCAATTAATGGTTTGACAGCACTAAATTATATATTAGGCATATGACAGTATGAAATTTTCGTGTTGTGATTATATCAAATGTTTTTATCACAGTATATGGTATTATCAGGTATTGAAAATTAGTTGCAGGAAAAAGTGTTGTCATAAGTTATTTAGTCTCAGACATCACGTCCACAGACCGTTGGCTAAACGTCTGATGCACATGGGACACAAAAGTGGAAACACTTCAGGAGTGCTGAAGTCATCATAGGATTGGTAGAATTCTGCAGGATTTCCACAAGACGTGTTTCCAAGATACCGTGAAGCCAAACCCCCTCACGACAGAAGAAAGCCGTCGTGTTTACAGCTGTGACGACAACGAGCGCTTATCAGAATCAACTAAACGCTGGATTTTCAAAAGTATGTGAAATATTTAAAGTTTGCAGCATAGAATCTTTAAAATATGTCTGAGAGTTTTACACACCACTCTGTTATTGTGGCGACATTTCCACGCCTCGAAACATGACGATGAACGAAACGAACAGTGATTGGTTGTACGACATGTCGGTCAAACGGCCTCATGGGCGGGCCTTGGCCAATGAAAACTGCTGTGAATTCCAGACGTTCAGTCTGAAGGTCTGGCTACGCGAGACTATAAGCTATAGATATAGAAGGTTTAATAACGTTTTTTCTTATAACAAAAATAACTGATAATTTATATACAGTAAACTAAAGTAATACACAAAAAATGTATAAAGTAAAAAATTTCACAGATTAAACTGCAAAAGAATCATAAAGACTGATATGTAACACTTTACAATATGACTCATTAGTTAACCTTAGTTAATGCATTAACAATTAATAATAAGCAATAGCTACATTTGCTACTGAAGTTATTAATCTTTGTTAAAAAAATACAACTGTTAGTTCATTAAATAACACAGTTACACCTTTTGAATTTAACAACGTGTTTTTAAATATTGAAATTACCTAAGATTAATGAATGTTTAGAAGAATTTTTCATTGGCAGTTCAACTAATGAATACAACTAACGTTAATTAATAGAGACTTAATGTTGCCCAAAGTGTGACCAAGCAATAAAGAATCAAAACATTTTCAAACAATATCTAGGGCATGTTGTATCCAGATAAAAAAAATGTTGATGAAAAAGATGAAAATAAATAGCCTATTAAGTCTAAATATTTAAGTATTTGGTGCTGTGATGACCACCACTGAGAATACAAAAATCTGAATGGCTGTTTAAACCCACGGGAAGTGACTAAAACTGCAATTCATCGACTGTCCGCTAGAGGCTGGGTCCAAAAGGGAGTCAGTCCTGTTGACTCCCCATGTTAAAATGCCCGACTTTACAGCCGAAAAAAATATGTAAACAGCCTGGTCCAAAAAGTGGTTTTGGTCTATATAGCTAATTTTGCCCTTCATGACAACTGTGAGAGGTTGAATTTTTTTTATAACTCATTGGTTTTAATTATATTGTATGGCCACTTGATTGACAGTTGGATTGCCGCTGCTGTCACCACCATCGAGCTAGGTGTTTGGATTTCAGCAACCAGCTCCCACCTCTTTGCCCATTTTAAATTTTCCGGGAGTGATGCGCGGTGACGTGCTGCCAAGATGGTGACGACCGGCTCTGCCCACTTTAGGCTTCATAAACGCTCCTCAGAAACCTATGGGTGACGTCACGGACACTACGTCCATGTTTTTATACAGTATGGTTCCGCCATGTGCTTCTCATCCGTGCTTGTTTGCATGAGAGTGTGCATGCGTCTTTCACGCAGCATACAACAGTGCAGTGTTTTGACCAGTTGATGGGGAAAATATTCTTAAAATGCATTCAAAAAATCATACAAATTTGTAATAAACAATTATTCATGGTATTTTGAAGTGCCCACGATAACAATATTGTGTATATTCATTGGCTGGGCCCACCCACCTTGCAATAATCACAGTACTTTATAAAAATGAATTGTGTTGTTGCTTTTTCTTGTTTGCCATATAATGATGAGGATAAGTTTGCGAATAGCCCTTTAGCTACAGCAGAGATCGCTGGATGCCTTTATACATGCCTTTGTCCTTATTAGGGTTTTCCTGGCACATCAACTTAACTATAGTCCACCCTCATATTCCACACCAAGACAGCCCAACATCCAAGCATGAACTAAACGTAACACACATATTCCACCATCAACAACATGAACAGCTCTGCTAATGCTAACGTTAATTCACATATTTCTCCATCACCAGCAGCGCTCCATTCTCCAAAGGCTACCTCCCCTAACGTTAGTTGCCTAGTCACTGTTGTTTTTTTCATGTGGTTTATGTGGCCGCTGAGCGAGCCAGACTATGACCAAGCATGGGTTTAACATACTGTGCATTACTACTGTCCTGCTGATTTGATGATGGTGTTTGTGTTACGTCTGTCAAAGGCATGTGTGTATGTTGTGGCCACTGTGCTCATTCTGTTCTTATCATTATTCTCTTAAAACTACTTATGATGACATACAGGCTTATGCTCTGATTAAACGGTGATGTAAATTCAATCAGGTGTAACTGTTAGTTGATGTATTTTAGGCTAGGCCCACCCAATTTTCTCTGGGCCCACCCACATTGTAATCCCTAGCTATTCTAGTTACATATATATATCAGGGGGGTTTCCTCCGAGGAGGCAAGGGAGGCAGTGTCTCCTCTCCTCAATATTAGATGAGAAAATAATAGATATTATAAAAATAAAACCGCGCAAATATGACTAAATATGATATTAAAAGTCACTAGTTTTTATAAAGTAACACTGTGCAACAGCAACACCCGCAGGTAAAGTTACAGTGAAGTCTTGCCTCCCTTCCATCCATAGACTTTCTACAGAGACCCTAAATCAGGGGTGCCCACACTCGTTCCTTGAGGGACGGTGTCCTGAAGAGTTTAGCTCCAACCCCAATTAGACGCACCTGAACCAGCTAATCAAGCTCTTACTAGTCATACTAGAAACTTCCATGCAAATGTGTTGAGGCAAGTTGGAGCTAAACTCTCCAGGACACCGGACCTCCTGGACCGAGTTTGGGCACCCCTGCCCTAAAGTGTGCTGTGACTTTTCTGGAGGCTCATTGAGATGGATGAGGGGAAATGTGATTGGTTCCTGTGATAAATCCCGCCTCTTGTTTTCATGCGAGCTCTCGGTCTGATTGAGGAAAATGATGGCATTATTGACTAGTTATAAAGTAAGTAAACAACTCTCCCACTTAGATACCACTACTTTGTGTCACGTCAAAATAAAACATGAAATGGTCTCAAAACGTGATGACTGTCAGTTTTTAGTGAGCATTCAGCGTGATGAAATGAAAGATATATCTTCGTGTCTGTGGCAGTGTTTACAGAGCTTTTATGACAATGACCCGATAATAAGTTGACTAGTAAAAAGAACAGCTGAACATCAGTTCACAAATAAAAAATATTGGTAACATTTTACAATAAGGTGTCATTTAATGAGTTAACGAACATGAACAAATAATCAACATTTATTACAGCATTTATTAATATTTGTTTACATTAGTTAATACAAATACAGTTGTTCATTGTTAGTTTGTGTTAGTCCACAGTGCCTAAACTAATGCTAACAAACACAACTTTTGATTTTAATAATGCATTGTTAAATGCATTAACTAAGATTAATAAATCAGGGCTCCAAACAAAAAAAATCGAGTAAGGAGCCACTGGCTCCTATAAGAAAAAAACTTAGGCGCCAAATGATTTTTTTAGGTGCCACAGAATAAAAGTTTTATTTATTTTATTATTATTATTTCAATCATACTGTCATTTCAATGTGTTTATGTCTCATCTTTTCTTGACTTTATCAGCATTTTAATCCATCTTGTAGGTGACCTGGGAACTAAGGTTCACTTAAAGTGGGAACTGAATGTCTTCAAACTTGAAATAAACAGTCACGCATTGTGTATTACACAGAATCTGTACCAATATCATGAACCATAAGCATCACTTGGCCACTGAGTGTAGTTTGGGCTCCTTCTCAATGTATCCTGTAAATGTTGTCATACACTCTTAAAAATAAAGGTGCTTCACGATGCCATAGAAGAACCTTTTTTGTCTAAATTGTTTCATAAAGAACCTTTAACATCTGAAGAACCATTACGTATCACAAAAGGTTCTTTGTGGCGAAAGAAGGGTCTTCAGATTATGAAAAGTTGAGAAAGAGAAGAGTTTGACTGAATGGTTCTTTGTGGAACCAAAAATGTTTCTGTGAAGAACCTTTTAAGCACCTTTATTTGTATTGAGTGTACCTTGAGTGTATGTCTTTCATACTTTCAGCCTGTTATTCTATATTAATAAAATGCAATTTTTTGAATTGAATCATGAAGACAACAGGTTAAGTAAAAATATTACTATTGCAATAGCGCATAAATATAAAGCTGATACTTTATTTAAAAGTAACAAAGCACAAAGCTTTTTGTGATTACTGGATGGCAAGTGTTTTAAAGCATTTTATTTAAAGCTGATACTGGATGGCAAGTATTAAATAGAACACAACAAAAACCCAACCTCTTTTTAAGAAGAAACAATATTATTAATGATTATAAACGAGAATTGTTAACAATATTGGCAATATCCACACAGCTGACAGCTTTACCTGTTGTAGTTTGTTGCATGAAATAGACACTGTCTTTCTGCTCTTTCTCTTCTTATGAGGACTGTTTGAAACTCTTTTTTTTTTCCCAGTAAAACTTTGATGTGCATCGTCTCAGTTTAATACGTGAACATAGCAGATGACGTGATCGCAAAACAATTAGGAAAAAAGGCATTACATGCAAATTTTTAAGTGATAACATGTAAATACATACATGACCTCAGCAATAACTTCACTCATAGTTTAATATTTATGGTCGCAAATACTAATAAATGCTAAATGGGTGAAGTTAACACAATGTGTGGTATTTCACAGTGATCCTGAAATCAGTCATGTCACTGACAAGCTCTCCCTGGAGAACCAGCTGCATGGAGTTACTTTACAAACCTTCAAAAATGATAAGCAAGGTGAAAATGAGGAGGACGATGATGATGATGATGAATGGGATTGGAATGAATCAAGAGGAGGAGACTTCACAAAGCGCTACACTGCAATGAGGGCTGGGAATAATTCACAGGTATTCGTTAAAGAAGGATCGTGACCACAAGGCCAATGCTGACAACAAACCTGGGCTCGTATTCACAAGATATTTTATCTCACTACTAAAAGTTTTTAGCAAAGAGTAAAAACCTATTCACAAAGCTTCTGAGGAAAACTTTTACTAAGGAATAGAGAGAAGTCTTAAGCTATGAGTAAGGGCGGGGTTGACCTAGCTGCCATGGATGATGTCAGAATCCATACTAACTATGCACACAGGGATGCTTCAAAGAAAAGTCATAACAAAAAACCCACCATAACCATATAAACATTAACTAAAGATATTCTTCAAACCTTGATTTTATATATAAATATTCCATACACCTTTAACCCAAAATTATTTGCCACATCCAAATAAAGATTTTAAAATGCATTTTATATATAAATAAGTACCAATGCTTGAATCTACGGGATGACAACGCTGGCCAACCAACCCGAGATTATTTGCCACATCCAAATAAAGATTTTAAAATGCAGGCTAAGTATATGTTAAGCTAATTATACATAATATAATATACATATAAACGGCCTTTTAATTTACAGAGTAGAATAGGGCTGCACGAATATGAAAAAATCATAATTGTCGATTGTAATTGTGATTATTAATTATGATTATCACTTTTACATTGAAGGATGTTTATACCATTGTTTGATGCAACTGCATGCCGTATTTTTATATGAAAATAAACAAGCTTAAACACCCTAACTGAAAAACCTTTAGGCACTTCTATAGTGTAAAGCCTCAAATGTCAACTATAAATCAGATTGGTTTCTTCGTTAAATTAAAAAAATGTAAAATATGAATGGTATTATAATGTTATACTAAAACTAAAATTAAAATAATGGGAAAACCCCTTAAGATAACATGTAGAAGAAAAAAAAAATGCATCCTAAGCATGCAGAATAACATAAGTGGACTTTGAACGATTAATTGCAGCTTTGAACGATTACGTAATTGTAATCATGATTAGAAATTCAAGTAGAATAATCATGGCTGATAGTTAGACATGCAAACGTAAAAGAAAACCAAACTGAACACAAGCACAGCTGTTACTTCTTGCCCAGCTGGTAAATGAAAACAAGAATATAATCAAAGGAAAATTTGGAGTTGGGATAACCTCCAAAACCAAAGGTGATACCTTTATAAAAGCTCATTATCATCAAATATTTCTAAAATGTTTACGTTCCGAGGCAGATTGCTGGCAACAGCCATTTTAGGATTGTTTGTGGCTTGGTCTTTACGTTTCACAGATTTAGGAGCTAGTTTTAGTGCTAAAAGGCTTTGTGAAGTACTTTTAGAGCAAAAAGTTAGGAGTCCTAAATTTAGGACTGACACGCCCATTATTTTAAAGATTTTCTCCTAAATTTGGCGAGTTATGAGCTACTTTTAGCTCTAAGATGTTTTGTGAATACGGGCCCTGGTGTTTCTAGGAAATTGTGTTGGTTAAATGACAATATACAGTATATTGGGTTATATATGTTCTCTTTGTTTTTTTTTTTGTTTGTTTTTTTTTTCACCAGGCTAATCGTCAAAGTTCTAATAAAAATTCCTTAAAAATGTCCACTCCATCAGACAAGGTCCTGAGAAAATTTGAAAACAAAATTAACCTGGGTAAGCATTTTATTATTTAATCAAAAATTAAATTGAGAAAATGTGTGAAAAGTGTATAGACTATAGATTTAGTCAATCCACAGAAAAAAATTTTTTTTTCTTATTCAAGCTTCTTTGTTTCACAGATAGACTGAGCTATGCTGATTCTGTGATCAATAAAGTCACTGTGATGCAAAAGCAGAGGGAAGCAGACAAGTGTGTAATCTTATTTTAGTATTATTTCTATACTATTATAGTATTATTAGCAGTTTGAATTAGGTTTTATTTGTGTATATGTGTGTGTGTGTGTATGTGTGTGTGTGTGTATATATATATATATATATATACATATAAATATATATATATATATATATCATTTTAGTTTTAGCTTTAGTAATTGTATTATGTGTTTTTGTCATTTTATTTGTGTTTTTTGTGTATAAATTTTATTTAGCTTTAATTTATTTTTAAATTTAGTTTTAGTAATTAAAAGAAAATTTAAAATGTATGCCCTGGCAAACTAACTAAAATAAAAATGTTTTGATACTAATGTTTGTATTTTATCTCAGCTTTAATTTAACAAAAAGTATTGTTAATAGTTTTAGTTTTTAATTACCAGTAACAATGCAACAGACATGATTTTCATTCATTCATTAAGTATTTAATCTTAAAAAGCTCATATATTTTTGCAGGTATCGAGTAAAGGACAAATCAGACAGAGTCTTTGTTTAAGCTATATTTGTGATGTTTTACTTGAGCTCCAGTGTTGTAATTGATGCATTATTCAGTGTGATATTTTAATGTGCCTGTACAGGTTTTGGACGCTCGTACACGTATGACTCTGTTTAAAATGCTCAGCAGAGGCGTCTTTTCAGAGATCAACGGCTGTATCAGCACAGGCAAAGAGGCGAGTTTGTTTTAATGGCATTTTAGTTTTATTGGTATGTTCAGTAATAATTAGTTCATTTATTTATTTTTTTTAGTTATTTTAGTACTTGAGGTTAAAAATGAAAAATGTTTACTTTATTTCCAGCAGTGAAAAATGTTTTAGTTAACTATCATAACCCTGGTTTGTTTGAAAGAAATCAGTAAAATTATCCCTTACTATATTTTTGGTAAACTTGGGATCTTTTACTAAGAACTCTTTGCTATTTTATTTTTTATATTTCTTTCATGCATTTTGTACCGCAGGCTAATGTCTACCATGCAACTACTGCAAAAGGAGAAATCAGAGCCATCAAAATATACAAAACATCAATTCTACTTTTCAAAGACAGAGATAAATATGTCAGCGGGGAATTCAGGTAAGACAGGTGTCTTTGTTCAGGCACTTAGTCCTATTTAGCCTTATTGATGTGAGCCATTTAACCCTAAACTTCTGTGTTTGAATATAATTTAGGTTCCGCCATGGCTATTGCAAGGGCAACCCTAGAAAAATGGTGCGCACTTGGGCTGAGAAGGAAATTAGAAACTTGATCAGGTTAGTATTATGACTTCTTTCTTATTCTTTCATGAACTTATTTTATGATGATTTTTGTCTATAATGTGCCTCCATTTATCACAAGACTACAGACCGCACAGATTCCAAGTCCAGAGCCCATGATGTTGCGGAGTCATGTTCTCGTCATGAGCTTTATTGGTCGAGATGACATGTACGTGGACATTTACCTTCACCATTTATAGCAACTGATCCAAACATAGCAATGTTTCAGAGTTTTCAGCAAATTCCTAAATGACACTCCAGGCTTTTTAAGTGATCTTGTCGGTGTGTTCCTCAGGCCTGCCCTGTCCTTTCTGAACCCAAAGCGCAGGAACCCTACCTGCAGATCAATCAGAACATGAGAATAATGTACAATGAAGCTCGTCTGGTCCACGCTGACCTTAGCGAGTTCAATATGCTGTAAGCGGACTTTACATTATGCGCGCATGGTTTTTAAGCATCAGTTAATGTTTACCGATTCTTTAATTGTACTGTGAACAGTGGAAAGTGTAGAAAAACATGAAGCACTGCTGTGTTTTGGTGTGCAGGTATCATAATGGAGATGCTTATATTATTGACGTCTCTCAGTCCGTTGAACACGATCATCCTCATGCTTTAGAGTTTCTACGCAAGGATTGCAGCAATGTCAATGGTAATTATACAGCCTTTAATAGTAAAAGATATTATTAATGTTAATGTCAGCATTTTTAGTTTTTTAATTCATATTTTTCTCTCAGACTTTTTCCAGAAACATAATGTGGCAGTCATGACTGTGCGTGAGCTGTTTGAGTTTATCACAGACCCCTCAATCACAAGTGACAACATTTATCAGTATTTGGACAAGGTCATTGAGTTGCATTGAAGCATTATCGTTAAGCTTAACGACTTTTTGTGCATTCAGACAAGCTTGGTGTGATTGGGTACTAGAGCTAGGTAAAATATTGATTTCTCAAATTTGTTTTTTTAATCTGAAAAATCGATTGTCATTTTTACGAAACTATCAATTCTTAAATCCAAGAACCGATTAGTCTTTTTGCCTGTTTTTCAGTTAATGAATGGAAAAGTGTAGCGTGCTTCCCATCTAATAAATCACTATAATCTGTGTGCTTTGTTACTTCTGATATGAAACAAAGTCTCAGATTTCAAATTCTGTCCATTTTATTACAATATTTAAACAATAAATGCCTTTTGGCTGTGTTCAATGTGGAGGAACAAGGCGCTGTAGTAGCGCCTCAGTTCAAGAGTAGCGGCAGCGCCAAAAGCACGTGAATTGATCATCTCCTGCACTTTAATACTAGTTTCAGCACAAAATAAGCATGAAGAAACATCATATGGTATGTTTAAGAAAAAGAGTACAACTTACCAAGATCTGTATCCTCTGTCATGTTATTGCTCAATCAAGGTTTCAGCCGCAAAAAGACGTCAGTGTAATAGCTTGTACACAATTTAACGAAACATCACATTTACCTCAGAAGAAAAATAAATACATTCTTTGACCATAAACTCGCTAGTCAGTTAGAAAAATTAACTATAGAGGAGCATTTTGCTAAATATATGCACCATATAACATGTTCTTCAGTGTTTAATCTATGTTTGAATAAATCCGTCGTGTTTTTATGACAGCCAACATTTAAATGTTTATATTTAAAAAAAAAAAAAACAAACAAAAAACAAATTGGAGTATAAATCACTGATCTATTATATAGAACATATATAGATATACAGTATATAGTCATATATAGATCAGTGGTATAAATGTAATTTTGTTACTTCATTATTATAAAAACTTAACTGAGTGTAATTTAATCAGTTAATTTTAACCTTCAATATTACAGAAATGTAACATTAGTTACCAGCTGATCACGTATGTATATTTACAGTATAAGTTATGTTTTTATTTATGTACCTGATATACAGGTGCTAGTCATATAATTAGAATATCATCAAAAAGTTGATTTATTTCACTAATTCCATTCAAAATGTGAAACTTGTATATTATATTCATTCATTACACACAGAAAATCCCAAATTCAGTATCTCAGAAAATTAGAATATTACTTAAGACCAATACAAAGAAAGGATTTTTAGAAATCTCGGCCAACTGAAAAGTATGAACATGAAAAGTATGAGCATGTACAGCACTCAATACTTAGTTGGGGCTCCTTTTGCCTGAATCACTGCAGCAATGCGGCGTGGCATGGAGTCGATCAGTCTGTGGCACTGCTCAGGTGTTATGAGAGCCCAGGTTGCTCTGATAGTGGCCTTTAGCTCTTCTGCATTCTTGGGTCTGGCATATCGCGTCTTCCTCTTCTCAATACCTCATAGATTTTCTATGGGGTTAAGGTCAGGCGAGTTTGCTGGCCAATTAAGAACAGGGATACCATGGTCCTTTAAACCAGGTACTGGTAGCTCTGGCACTGTGTGCAGGTGCCAAGTCCTGTTGGAAAATGAAATCTGCATCTCCATAAAGTTGGTCAGCAGCAGGAAGCATGAAGTGCTCTAAAACTTGGTATCTGGTATACGGCTGCGTTGACCTTGGACCTCAGAAAAACACAGTGGACCAACACCAGCAGATGACATGGCACCCCAAACCATCACTGACTGTGGAAACTTTACACTGGACCTCAAGCAACGTGGATTGTGTGCCTCAGACTCTGGGACCCTGAATTCCAAACGAAATGCAAAATTTACTTTCATCAGAGAACATAACTTTGGACCACTCAGCAGCAGTCCAGTCCTTTTTGTCTTTAGCCCATTCTGATGCTGTCTGTTGTTCAAGAGTGGCTTGACACAAGGAATACAACAGCTGAAACCCATGTCTTGCATACATCTGTGCGTAGTGGTTCTTGAAGCACTGACTCCAGCTGCAGTCCACTCTTTGTGAATCTCCCCCACATTTTTGAATGGGTTTTGTTTCACAATTCTCTCCAGGGTGCGGTTATCCCTATTACTTGTACACTTTTTTCTACCACATCTTTTCCTTCCCTTCGCCTCTCTATTAATGTGCTTGGACACAGAGCTCTGTGGACAGCCAGCCTCTTTTGCAATGACCTTTTGTGTCTTGCCCTCCTTGTGCAAGGTGTCAATGGTCGTCTTTTGGACAACTGTCAAGTCAGCAGTCTTCCCCATGATTGTGTAGCCTACAGAACTAGACTGAGAGACCATTTAAAGGCTTTTTCAGTTGTTTTGAGTTAATTAGCTGATTAGAGTGTGGCACCAAGTGTCTTCAATATTGAACCTTTTCACAATATTCTAATTTTGTCAGTTGTCAGTTATGATCATCATAAACATTTGAAATATATCCGTCTGTGTGTAATGAATGAATATAATATACAAGTTTCACTTTTTGAATGGAATTCAAAATCAACTTTTTGATGATATTGTAATTATATGACCAGCACCTGTATGTTCAAAACAATCAATACTGAATCAAATCGAATCACAAGCTTGTGAATCAGAATCATATTGTGAAATTTGTTTTAAAACCCAGCCCTATTGGGGTACATAATGTGCATGTGTTTTTTAGCATTCGTTGTAGATTGACTAAATATGTTTGTGGCTTACCTGCAGGCAATGGAGATAGCTTCTGAAAGAACTGCAGAGGACAGATCCAATCAGGACAAAGTTGATGAGGAGGTGAACTCATTTTTAACATTTCACAGTCATGGCAAATTGTTGAATTATTAAATAGTAATGTGTGCAGTCCTGAAAAAGTCATGGAAAGTAGATGTAATGAAAATGTAAAATATCATTGTAACATTCTTTCTGTGGTACATATGAGGGTTTTTCTTTCTGATTTTCCCTGATCTAAAATAGTCAAGATAATAGTCCAATATAACTCTTTGTGAGCACTTGTATAGAGTAAAGGTCAGTGTTGTTATAGTTAACTAAATGTAAAACTATTAAAAATCATTTTCATTCATTGAAATAATGCTGAAATAAAATACGAATTGAACTTGACAAATTTAAACTAGCCAAACTTAAATTAGAAATGTTTGCAACAATCTTATAAACTAACCAAAGCTTAAGTTAAACTACTAAAACAGAAATAAAATTAAATGAATTAAAAAATAATAATAAAAATGACAAACAATTATTAAAACTAATGAATGAAAGCAAAAAATATATAAAAATAAAGCTAATACAAAGTATTAATAATAAATACTATAACAGTATATAAGTAATACTAAAATAAAACTGGTAATTTTGCGATTTCTCATATTTGCACACACACATATACACCAGTCTGTCCATTGATGGTAATTGTGAAGACATTTGTACACAAAATATGATTTTTAACCCTTCAAGGAATCATACAAATGGAAATAGAAATTCTTAGCTATCTCTATAAAATGATTTAGTTAAAAAAATAAAAAATAAACATATAGTACAGCAATCATGAAACCTGAAAGGTCATTGTTGTGGGAACCCTTCTAATGATTCACACGTGGATCTTTCTCAAAACAGGTGTTCAAGAAAGCCTACATTCCACGCACACTTACTGAAGTCACCCATTATGAGAGGGATGTGGACACAATGTTGAAGAAAAAAGAAGAGGCTTCTTCTGAAGATACAAACACAGACAATGTACGTCTCACTACCCTAAATGAAAAATAATGAACTAATGCTCTGAGAACTAGTAGCAGTGGATGAAATGATCTGTTTTCCATTACAGATCCTCTACCAGACAGTGACAGGCCTCAGGAAGGATCTTTCTGGTGTGCAAACAGTGAGGAGAATGCCGTTTTTGTTTTTAAGAAGACCATGTGGCGCATTAATGATTAAGCGTTAGGTTTAAGACACCTCATGTGGCCAAGACTTTGTTTTCGCTATTAATGCACCCACTTGGTTTTTCTTTGCCTACATGGCATGTGGGAGGATTAAGACAGAGAATATAAACAACAGCCATTGCCAAACTCGTGTAATGACAATGAGAAATCAGATTAAAAATGCTGTTGCTGAATTTTTTTTATTTAACAGGTACCCTCGATACTGGAAGACTCCACAAAGGATGATAGTTCAAGCTCTGAGGGAAGGGAGGAGGATGACGATGATGAGAAGTCAGAAGGGGAAGACACAGGAGAGAGTGGCAGACACGCTGAGGAAGCACAACTGAACAGAAAAGTACCTAATGGGAATAGAAAATGTTACAACAGATGAATTGTGTTCATGGGTTGTGAGAATCAGTTTGTATTTCTGTGTCTTTCAGGAAAGAAAGAAAATGGTCAGAGGGAGAAAAGAAAAAATAAAGTGCCAAAGCATGAGAAAAAGAGCAAGGAGAAAGTTGCTAAAATAAAGAAAGGATGATATGGTTGAGATGAAGGTGAACTGAGATTATAGCAGAAATGCTACTTGACTGATGGTACCAGTATTTAAGCTGGGAACTCTTGCTGATGAAATGTCAGTCCCTTAACAGTTATAAACACTTGATATCAGCATCATATTTTTGAAATGTTTATTAAAAGTATTCTTTTTAATAAACTTTTATACTTTTTTTTTTTTGATATACTGCTTGAATGGTGGGTAAAATGTTTTAATGCAGACTGACAATTCAAATCCATTTTTGCTATAGTGAAACATTTAATTACATTGTGCAGAACAGTTTACACAAATATTCATGTTTTACAAGACAACATGCTGTTAAAAATAATCCACTCTTTCATATTTAAGTGGCAAAATCCTCTTTACAATCCTCTATACATCTTGTACATTAAACATTTATTTAAAAGTAAATGTCATATTGGTACAAAACTCTTTATTACATGACAAACACTACCTTTCCAAAGTTTGGGTTGTAAGATTATTTTTTATATACAGGTCCTTCTCAAAAAATTAGCATATTGTGAAAAAGTTCATTATTTTCCATAATGTAATGATAAAAATTAAACTTTCATGTATTTTAGATTCATTGCACACCAACTGAAATATTTCAGGTCTTTTATTGTTTTAATACTGATGATTTTGGCATACAGCTCATGAAAACCCAAAATTCCTATCTCAAAAAATTAGCATATTTCATCCGACCAATAAAAGAAAAGTGTTTTTAATACAAAAAAAGTCAACCTTCAAATAATTATGTTCAATTATGCACTCAATACTTGGTCGGGAATCCTTTTGCAGAAATGACTGCTTCAATGCGGCGTGGCATGGAGGCAATCAGCCTGTGGCACTGCTGAGGTGTTATGGAGGCCCAGGATGCTTCGATAGCGGCCTTAAGCTCATCCAGAGTGTTGGGTCTTGCGTCTCTCAACTTCCTCTTCACAATATTCCAACAGATTCTCTATGGGGTTCAGGTCAGGAGAGTTGGCAGGCCAATTGAGCACAGTAATACCATGGTCAGTAAACCATTTACCAGTGGTTTTGGCATTGTGAGCAGGTGCCAGGTCGTGCTGAAAAAACGAAATCTTCATCTCCATATAGCTTTTCAGCAGATGGAAGCATGAAGTGCTCCAAAATCTCCTGATAGCTAGCTGCATTGACCCTGCCCTTGATAAAACACAGTGGACCAACACCAGCAGCTGACATGGCACCCCAGACCATCACTGACTGTGGGTACTTGACACTGGACTTCAGGCATTTTGGCATTTCCTTCTCCCCAGTCTTCCTCCCAGACTCTGGCACCTTGATTTCCGAATGACATGCAAAATTTGCTTTCATCCGAAAAAAAAGTACTTTGGACCACTGAGCAACAGTCCAGTGCTGCTTCTCTGTAGCCCAGGTCAGGCGCTTCTGCCGCTGTTTCTGGTTCAAAAGCACACGCCTGTGCACGGTGGCTCTGGATGTTTCTACTCCAGACTCAGTCCACTGCTTCCGCAGGTCCCCCCAAGGTCTGGAATCGGTCCTTCTCCACAATCTTCCTCCGGGTCCGGTCACCTCTTCTTGTTGTGCAGCGTTTTTTTTGCCACACTTTTTCCTTCCCACAGACTTCCCCCTGAGGTGCCTTGATACAGCACTCTGGGAACAGCCTATTCGTTCAGAAATTTCTTTCTGTGTCTTACCCTCTCGCTTGAGGGTGTCAATTATGGCCTTCTGGACAGCAGTCAGGTCGGCAGTCTTACCCATGATTGCGGTTTTGAGTAATGAACCAGGCTGGGAGTTTTTTAAAAGCCTCAGGAATCTTTTGCAGGTGTTTAGAGTTTAAGTAGTTGATTCAGATGATAAGGTTAATAGCTCGTTTAGAGAACCTTTTCATGATATGCTAATTTTTTGAGATAGGAATTTTGGGTTTTCATGAGCTGTATGCCAAAATCATCAGTATTAAAACAATAAAAAGACCTGAAATATTTCAGTTGGTGTGCAATGAATCTAAAATATATTAAAGTTTAATTTTTATCATTACATTATGTAAAATAATGAACTTTTTCACAATATTCTAATTTTTTGAGAAGGACCTGTATATATATATATATATATATATATATCTATATATATATATATATATATATACATATACATATATATATATATATATATATATATATATATATATATATATATATATATATATATATGTATAGGATATTATATATAAATATATATAGGAAGAATATATATTTTTTTATTTTTTTTGTTGAATAGAAATTTGAAAAGATCAAATTTATTTTAAACAGAAATGTTTTACAGCAATGTAAATTTATTTACTGTCACTTTTATCAAATTAATTCATCCTTGCTGAATAAAAGTAGTCATTTAAAAAAAAAAAGATTGAATAAATTAAAAAAAACTTACATGTGCCAACCATTTGAACAGTAGTGTACATTCATTTACACTGGACGTTCAGAGTAACAAAATAAGAAATGTAACATTATAAACACTTACAGTGGGACAATTTGCACTGTTAAAATAGAGCCTTTCCTGTGACCATTCAAATATAGTGTTTTATTTGAGGCTCAGTGAGACAACTAGCGAATGCCCTCTACATAGTTAGCAGGCAGCATACCCGACCTCCCCGTTCTCTGCACCGTTCCATACATCCAGCCTTCATCGATCAGCTGCACGTTCTGAATGATGTCACCGTCCCGGAACGTCACCTCATCGTAATCCTGCGCCGTGTAGTCATACAGGGCCCTGTACACAGTCTGGTGACCAAGTTTTTGTGCAATACGAGTATGTATTTTATGGTACTGAATACATTTTAATCAAAAAGAGTGTATATGTATATGTATATGTTACATATTATTGTAGAAAATCAGGACTCACCATGCTCATGTGTTGTGACCTCAGCTGCATTGACCTCAGTGAATGCATGCTTGTCTGATGCATGTAGCTGTGCCCATGGCTGTGGCCACTGGGATAGTATGCACCAGGGAGAACAGGTGCTAAAACAACAATTATCAGGATGATCTTGACCTCCAATAGTACTATTTTGCCTACAGTTGTAAATTTGCTATTTTGAAGTGATATACTGATTTCGCTTTGTGTAGGGTTTACTACCAGGTGTGAGCATCTCACATTAGAGAACTTACCCACAATGACACCAGGTCTTCGATCCATCTCCATGATGTACTGATGAACCCCCTTGTGTGTGCTGTTCCCCACCGTGTCATGGTTAGGTGTCTTCTGAGCCTGTACAAGGTACTTCCCGCGCGTTCCATGAGTGACCCCGTGCAAACCGGACACCTCAAAATCCTTATGATACTTTGCCTGCAAGAATGGAGATGTCAGCTTTTTCATCCACCCCCCCCACCCCCCTTCAATAAAATAAATAAAACCTTGTATAAATATGATCCTTTTTTTTTTTTTTGTCTTGTTATCGTTGAGAAAACCTAATTCTAAGATGAAAGCTTGTTTTACGATGATCAGTGAATCATGTGCACCAATAATCAGACAACATTTTACTGAGTGTGTTGCACTGCAAGACTGTTGGACAGTGGACAGCTTATCATTATCAACAAAATTCATCTTTGCAGTGCAGTGGAAACACAGAAGCTGCATCTGAAGTGGCATTCAGATGTATTTACACATTGTTTAATGCAAGACATGAATGCATTTAACCTGCAGTTACAAATGCATAAATGTTTTGATATTTTAATCCTAAAACATTGAATACTGATAAAAAAAATAATTTAAAAATTAAATAAAAAAAAATCGAAATTAAAACCACTGTCACTGTTATTAAGTGAGTCATTGCGATTGAACCAAATCATTTAAATGGATAATTCATTCAGGAACAATACACCATAATGTTGCTCATAGACACAAAACACTGTGCTGTGGCTATGTTTGGAACCTTTTTTTTTTTTTTGCAAAATAGAGCAAAAATAGGCAATATGGTGTCTAAAACCTGTTGTATAAAATCAATATTACATTTTTTGTGGGGAAAAAATGGCACTCTTCGTGTGATATTGATTAACTATATGAAATTATATAAATACACACATTTTCAGCCCCCATCTTGAATTATGGGAGCATTCTGCATTTTATTAGACCTAATCATGCAGTGAAAGAACGTGCTCTAAATGAGCACAGTCCATCTAGCTAGTGTTTAAGCACTCATAACTCCTCTTTTTTTTATACTTTTGTTGCTTATGAGGGAATTCACAAGTTTAAGTCTGATACACTACCATTAAGAAGTTTGGGGTCAGTGAGAATAATACTTTTATTCAGCAAGGATGCATTGAATTGAGTCTTAAAAATACTGTTCTTTTGAACTTTAATTCATCAAATAATGCAAAAAAATGTATCATAGTTTCCATAAAATCTGGTTTCAACATTGAAAATAATAATTAAAAAATAAAATATCTTGAGCAGCAAATCAGCATATTAGAATGATTTCTGAAGGATCATGTGACAGTGAAGACTGGAGTAATGATACTGAAAATTCAGCTTTGCCATCACAGGAATATATTACATATTTATTTAAAATAGAAAACATTTTAAACTGCAATAATATTTCACAATTTACCCACTGTATTTTGATCAAATTAATTCAGGATAGGTCAGCATAAGAGACTTCTTAAAAAAAAAAAATCTTACTGACCCCAAACTTTTGGACAGTATGTATGTTTGAGAAATAAATGCTTGAATATCTAGTACACTAATTTATCAAATTTACATTTTTTTTTTTTTTTACATTGGCTACATGAGTTTTTCTACATTTCCCAGCATACATTACTGATCTGATCCTGGGCCTTCCTCAGTCTCTGTAGCTCTGGAGTATCCAAGACAAATTTGAGGCCCCGTCCCTTACTCTGTTCAAAATCCTTCCTGTACTTGACCTGTAAAACAAGAAAACCAGGAAGTTATGGTGTTCTGAGTGCTTTTAAGTGCCTTCCTGATTGGTTGCGAGGGAGTTATGAATGATTGTTTCTAGTCCAGATTTGAGCTTATCTTTTTTTTTTTTTTTTAAATCCCAAACACAAAGTATGAGCAATATTAAATGCAGCAGACTAATTTTGTGTTATGCAAGTACATAAAATATATTTTTTCAATTTCCTGACCTATCTTTAAGAAAAAAAAAATAAAAAATTCTGTCATAATGCCAGGATTAGGCTGCAGTATGGACTTGGCAGCATCTTTGGGCTGCCAGGTGGAGAAGCTGAGGGGATCGGCCAGGGCACCACGGAGTAGACAGCTGCCTTGCTTTTCTCAGTGCTGACCTCAAAGTATCACACCAAGTCCCTCCCTGGCAGCCGAAACACTCATGTGGCTGTAAGTGATTGTCTCATCCATTTGAACTGTCTCTACCAATAGCAACAAATAACATTATTCTACCCTAGATATGCCCCCTTTAGATTTAGTAAAGTATATTTTCAAAATATATTTTTTAACGTGTAATAATGTGAAAGTGAACAAGTGATCTTACCTGACTTTGGAGCTCGCTTTGCTGTCTCAGTCGTAGGTTCTCAGGGGTGTCTGTCACAATTGTAAAGGTCTGTTTTGGATAGTGCCTTTTGGGAGAAAGGAAGTGAGTCATTTTGGGCTTTTGGACCATATTCATGTTCTATTAAATAAGTAGAATTCAGGTTAGTAAACATTTATTTTATGTATTTTCAACACCTCCCATTTAACAACAAATTACCAGTGTATATGAACGTGTAAGTAATTAATAAACTAGTGTTTTTAAGGCAATAACATACGCGTTGCAGTACGGCTTCTTCTCGTATCCCTTGTAGTTGTTCATGTTGAGAGTCATTTTACACACCTCACAATGGAAGCATCCTTTGTGCCAATACTGCAAAACGTAGAGAGATGGAAACTGCACATAAAACTCAATCCATGAAAGATATTTATGAAAGCACGTTATCCAGAAGCATTTATACATTTTTAGTTATAAGCATTGGAAGAAAGAGAACATACCTTGTCCAGACAATTCACTTTCTCTGTTGCGTAGACAATTTTCCCACAGCGTGCGCAATGAGGATTCATTTTTAAGATGTTGCGATGGTCCGGGAAAATAGCATAACTTCTCCAGTCACTCCGATAATCCACTAACTTGTAAAATATCTCAGATATGTCAGACTTGCTGCTGCGTGCGGTGAGTTTATGTCGCAGAGCTTTGAATCGCGTGGCTCGCGAGTGTTTATCAGCGCGCTGCTGGTCTCGCAGTGAGATTTCACCAAACATCACCCACTGAGACTGCTGGAGGAGCAATCAAACACTGACCGCGGGGATTTGGTTTTTCTGTAGCTACATGCTCAGAGAGCCAAAAAAGAGCAAAACAAATTGGTCTAAATAAAGAGTCAGGTTTAGTAAGGTGTGACGCGTTTTATTTCGTCTTTATGGTGTTTTGTTAGGTCTGACTAAATGGTGTGCATTATGTTTGTAATGGTCTTTTGGTTTCTTAGAGATGCTGTTTGTTATTAAGTTTCTCTCCTCACACATAAAACCTAGACTGAAAAGACATGGATAACGTCGCATCTCGGTAATATTAATTTATTGTAAGATGAGTAGCGGTAAGAAGTCGTTAAGAATAATGGCATCATAATGCCTAAAGAGGGCAGTAGAACACCGAGAGATGCGCCTTTGAGAGAATGTTAGAAATAATGTTTATTAGGCCTACCTTCTTAATGTAAATGACTGGTGATTAAGACAGGGGACGGTATTAATATCTAGCAAGTATTAAAGACATATGCCATAAGATTTCAGCTTAGACCTACAGTAAAAAGGTGCTTTGCTAATTTAAAAATGTGCTCAGGTGTGTGTGTGTGTGTGTGTGTGTGTGTGTGTGTGTGTATCATACAAAAGTAAAATTTTTCATTTACTCATGCCATGGCAAAAACCCTCTATGCGCCATCAGGTTAATTTATTCTGTGAGCAAAAGTGTCCGAGAACAAGATTAGCAAGATAATTATGTGAACATGTCTGCCCCCATGAGGCGACCCGCTCCATAAAACTTTTATTAGGATATGTCTTCATCACATGGGAGTGTACAACATATTTTTCAAAAGTGCTTTTAATTCATGTAAAATCTAGATCTATGTATAAATAAAAAGGCAACTTTAATATGAAAAAAAAAAAATGAGCGCGGTTTTAAATCTAATTAAATATAGGCTAAATGTGGTTTTCCTAACATTTTTAAGTCCTGTAGCTATAGCTGCATGAAATACAAGCTATCCCAAAAAGAAAACAGGCATAATAGAGGTTTTAGATACATTTGCATTATAATCCTACAATAATTTTATTATCCACCTACGCTGTATGTACGTGGTAGCATATGGAATTAATTGGTTTAACGTCCTCGGCGACATCTCTTCTGCATGGATTCGCTTTTGCACGGGGTTGGACTGCTGATGTCTTGTTTTTAGACAGCTTTATTCTTTTTAACGTTGAAGACTGAGCCTGCAAAGCTTATATTACTGACCAAAACCAAAATCGAGATGAGTGAATCAATAGGACTTCTTGGATTTCATCATGCTGTAGCCGTATCAACCCGAGAGTGGCGCCAGGCCAAAAGCGGTGCGTGAAACACAAGATTTATGTGTCACCGTGCTGAGCTGAGCTAAAGCAGAGGAGCTGTCAGAGAGGCAGTGAACCCTGATCCAGCTGCTGCATACAGGCGCAGTGGATGGGCTCAGATGCCCGCTCTTCGTCGGGGCTTGACTTCAGCTAGACAGTAGTTGATTCCTTTTAGTATTTTGCCTGTTTTTTGTTAGTTACGTTCACATTGAGAGATTCGTAAGTGGTCTTACCCTAATAACGCTTGTTAACGGGCTTTCGCCGTGATTTAAATGAGGCGACACACCTTTTTATAACGGGGTGGTGTAAAATCTCTGCATTCTGAATTTGTGCATCTGTTTACTTTTTATTACATTTCATGATGAACACGGATATCATTCGTTTGAGCTTCTGGGATGCTTTGCCGGCCGAGCTCAAGATTTAGTTTGCAAAGCTGTGTGTGAATGAGTTGGTAGCGCACACATCCAGACAACTGTAACCTTCAAGCTAACGTCAATGACAGCTAGCAGTTAGCTGGTGGGAGCTGCTGGATAGCGGGCTTCCTGAGAGTTTTTCACCGCTCTTCAGCTGCGCGTTTGCAGAGGGATGCGTGAACGTGATGCATTAAATAACGAAAGGGACAAATTGCATGTCGAGATCCGGCGGGGCGCTGCTGATTCCGAACAGCTCGTGTCAAGACATCGAAACAGAGAGGGATTTCATTCATCCGAGCCTGCTCGCTAAACATGGCCTCTGCAGCCAGCAACCTCGCTGCATCCATCGCCAGGAAAACCAAAACCAAGAAGAAACACTTCGTGTCTCAGAAGGTGAAGCTGTTTCGGGCCAGCGACCCGCTGCTCAGCGTCTTGATGTGGGGAGTGAACCACTCGGTAAGGGTCCAGTTTTCTTACAGGTTTATAACAGCTGCGATGCTCAGCGTGAGCGGGTTTAAAGGCACGTGCGACAGTTTTCTTGCGGCTTCTTGATCCCTCATTAAACTGTAGCATTTTCTTCCTTCTTTCTACGACTCGAAACATCAGAGGTATATATCCACGCGCGACACGATCAATAATCGATGCCAAAACATTCCACTTCAGTTTTAAACAGGCAACATTTCCACTTGTCATCATTTATGTTTTGACATGTATGTTAAATCTTAGAACAAAAAGCAGATATTTAATGTACTAGTAAAATTAGAATAGAATTCTTATATTCTTCATAAGTATATCTCTTTAAATCATAATTTTTTAACATTTTTATTTCTTAATATTTATTAAAATCAAATTCAGCTTTCATTCTGAAGGTCCTTTTACATATTTCATCTGTCATGAGCTCACACAGACTCTAATACTGTTATAAATTATTGTGCCATAATATGATCAACTCTGTCACGTGAATTGTAAACAAATGAAAGATTTTAAGGTCATTTTCCTCATTTTAAGTAGGTTAGGTCCTGTTAATTGTAAAACCAGCAATACAAAATGGCTACTGTAATATGTGTGATATGCAAATTGTTATTATTCCATTAACATGTTACATTTTCACTACATCTGATGGTGGTGAAAATTCAACAGATGGTGCTGAAAATCAGTTTCAAAGTATCCTGTGGTGTCAGTTGATTAATTCTTTGATGTGAATGCTTGATATGTAAATATTTATATTTCATTTGACACATTATTTATGTATCTGCTGGTGCTGATCCATATTTAGTAACAGGAAAGGAAAAATATGGAAGCAAGAAATTACAATCAAATGTAGGTGAATAATTATGATTAATCCAACAGAATCATCCAAAAGAATTTCTCGAAAAATAATGTTTGTTTTTCAGTATTGTGGCATGTTTTGTCCCGGTCCTCGAGAATCAGTGAAACGATTGTGTCAGCAAGCAAAGCGAGTGTTAGCTCAGATGAGAGGCTCTGGCACACAGTCGTGATTGTTGAAGACGCTGAATGACTAACTATACAGGCTGCTGTGCAGACAGCATTTAGATCCCTGATCCCTCATCCATCGCCAGCACTTAATGCCTCAAGAACGCTCTTTTATTTCTCATTTACCTAGTGAACTCATAATAAACAGATTTTTATATTTATGTCCTTTTCTGTTCTCTTATTTCTCATCATTAATTGCAAGAAAAACATTTAAGTGTTTTTTCCTATGATTAACTCCAACTGTAGGACTAAATAGGTGTGTGTTTATTTTTAAACCTGCAACAACATGACAAGTTTAAAGAGTGCTTCTCCTGTGGGAATGGAAGATTTCCAGCTCTCTGACAAACCTGTAATTGTTCTCCTGGGAATCTGAACACCAGTGTCAGGGAGCCTTGTGCTGCTCTTGTAATGCACATGTATGAGAAGATGCATTAAAATATTATTTCTATCCTTAGTGTTGCGTTGAGGTGCAAACTCTACAATGTGATAATTATTAATTTATACATTGAACTCAAGATATCAAAGCCTCATTGTTTTTGTGTACTCTGCAGGACTCTCAGATACAACTGGAAAGAATCTAAACTTCATTTACATGTCTTTTTGTTAGTTTATTAATTTATGGCATCATTGGAATACCATAGAATCACATGGCAATGTCACATTATCCAGAAAATGATAACTGGAAAATGATGATGTTCATAATCACTTTTATTCTTTTGGTGGCAATTTATGTCAGAATTGCTTTGTAGGCCGTATAACCCATCCTCAAACAATACTTTTATCTAGCACTATTGTAGACCCTGATATTTGATATTAAGACCTTGTAGGCCTGTACACATTGTCGTAATGTAATAAATGTATAATGTAAGAAAAAATGCAATAAACATTCATTTAACAACATCATATGTAAGATAAAACCCTAATGTACACAACTGACCAAAAAAAAAAAGAAGAAGAAGAAACGGTTATTTCAATGGAAAAACTTGAAATATGAAGTGTGACGCAGGGAATTCTGGGAGTGTCAGTTCAGTGTTTTTTATTAGAAATTATACAGTGACTTCTTCTTCACATTAAAAAAAAACGCAACAGTATTTGACTGTAAAATTGAATTAAATGTAATTACAGTTATTCATATAGTTTGAAAACTTACTGTTAACCAATTAACAGGTTTTTGCTGTAGCATTTTTGCAGTCTTTTACTGTTAAAATCATGATCATTTTTTTACAGTGTTTTTTCTTGAGTGACTTCATGCTTCACTAACTCATATGTACTGTAGTATATGAGTCTCTGACTGAATGTTTAAGTCTAACGGAGTGAAATTTGGTGCAAGAGTTGCGTCGTCTGTCAACAGCAGAGTGATTGAGTGTTTGATTAGGAAGGAATCCTTTACAAATGGAGCTCCTCTGAGTATAGTAAAACACAAGCCAGCATCCCAGTTTTGAAATGGAGAGGTTGTGTGAATGGCCTTTTTATTTATTTTCTCATCAGGCCTAGAGCCTGGCTATGTGTGTATGTGTGTGTGAATATATAAAGACATAGATTGTCAGTTTTTGGCATGAACTTCATCTTGAAGGAGTTTTTGTTCAGACGTTTCTCTCAGTCATTGTGTGTTTGTGTAGAATAGCATCACTAAACCCCAAGACGAATCAGTGTTGCCTGCAGGTTTATGCTCCCAAACATCATTAGCACATTCTTCCCATCCATCTTTCGTGTTTCAATTTATTGACGCTGAGATCTTTCGACCTCTTAAATATAGTGTTCAGAAATATCATCTGTGCGTTTAGCCTATTTTTATCATTTAGGCCAATACAACCCCTCCTTTGAGCACATATATATCCAACACCGTCTTGCGTATGTATGATGCCTGTCTATGTCTTTCATATTTCTTTAAGATTCATTTCTTCTCTCTCATCTAATCCACACCCCTCCTTTCCTCTTCTCCCCTTTTAGATGTTTTATCCTCTCATTCAGCACTGAGTCAGATGAGCTTTTTAATGTCGATTACGTAAGAGTCTCGGAGGTATAACTTAAGTCTGAGGTGAAGGACATAAAGGCCTCTTCCACTGAATTTGTAGTAGTGCTGTGTTATGTAAAGCGGGTGATAAGTTGTGTGCTGACAGATATTAGTCTGTTGAGAAAACAGGCTTTAGTAATTGAATTATTTTAACTCTGATTTGAAATGCAATAAAAAGAAGTATGAAATCGCTTGTAATGTTAACGGCGCACATGTTCTAGAGTGGCTTTCAGAAAACACATGGCCTACTCTGCCAGAAAAGCCTCTGGTTGCTTGCTTGATTAATCTCAATGGCTTTATCCAAATGAAATTGTATGTTGATTATGTAACTGACTGTAAAGGGGTGGGGGTCAAGAGCCGCCACATACTATCTATATGTGAATGTAATTACATCAACACACTCTCGCTGTACTACTTATATTTATCACGTCACAGTTCATGCATACACTGTGCTTTCAAGTGGAATGTCTAGTTTTAAATGCTTAATGTTACCTTTATTTATATTAGTGCTGGACAACGATTAATCACCATTAATCGCATCCAAATTAAAAGTTTTTGTGTACATAATATATGTGTGTGTACTGTGTATATTTATTGTATGTGTATATATATATATATATATATATATATATATATATATATAATTTGGATGCGATTAATCATTGCCCAGCACTAATTTACACACACACACACACACACACACACACACACACACACACACATATATATATATATATATATATATATATATAATAGTATTTATTTATGAAACAATATTTTTTATATTTTGTCATTAAATTAATAATATAATTTAAATATATTTATTATATATTATAAAAACATAATATATTATCCTTCAATTTATTATTTGTTAATATTGCATATTCATATAGTTTTTTCTAATATATATGCATGTAAAGTATTAAAACATGCACACACACATTAAATATTTCTATATATAAAATTGTATTGTTTATTTACAATATATGTATTTAAATATTAGAAATAAATAAAAATGATATAATTATAAATTCATACCAAAAAAATTCAATACAGTTTTACTCTGAATCGCATGGGACATACATTGTAGATGTGTGTGTGTTTGCGTCAGACAGGCTCAGGCTGGTTGACCGTGATTTGTCCTTTCCCATTTTCAGCTGCTGCTGGTTCAGTGCTGCTTTCAGTGAACTCGCTGCCCTCTCCCCCAGTCTTTCTTTTTTATCTCTTTGTAGATGACAGTTTGGCTTCGTTTTAAATCACAAAGCATAACCTTCTTTACTGAAGTGCTTCTTAATCGACAAGAGGACACCCCCTGATGCAGCAGGGACAGATGGAGGCACAGGAAGATGCACAAAAATAACTCTCTGCATACACACAACACGTCATTGTGTTTGTGTATGTGTGTGGTGTGTTTATGTGATGGAAAAGGAGTGTCAAATAGCCAGGTTGGATTCCACCATGTAGGACAACCGGACATGTACACCAAAATCTGGTTATCCTTAGATACATAGCACCTTTCTCAGTCAATCAACTGACTTGAGGTTAAGTGTAGTCATGCATGTGCTATTGCCCATTAATGACCACTTGTCGTGTACTGAATTATTTAAAACGATAAAAAAGGAAGTGGACAGTCCGGCCAATAAGTAATGCTTACTCTGTTGGCACAGATGGCTCTGTTTTTCACTGCTGCTGTTGTTAGTTTAAGGAAGTTGTTTCTTGGCAGCAGTCCATCAGTGCAGCACA
This sequence comes from Cyprinus carpio, assembly GCF_018340385.1. NCBI lineage: Eukaryota > Metazoa > Chordata > Actinopteri > Cypriniformes > Cyprinidae > Cyprinus > Cyprinus carpio. The sequence goes on from NC_056598.1 coordinate 12,958,846, forward strand.
TTTTGAGGAATGGCCCCTGTACTGCAGATAGTTCTCGGTAAATAAGAAAACACTCTGATTTATTCATTTGGAGCAGGTCCAGAAGTCTCCTGTACAACAGATATAAAGCTATTTTAGATATGCCTCAGCTGTTCAAATTATTTTGTAATCTGGCATTACTGAATAATTTTCTCCCTGTTATTTTCTTCCAGATAAATGAACTCAGTCACATCCAGATTCCTGTTATGCTAATGCCTGATGACTTTAAAGCCAACTCAAAGATCAAGGTGGACAACCACCTCTTCAATAAGTAAGAGAGACTTTTTTCTCAACTTTATGTGATAATTTTGCTATGTATATGCTTTTGTTAGTTATCAGCTTTTGCACCTTTTCCTACTTCCAAAGAGAGAACATGCCAAGCCATTTCAAGTTTAAGGAGTACTGTCCTCTAGTCTTCCGCAATCTGAGGGAGCGGTTCTCCATTGATGATCAGGAATATCAGGTACATAAGTGCTTAAATAATTGGTCAAGTGCTTCCATGGAGGCAACCACCCTCCAACTGCATGTCAGATGGTCCTTTGCCTCCATGCCGTGCGTTACAATAGTTTATACTTCGGGGTTGTTGAATGCTTGAATATGATTGGCTGATGAACATTCTAAGGTGTGCAGTTATTTTCGGGGAAACACATGCCTAAAGTAGTTCTAGGCAGGTCTTGACCACATTATGTCCTTATTATTTCACCAATTGATTCCAGTTATTTCAAAGGCCTTACAGCCTATGACAGCAAAAGAGCCAAAAACCACAATGACACTGACCAAGCAAGTAAATATAGTAAACATAAAGTTACATTTTACCATGTAGGGAAAACATATAATCTCTTTCTCCCACTCAAACATACACACACATATCTATGCACTCACATACAGTATGGACACACTCTTGCGCACACAGAAACATGTTCTGTATTAGTGCTTTTCATCAGTGCTGTTTATCAGTTAAATAGTTTAGCAACTTGAAAGCTTCATGACATTTCTCACAAGCGAGGCAAAAACGGCGCTATTCTTGAAACAGATTAACTTACAGTTTGGATATTATTAGAGACGATGCTGCTGAACACTTTTGAGAGACAAACAGACTCAAGCAGTTTACATACTCTTAATCTGTCTCTCTCTCTATAATTACTTTATTGTTAACTGCATTTGTCTGCTATCAACGGCTCAAGCCACTGTTACTCTGGTCTAAAATGACGGTTTGGAATTAGCAACAGAGGTGTGGGTTGAAATGCGTAAGAAGTTAAATACACATGAGAGCATTTTAAGGATGAACAAATGTCTTGAAATACAACATATGAACAGTATTTGAGGTGTAACCTCAGTATAAGCAGAATTAGTGACTCTGAGCTGTTGAATTTTTAGAAAAAATAATGCTTCGCCTCGTTTGGCCATTTGCCAGCATTGACAAGTTAAAGCTGGATATGTTGTTTGCAGGAAAATATTTGATCAGAACAGTAAATTCTGCCTGCTTTGAATCAGACACAGAGATTAAATAGTGCTATAAGATCAAATTTATTTGAATGAATTTATTATTTGAATTAGTTTTCTAGAGAGAGAGAGGAACTGAAGTTATGTGAAGCGTGTGTGTATTTCCTGCTTTTGCATGTCTCTCTCTACAAACAATTAAGCTTTAGTTACTTGAGTTACAGTATCGCGATACAGTATCGAAGCTATTTTATTAATAAAAGTCATGGGCAGGGCTGTCCACAAGTCGCTCCTGAATGTTTCTGTGTGTGCGCAGTACAATCTCCGTGTAAATAACCCTCAGTTATTTTAATTCATTTCCAGGATTTTTATATTATTCTTATATTATCTAATTCTGTCCTTTCTTAATATTAGTTACATGTTCGTTATTGTTTTTGGAACGTTACTTTGCACTCTTTAAGTTATTTAACTGATAGAGACCTTTATTTTGAAAGGTGGCTTGCCGGTGTTGTGCCGAAATTTGATCGTCTGCCGAAAACTGATTGCCGTCTGTAATCACTTTTTGGCAAGTGTAAAACTGCATTTTATGTGTTTTATTGACCATTTAAAGGCATTTTCACAGGTAAAAAGGACTGCATGAGGTATAATCTGTCAAATATAACCCTCAAATGCAATCAAGTCATTTAGCTCATGCAGTCCTTTTTACCTGTAGAAATACCCATAAAACACAGTTTTACACTTGCCAAAAAGTGATAACAGACTCTACTTATTGAATTTACTGTTCTTTCTGCCTCAAATCACTTTTTGGCAAGTGTGAAACTGCATTTTATGGGTTTTATTGACCATTTAAAGGTATTTCAACAGGTAAAAAGGACTGAATGAGGTATAATCTATCAAATATAAACAACCATGAATGAAATCAAGCCATTTTGAGGCTGAAAGAACATTTCACTCAATAAGTAGAGTCCATAATCACTTTTTGGGAAGTGTAAAACTGCATTTTATGGGTATTTCAACAGGTAAAAATGACTTATATTTGGAGGGTTATATTTTCGGCATGACACCAGAAGTGCTCAGAGCCCTCTCGTGCACAGAGATCGCGAATACGAAGAGAGAGCGTGCAAAGTCAGGATTTTTATACTTTCGCCTGGCTCTGCTCCGCCAGCCTCCGCTGACTGCACGCGCACCTTCCCTAATGGACGAGGCTTTTATACTTGACACGGTCGCCATTGTACTATTCTTTGAAACGACAGGGGGCGACGAGGAGTAATTTTCCTCTAAAACCATCGGGAATCACCGGTGAGAAGTAATTTGCCTGTACAAGACTTCTCGCGTGATGAATGAGTTGATGAATTAATAATTTCTTTATGAACAAACTGATTAAAACAATCTTAAACTATAGGCTTTATTTCACATCAAACACAAGACAACTTTAAGCAAATAATGTATAAATAATATCTAAATGAATTCTGTTTTTAAAGCGTTAAAAAGCACCTGATGGAGTTTGAACTTCACGTCAAACTGCTTCTGTTTCACACAAATGCCGACACAGACGTGCATGTTCGGCTAGAATTGCCCTGAACTCATGCATCTTCGGGTGCAGAGCTGCGCGGAAAGTGAAGGCTGATTTATACTCGATGCATCCGCAAGTTCGCTTGGGTGCACGTGCCAAATATGACGTCATCGCTGTGTTGCCGGAAGTTTGCTGTGAGTGCGCGTGAACTAATTTCACATGGTGGTGTGCACTGCATTTTTTGTAACTTTCCGCGCAGCTCTGCATCTGAAGATGCACGAGTTCAGGGTGACTCTAGCCGAACATGCATGTTTGTGCCGGCATTTGTGTGAAACAGAAGCAGTTTAATGTTAGTTCAAACTCCACCAGGTGCAACTTTTAACGCTTTGAGGGAAAACAATGCAAAGTTTTTTTTTTGTTTGTTTTGTAAACCAAGAGGAGACTGGTTTTCCTTTGCTAAAGTAAGGAAACGTTGCTTCTTTTGATCCTGTAAACAAACGTTGTTTTTCACAAGACTCACCTCATACGTAATCCCATGGAACTGCTTCCATTTACAACAGTGAGCGCAAGCTAGATTCAAGTGATTATTACGTTTTGAATATTGATATTTTTCTTATAAAACACATCGATTCACTACAGGAGGCCTTTGTTCACCCCCCAGAGCCATGTGAGACACTTTGTTTCACCTGCTGATTGCAATGATAGAACTTGAAAGATCAAAGACCATTTTTAATATAACTCCAACTGGATTCCTCTGAAAGAAGAAAGTCATATACACCTAGGATGCCTCGGGGATTAGTAAAACGCAGCCTAATTTTCATTTTTGGGTGAACTAACCCTTTAAGAGAGCTCTTTGCTTTTACCCAACATGAAATGTTTCTTGTGTGACACGTTGGTAATGACACCTTTTTATGGGCCATCAGCTGGGACCAGCTAATATTAATTTCCACTGACTAGGGGCAGGATTGCTTTCTAATTACTGATAGATTTCTGCTGGAGTCTTGACTTCCCATGCCTTTTTGCACCTCCCTTACTTCATGTGTTCAGTACTTTTTCCCTGGGTCATTCCACTTTATTACACAGAACTTAATTTTTGAACTTATTTGTTTTGTTTTCTTTGTATGTATGGGTTACTTGGATTGTTACCAACATCTGGTGAAAATTTCATGTCAACAGCACCTTTAAAAATATAATTACTGAGAAAAATGGTGACGTGCTCAATACTTATATTACCTGGTGTGCGTGTCATTTCAGGGAAAAATAGACGTAAAAGTGAATGTAATTCAGTGTGCATCTACGTTGCTCTCACCGTGTCTACACCGGACGTGCGTAATGCGACAAAATACTATAGAACTCAATAAAACCAGTGATGCTGTCTCCCTACACTGGATGCGGCGTAGTGTGACATGACAAATCCCCGACAGTAAACTGATGCCTCGTTCTATTTATGATGTACTGACGCAAAGTTCAAATGATTTGCAAAGGTCACTATATAACGATTAGTATACTAAACATTGCACATCCTGCAATGTGTCTATTGCAGATGCGCACATCGCGATATCGATGCTAAAATGATATATCGCGCAGCCCTTCTTGGAACTACCTGTGCATTAAACAGTTTTAATGCACACCTGCCAGCCAATCATAATCGAATATTCTGACAGACTATGGTATAAGGGATTGTATCATATATTAAAGCCAGTTTTTAATTTATCTTATTTTATGTTTATTTCTTTTTTCACAATGTTAGTTTTTTGGCCTCTAGAACGGTTACATTTAAGTTGTTATTTTCTTCATTCTTCAAATGTGTACTGAGCAGCAGTCTGGGGCTTCTAGGCCCATTTTTCAGGCTGTTCACACATCGACTGCAAGTTTGTCATGTCCAATATAATATTTTTCTGCCTCATCCTTCAATAAGACTCTTTGCAGTGTCTGCAGTGCACTGTGACACATTCACCCTGAGATGTGCCGCACAAGCTGCTGAGAGCCTGTGCATGTGAAGTTTAAGGTCTGCAAGTAACATTCACAGCTGAAATCTGTCAGTTGTTGTTGATTTAATGTTGAAAATTGTTGAAACCACATTTAATTCTAAATGGTTGTAAAAAGGTTAACAAAATATGTATAAATTAACAATGAAATTTAGTTGAAGACAAAACAATGAAAATCTATATGAAAAGTAAGATGTTGAAACAACATTTTAAAATCAATGTTGATTTAATTTGTAAAATTGAAACTTGAACCGTTATTCAACTTTGATCCATTAACCTGTGAATCAATGTTGATTACTCATGACCTCTTTAAAATGAAGCATTTTTGTTTCTCAGTTCATATGTAGAAGTTTTATAAGTACACTACAATAATATCAGGTTTTAGTTTCTACAGCAATCATCAGATCTTTCAGGCTCAGATCAAGTTAAATGCCATATGCTGAAAATACTGTATTGAATTTGGCCCATCTCCCAGAATACTTCAATACTACACTTACACTACTGTTGACCCAGCACAGGGATAGTAGAATTCAGCATTTAAATTTCATTGAAGTGAAAGTGCCGTTTTTGATGCATTTGTGTTTGAATGTCTCCAGGTGACTTCAGTAAAACATCTTCAAATCAATAAACACAACCGATATGAATATCAACAAGAGTGGTTCACAACTGGTGGGTCATCATAACCAAAAAAATATTGGCTTATGTGGCCTGTTCTGAGATAGGGACAGCTGTGAGCAAAAAACAATGCTAATGCAGCTAACCAAGAAATTAATAGCAAAATAGGCTTCTAATAGTCATGAGGAAAATGTTGGCATATCTCCAAAACCATGTACAAGGTAATAAATAAATACAATAATTTTGCATAGTGCCTGGTCTGCGCAGTTCATTGTATTATTAATAGATCATTATTTCAGATTTTTCTGTTTGATTTGTTGGTCATCTTGACAGTTTGATCAATTCTTGGTATTCAGATTTGTAATCCAAGAGCAAAACCAGTTGAGAACCACTGATTTACTAATTTCATCAGAAATTTGGGGCAGCTTTTAACATCGTGAAAGTGAACCCCACTCAGTACAACTGCAACACAGAGTGTGTCTATTTCAGTGAACCACAGAGACTTTGCATTTTTGGCAGCTATACTAAAGATGGCATCCAAAGCACAGGCAGTAACGCAGCTGTGTTTTTGCTGCTTGAATAATGCCATTTTAATGCAAATCCACTGACTCCTGTCTTTCTGCACAGGGCAGTAACTGCCACACGTTCTTTCTCATTTTTCCCATTGCCATAGAAGACGATGCTTTGCCATCCAAAAGAGCAAAGTCAGTTTGTGATGAGGTTCAATAAAAAAAGCAGCCAGACAGTACAGTCTGGCATTCCAGGTTGACTGCAGCCTGCAGTCTAGGAGAAGTGCCAGTAGCTTTTCACCGTTTTATTGGAGCTGTTTAGTGCAATCCTGGCAGTGTGAAATCCTTCACTGTTCTTTCCTCCCATGGCAGAACTCTCTGACACGCAGGGCCCCAATTCCCAGTGACGCTCAGGGCCGTAGTGGAGCTCGTTTCCACACTTCGTACAACAGGAGGTATGTCATCAAGATCATCACCAGCGAGGACGTGGCCGAGATGCACAACATTTTGAAAAAGTACCACCAGGTAGAGGGAGCATCTGTTTCTTTGTTAAAATGATCCTAGATGAGTCTCACAAGCTGTGAGGTGAATCTTTTTTTGTATTGGCCCACTGTAGTATATAGTCGAGTGCCATGGAAACACGCTGCTCCCTCAGTTTCTGGGTATGTATCGCCTCACAGTGGATGGAGATGAGACCTACATGACCGTCACTCGCAATGTCTTCAGTCACCGGCTGCCCGTTTACAAAAAATATGACCTGAAGGTGAGTAATTCTAGTTTGAAGAGCCCGTCTCGTCTTTAGTGTACTGAAATTGAATGGATGGGGGCATCATGAAAGCGGTCCATAAAACGAATGCTATAGTTCATGAGGAGAATAGTGATGTCTGATTCATGAACAAATCTTGAATCGTTTGAAATGTGTCATTGAAGCAAGTTAAATAACTTCAGAAAAGATTGTTCCATAGAATAAAAAAAGTCATGGTTTAATGAGAATAAATATTTTTTTAATGTTGACTTTATGTACTTTTTTAGGGATCCACAGTGGCAAGAGAGGCTAGCGACAAAGAAAAGGTAAACTTTCCCTCATTTTTTTTTAATTATATGTAGAAGGAATATAATTTTTGAAAAGGGGGTGAACTTCTGTGCTAAAAATGTTTTCATTATTTCCAGTGTATTATTACATTAGAAAATGAACTGCATGTCTGAACTGAATGTATTGCATGAGTTTGGAAATTATGTGTAAGAAAAAAAAACATTAGAATCACAATTATAACATCATTTTCCTTTCCATGTGTGTTGTGTATTAATAAACTCCCAAAATAAAATTCTCCTGTTGTGAAAGATCCCATTTTCTACTCCATTCCTTGGAAAACAATACTCTCTGTGCTCCCTTTCTGTTCAGTGTTTGCTTTATTTAATTTGCTTCAGAGTGTGGGAAACTGCACTTTGTAGTCCAGGGGTATTATTTAATTTATTTAAGTAATGGTCCTGAGAAGAATGAAAGTAATTGGATTCATTTAAACCTAAGAACCGTAGTGTCTCTGTATATTGTGATACCCTATTGTTTTACACTGTAATTTAAGTGCACTGATCTCTGAATGTAAAGAGATGGTAACAGAAACCATTGTAAATAATAGATCAGAGATTGAATACTTGTCTTCAGGAAGCATTTGACTTGTTGGATTAGATGTTTTTACATTGATTTACTGTGGAAACTATATAAAAACAGTCTGTACATTAATACAAGGCTAATGAGTTGCAGTTTATACTTGTGTACAGGATTCTCTCACATAAGGCAAACCTGATCTTGTGTTTTTTCATAGCTGTGTACATATGGAATGCATGTGAATGATTTGCATGTGTGTGTGTGTGTGTGTGTATATATATATATATATATATATATATATATATATATATATATATATATATAAGGACTACATAAAGGACTACATATGCATGTTAGTGTTTCTGGCATGTTAAATTGTTTCTTTGATTACTTCCTCCTCCATTGAGATTTTATATCTAAATTCTAATGCTGTATATGATACTCTCAAAAATGGCAAATATTAACTGATGTATATTTGTAACTATGTGTCATATACAGACTAGATTTGTTGTCATTCACTGTATTTGATGAAATATTTCCTTTGCTTCTCAACTGTGATTTCCTTAAAGGGATAGTTCTCCCAAAAGGAAAAGTTGTTCCAAACCTGTATTAATTTTTTTCTTCCGCTAAACACAAAAGAAGATATTTTGAAGATAGCCACGCAGTTTCTGGTACCCACTGACTTCCATAGTATTTTTTCCATACCATGGAAGTCAGTGGGGATCAACAGCTGTTTGGTTACCAACATACTTCAAAATATCTCCATTTGTGTTCAACAGAAGAAAGAAGCTACAGGTTTGGAACGACGTGATTGTGAGTAAATGATGACAGAATTTTCATCGAGTGAACTATCCCATTAACGTTCTCCCAAGATATTTTGTTTTCACTTGTTTACTGTACAACAGCCATGTTATCAGTCAACTTTATATCACTCTGTACTATTGGTGTTTTCATTTTGATGCATTTATGTGGGATATTTCCATCTTTTTCATTCTTCCATTTCCTTCTGAAGGCTTTACACCTTTATGAAATGAAGTAAAAATGACTAAGAAAACATGTCCTCAGAGTTATCTAGAAAGCTCTCGTCTCTCACCTCCACATACTGATTTGTGGGTGAAGCTGCTTGCATCTGACGCTCCTTTTCCCTGCAGCCACGTCCACCTGAGGAGGCTCCGTCCAAATCACGCATGAGCCAAAAGCTACAAACCATCCGGATTGCCACACGCTTTTACTGCGCCATAAGACACGTAAGGACACGACAGCAAAGAACTGTCCCATATTGCTCTGTGTTCTTCTTCAACATGCTTTACCCCGCATTTTGCCTCAGGAAATCACCGTTCCCTCTGGATCCCACAAGGGACTGTAAATCCAAGCCCAGGGCTGGTGCTTTAAGTTGTCTTCCTGTTCCAGAAATAAAGCGGTGACTTCTTCTTCGACAATCTCTGCTGGATTTTGTGAAAAGAACTGTCAGCATTTAAGTGTTCTGCTAAGCCATAGGGGGTTATACTATACCTTCATGTGTCCATCTGCATGTTCTGTTAGTTTGGATTGAAGTCTCATTCTGTGGCTCAGGAATCAATTCAAATTTTCAACAAATGTTAAATAGGTCATAAAAGGTCATAACATTTTATATATATGTTTCTTGAGGGAGCAATCTAGATTTGTTTTTGTTCGGTTCTTCTACAGGACTTCACAAAGATAAATTACTCATCCAAAACAAAGTTATTTAGCTAAATAATGTGTTTTTAATTTGATGTTTGATAAATGTCTCAAATATTTCATGCATTGCAAATCTATAATGCATGAAAATCAGATCAATGAATTAAAGGGATAGTTCAGCCAAAAAATATCATAATTTACTCACCTTTATGTCATTCTAAACTTGTATGAACACAAATGTAAATATTTTGACGAATGATATATATATATATATATATGATATATATATATATATACACAACCTGTCCAAAAAAAAAAAAAAGTCACCACTTGGATTTAACTAAGCAAATAGTTAAGATCCTCCCATTGCATAATTACTGCATGGATGATTATGTTATGTGCCCAAAGAATGAGGTCAGCTGACTACCTGAATATACTGATTGACCAGGTTGTTCCAACAATTAATTTTTTCTTCCCTGATGGCATGGGCATATTCCAAGATGACAATGCCAGGATTCATCAGGCTCAAATTGTGAAAGATTGGTTCAGTGAGCATGCAACATCATTTTCACACATGGATTGGCCACCACAGAGTCCAGAGTCAGAACTGTACCCCAATGAGAATCTTTGGGATGTGCTGGAGCAGACCTTGCGCAGCGGTCTGACTCTCCCATCATCAATACAAGATCGTGGTGAAAATTTAATGCAACTCTGGATGGGAATAAATGTTGTGACACTGCAGAAGCTTATCGAAATGATACCACGGCGAATGCGTGCCATAATCAAAGCTAAAGGCAGTCCAATGAAATATTAGAGTGTGTGACTTCTTTTTTTGGAAGGGCAGTGTATATATATGTACACACACATTGTTATTTTTAACCACAGTTACCTTTATAACATGAACAGAAAGTATTAAATCTTTCTTAAAAGTATCATCTTTTGTGTTCCACGGAAAAAAGGAATGCCATACAGATTAGGAACAACATGAGGGCAAATGACGACTACATTTTTTCTCATTTTTGGGTGAACTATCCCTTTAATCCTGACACTAGCTGTAGGCTTTGGTTTGGAATCGCTGATGTTTGTGGAAGTAGGCATTTAGGAAATAACTCTTGGTTTAATCATTGTAATTATTTGAATGCTGTAATTGTCTGTTGGCTCTAATCGTGAAATCTAAATCACACCCTGTTGCTCTGAGTGTCCACAGGAGGCCGTCTGCTTTATATTACACTCCACTGCTTCTGTGATCTGCTATTTTTAAGTTCACTCAGTGAATTCTCAGATGTTTATTTGTTGTGTGAGCAGATCATAAGAGTATCAGATTAAAACTTTTTTCACCCCCAAAGACTATTTTTTAGATGGTGAATCTAAAAACTGTCTGTGTGATGTAACAGACAGTTGACAAACAAGAAAAAAAATTTAATAATTTAGTAATCAATGAAGAAAAAAATAAGAATTTTAATAATTCTATAATACCAGCACCAAAAAAAACAACACCAACTATAATGTATTTTTATTATTTCTATAATGTATTTTATTTATTTATTGCTGCTGAAACAAACTTCTGCAATTTCATTTGGTGCTGCTAATGGCACAGAAATTACCACATCACCTTTCATTTTGATCCATATGTAAAAATATTTCTATATAAATTAATTGATTATTTTTGTCAAAATGTCATTTTTGAGTCTATTAACAAATCCAAAAAATCTGAATTTATATATATGACCCTGTACCACAAAACCAGTCATAAGGATCCATTTTTCAAAATTTTGATTTATACATCATCTGAAAGCTGAATAAAAAAGCTTTCCATAGATTTATGGTTTGTTAGGATAGGACAATATTTGGTCGAGATACAACTATTTGAAAATCTGGAATCTGAGGGTGCAAAAAAATCGAAATATTGAGAAAAAAGTCTTTAAATAAAGTTGTCCAACTTAAGTTCTTAGCATTGCATATTACTAATCAAAAATTACGTTTTGATATATTTACAGTAGGCAATTTATAAAATATCTTCATGGAACCTAATGATTTTTGGCATAAAAGAAAAATTAATAATTTTGACCCATACAATGTATTTTTGGCTATTGCTACAGTGACTTTAGACTGGTTTTGTGTTCCAGGGTCACAAATGTCAATGAAATTCTGTTTCCTTGCTGATTAAACTGAAAGTTTAAATGTACACATGTTGCTCCTGATGAACTTTTAATACTATTTCCCAATGTGAATAACAGACCAAGGAGCTTCCAACTTACAAAGACAATGACTTCATCAATGACGGCCAGAAAATCTACATAGATGAGGAGAACAAGAAAATGTTTCTGGAGAAACTGAAGAATGACATAGAGGTCTGTGTGCATTATCCATCATGTTCTTTACTGCTTTCGTCCTGTTCGTTTGCTTTGTTTAATGTAATTGGCTCATTAAACTCTTATCTAAACACTCATTCGTCCTAATCACCCCTCTGTGTCATTTAACTGTGTCTAATTAAAAAAAAAACAATAAATGTTTCATGCTTAATTCCTTGGAAAATGTGTTTCCAGTTCCTGGCCCAGCTGAAGCTGATGGACTACAGTCTGTTGGTGGGGATCCATGATGTGGAGCGAGGGGAGCAGGAACAGCCCGAGGAGGAGAGTGAAGACAACGACGCTGGAGAGGAGGAGGGGACGGAGAGCGACGGAGGGGCCACCGGCTCCCCACCAGACAGTCCCAGTAACACACTAGACAGCAATAGACCTCTGGGCCCGGGAGAGTTTGATCCCGCCATTGACGTATATGCCATCAAGAGCCATGAAAGTGAGTCGTTTTCCAGCAAGAATTAAGTTAACCAGAGTTGCTTGGGTGTTGCTTACTGGCCCACTAAATCTCTTATGATTTCCTTGTCCCTAAATATAGCTTGAGAGCCATTTTCAGTTTATTTTTTGCCTGTTTTATCGTCCACCAGACCAAAATTGTTAGTCAGATTACTTAGAAGACTAATAGTACACCTTTAGAATGAACTGTATAGAGAGACACCATATTTTAAGAATGAAGCCAGATTTACATTATAATGTGCCGTGTTGGGGGTAACACATGCAAGTAACGCAAGTTACATAATCAAATTACTTTTTTCAAGTAACTAGTAAAGTAGCGCATTACTTTTTAATTTACAAGAAAATATCTGAGTTACTTTTTCAAAAAAGTAATGGAAGTCTCCTGTCCCCATATTGTGAGAAATCGTAAGTACAGAGGCGTTGTGTGCGCTGTGTGAACATGATCTTACTGTAGTTCTAAAATAAATGTGAATGTGCATTAATTCATCCCACTTGCAAAAAAATTGCAAGTTATTTTTTACCCAGTCAGGTCAATAGTTCAGTTTTTTCTTTCCCTGGCACAATTTTTTTAATATATAAATTTACTAGAAATATTTATTCATTAAATTGATGTATTTTTGGGAACACTTTACAATAAGGTTCCATTTGTTAACATTAGTTAACTACAGTAGTTAACATAAACTAACAATGAAAAATACTTCTAAAGCATTTAATATTCTTAATGTTGATTCCAACGTTTACTAACACGTTATTAAATTCAAAAGTTGTATCTATTAATGTTATTTAATGGACCTGAAATTACATGGACTAACAATAAACAGTTGTATTTGTATTAACTAACGTTAACAAAGATTAATAAATACTGTAACAGTGTATTGCTCATTGTTAGTTAATGCATTAAATATAGTTAAAGATGCTGTATGTAGGATTGACACCGAGTGGTTGAACTAGGTATTGCAGTCCAAATTCAAAATATTGGAGAGGGTTTTTTTCACCCGGCCCCTCCTCCTCAGACTTGACACACAGCAGGTTGCCAGATTGATGACACAAACAGGAACGAGTGCACTTGACGATCAATGAACTGGAACCTTATTGTAAAGTGTTACCATATTTTCTTTTTTTTTCCTTTCCTTTCCTGTCGGTCCCACTTTATATTGTGTCCTTAATACCTGTGTACTTACATAGTAACTAAATGCGTATGTAGTATGTAACCACAGTGTACTCATGTAACAGGAATTATATAACTACATTTTGTAACAACAATATGTATAAGAGTAATTGGAACCATTTGATCCAGGGAGTAGAGATGAGTGGGTTTAGGGGTGGAAATGGGATTCAGGGGGTGGAGATGGGTAGGTTTAGGGATATGTAAAGTGGGAGTTGGGGTTGGTGCACCACTGTTATACCAGTGTACTTACATGGTAACTCCTCAGTTACTGTCCACAATATAAAGTGTAACATTCTGGACAGCAACCACAATTTATATGTAAAGCCTAACTTGCTGGCCGCTGCAGTGTAAGATCAGAGTAATTACATGATAAATCTAATATAAAGTGTAACGCTTTCTTTACCAAAAAGTGCTGTTAGTCCTGTTACACATTTGTACTTTCATTACCAAAAAGTGTTGTTACCTATGTCCTGTTACACATTTGTACTTACACATACTATTCAGTGGGTTGTTACATATGTGTAGTTACACAAACATTAGAGCTGTAGATACTATGTACCAATGTGTACTTACACTGTGGTTACATACTATGTACACATCTAGTTACTATGTAAGTACACAGGTATTAGGGACACATAAAGTGGGACCATGCTTTTTATAAATATTTATTCATTAAATGTTACATTGTCATTTTTCTTTCCTAAAAAAAACATATAGTTATGAAAGTATATGAAAGTATACAGCTGTATTGCAACTTCAAAACATTTTTAATGTTTTCTTTATATTTACTGGAAATATTTATTCACTAAATGTTGCATGTTCTTTATTTATTTATTTAAACAATCTTGAAATTATACAGCTGTAATGCAACTCCAATATTTTATAAATTTTTTTTACATTTACTAGAAATATTCAATCATTAAATGTTTAATTTTCCTGCTTTTTTCATTACAAAAATAAAATATGCAACAAGCTAAAAAAATTGAAAGGCTGTAAAGCAACTCAAATGAACAAACACACTTCTGCTGGAAAATTATGCATAACATTACTGACTGATTTGTAGTTTTTAACACGTCACTAATGCTTTCGAGACTGTCATGAGTAATTTTTGCACATTTTTATAGCTTTATCCATGTTATCCAGCTAGATTGGTGACAAATCAGCAGTATTTGCAACAACAATGTTGAATACATTACAGAAAACCAAGCATTTCAAGGCCATGCAAGGCATATAAATGGATTGCCAAAAAGCAATTAACAGTTCTGTCTCACTTTATTACAGTTGTATCTTGCTTAAAAACAGTAGCGCATTCTACCTTTTAGATGCTCCCAAAAAAGAAATCTACTTCATGGCGGTGATTGACATTCTCACTCCATATGATGCCAAGAAGAAAGCAGCCCACGCAGCTAAGACAGTCAAACATGGGGTGAGAGTCCAATATGTCATAAACACAGTGCTAGTATTAAATAAATCTAAAACGACACATTTTTTGCTCTTTCTTTCTCCAGGCAGGGGCTGAGATCTCAACAGTCAACCCTGAGCAATACTCAAAGCGGTTTTATGATTTCATCACCACCATTCTGTCCTAACTGCAGCCTGAGGCTGGAGTGAGGCGGAGTAACAGGCGGTCACATATGAGCTCATATCCTGGGAGAGGTTTTGCAGTGGTTAACAGATCCACTGTCTCTCTCTTCCACTTGTCACATGATCACGTCTGAGATCTGTCAAGATCTTTTTTTTGTTTACAATTTGTTTACTTTTTCTCCTCTGTTGGATTTTTCGGTAGATTTGTGGCTCCATGTGGTTGATAAGGCATACATGTGATATAGTCATGCATATATAGCGTTCTGTACCTTTGTGTTAGATATCGTTGATTGAGAATCCGAGTGATGTTGTTTGTGCCCAGCTACGTGGTATGATTATCATTCTGGAATTCTCAAAGCTGCTTATATATTTATTGTTCTCATGTTCTTTGTGGAGAAAAATTTGTTGTTCTCAAAGGAGTAGTTCACCCCAAAATTTGACTTGACTTGCTGAAAATGTACTCACCCTCAGACCTTCCAAGATTTGAACTGAGTTTGTTTCTTCATATGAACTGATTTGGAGAAATGTCTCACCAATGGATCCTCTGCAGAGAATGAATGGGTGCCGTCAGAATGAGAGCTGATAAAAACATCATATATACTCCACAAGTAATCCACACAACTCCAGCTGATCGATTAATGTCTTGTGAAACAAAAAGATGCACGTTTGTATTAAACAAATTCATCAATGCATTTTTTTATCATGTTTGGACTCTCTTTCTGACGGCACCCATTCACCCCAGAGGATCCGTTGGAGAGCAGGTGATATAATGCCAAATTTCTCCAAATCTGTTTTGATGAGGAAACAAACTCATCTACTTGCTTGGCCTGAGACAGAATACATTTTCATCAAATTAATTTATTTTTATTTTTATGTGAACTATTCCTTTAATAAAAAAGTCCAGTTTAAAATAACTAAAATATATTTCAATATATAAAATAAATTTAGCCCTGAACAAATATGACCAGAGTCAGAATAAAAATAAATAGGAACATTATTGTTTGAAAGTGTTTATTGCACTATCGCTCTTTAGCTGCAGGCAAATCTGTTTGTAACATTGGAAAAGAATGCAACAATTACTGCATTTATAGTTAAGATCCAATCAGCAAATTGGATTTAGATGATCTGCCTGTTGTGCATTGTAAAGTCTTGCACAGGAGCACAATATTTGCAATTGGCTCCGATAATAACGTTTAGTATAACGCCACTGTTTTTGCACATGATGTAATGCACCAAAACATTTATGCAAATGATTCCAGTTTTACCACTGGCTCGTGGAGGGTCATGCAATAGTAGCGATTCGTAGAATGTGTTAAGCACCTAATGGGTTACCACTTTTGTATCCCTAGTGAAAGAACAAAACATAGCCTGTTTTATGTTGTTTAGCTTTTGATTAGAGAACATCATATGAAAATGAAGCATATTTTATACCTCCCTTTTTTTACAATAATATTTAGCAAGTTTACAGTGGGCCGTTCTCTTGAGAATGCAGTTGTGCTGGCGCTATATAGATGCTTGAATCTGCGTATAGTGTTTCAGCTGCACTGTAAAGAGCGAGAGAATGCTGCCTCTTACTGTTGTTATCTCTCTCTCTCTTTCTCTCTCATCATTGTCGAAACTTCGTGTGATCCCAGAGACCTTTAGTATTATAAAAGTATATAGATATTGTGATATGTCTTCTTCTGAAATATCGTTTGCAAAGTACTCCTAAATATTCTACTGTATGTGTTGAAAAAAAAAAACTTTGAAAAATTTTACCTTCTAAAAACTGAAATATGAAAATTTTGTATTTGACTCATTTTTTAAAAAGAGACGTTTGAAAAATGTTATTTTCTAAAAAGGGAGAGGTGAATAGGACGAATCCTAAGGTGATTTTGCTGTTCCTGTGTAGATGTGTAAATATGCAGGTGTATTACGTGTTTGCAATATTATGTCAATGTTGCAGTCCTAAGGGTACAAAAAACGTAAAGATTTTCCTGAAATTGTTAACCTGATTAATTTGCTTAATTTACTCATTTGATTCCTACATTGTTGTTATAATTGAAGTTGTTTTTTGTTGCTCGATGTGTTGCTGTATTTGGATTTCTATCTTATCAATTACTAATTAGATAATAAGCAATGTCAGTTCTTGTTTTAGGACAGTTTCCAGTGGAAGAGGCGAGAGGCTTCATGAACACACACTAATGACTTTGAATTTGATGTCTGTACAGCACATGTGAATCTCAAAGAAGCCACTTCTATGAGCTCTTGGGGGAAAATGACTTTACTTTGTCTCAAATTGTATAGTTACGATCTAATGTGTTGTAATTTGTAAAAACATGCTTCCATGTTGATGGTGCAGTGTGAGTTTGATACTTTAATGTTTGAGGAAGAGAAGAAAGCATTGAAGGCAATGTGAGCCCTTTTAAATATGCTGTCAAAGGAAGATATTATCGGTTGTCAGTCTACTTGTCATAACTGTTATATACGTCATGAAAGTGTGCAGCTCTTGTGTCTATGTGCTGTAGGCCTAAAATATTTAAAAGCACTCTGTCCCATAAGCATTCCTCAATAAAACGATGCATTGCTCCGCTTGATTAATGGTTGCAATATTTATGTATTAAGGCAAAATCTTACTTTCAAAAAACAAACCATTAAAAAGTGCTTCCACTAAAAGGTTTATATTTGGATGTGTTCATCATTAAACCTATGGACAGACAAAATAATGGTTTATCAAATTTAAATTTAGCTAAGTTTTTGGTTTATATAATAGGAACAGATTTTATTTGAGTTTCAAAAGACTCTCAAAGTCAACAATTTGTAAATATAGTGATGATCAGAGCATGCTGTAACATTTTGTTTAAGGGGAGACACTGCAGGCAAAAACAGTTTTTTCATGCACCTGTCAATATTTAGATTTTGGGCTTTTTGGCTTTTCATAAAGTGTTTTTTCAGACTTATGGAAAGAAAACATCCAAAACACAGTGTTAAGTGTTTCTTTTATAGCACTTTATCTATTTGTGACAATAGATTTCAATTACAATACATATTTTTAAAGGCCGTTTTCTCAAAATGAGTTTTTTCTCCAACTCTGAGCCATAAATCTCCATTTCAGTGGCACTTACACACCGAACTTTACATATTTATTCCTGTCTATATTCTGAAGGTTTTTACAGAGGGATTTGTTCATATATAATTTTCTTGATTATATACAACATTTTATTCCCCCCAAAAATGGTGAAAATATATTGTTTTCTAGCTGTTCAAAGTATTTTCTGAATTATGGAGTGACAAAAAGAGATACTCAGAATTCCTTCTGACTTCATCCAGTGTTCAGATTTTTGTACTAGAAATTTATGCAAATTAGCGCATATTTCATTAAATAATACCTCATTTGCATATTTAAATATAACATTTTAGAAAACTTTTAATACAAATTTTTTTTTGCAATTATCAATGTAATGTAATCTTGGTAAGTAAGGTGATTACTGTTAGGTAATTTTTTTTACCCTATTCACCTGCAGTGTCTCGCCTCAAACTATAAGGACTAATATTACTATTCATATCTTAACCAAACCTGTAATTGTAGAGGTGCGCTACATGCTTACAACCAGAAGAGGGCGCGTCGTGCTGCCGTGAAGTTACATGACAATCTATATTGGCCAGAATCTACAAAACCGTTTATGTGAGGCTCGTATTTTAGGCGTGGTAATTTTTAATTAACCTTCTTGTATTAATATGAAAGGTTTTGCGCAGTAATTTCTATATCTTGACATTAAGTGCCATTCATTAATCAATAAGAGCCTTTGAACTGCTCCGCCTAAAAATGATTCTTTATACATGTTTGCGATACATTTGTGTTTCCATATGGTACTTATATTTAGGTTAAGACCCTTTTACCTTTAGCTATTTTTTTTTCAAAATCAGTAGGCCTATTGTCTTTAATTGACAAGGCAAACCCCAAAAGGAACCCCACTTGAGCTCAAGTACTCCAGAATAAATCGGTCCATGTTTAAACTGAGACGCTTCACCTCGGCTTTGCATTGTCACAGACATTAACCGCAGAAATCTTTAAAGCGGTGAATTAGCAATGAAAAAAAAAATCGCTTCGGCGTCAATATACCTATCTCTTTAAGACATTTTTTAAAAAAAGCTAATGTATTGTACTTAACTAATAGCTAATGTATTTTACTGCACTTTTTGTTCATTACTTTTTATACAAATATAACTCAACATTTAAAACGGAAGGTTTTTAATACATTTCGATCAAATAGTCAGCTACTGCCGCTAATAGGGCACCTAATTTACGAGATTATTCAAGCATGCGTTTAGGACAATTGATAGCCTAGATAACAGTCTATTAATCCAGTTCTATTAAACACTCTGTATGCTATTTATTCAGAGATCATTGGTTGGGCCTATTGATTTTGCTCAAATCATTGCGATTAACGAGACAGTGGGCCTAAGAATTTATCAAACGAAAGCTATCTGCACTAGGCTACTAGATTTCTTAATATTTGTACGTTTTCACCGTGGTCCTGCGGTGTTTTGACATTTGTGTGAATGGGGTCTGACACGGACAACAAAGACGAGCAACAAACTCTTTCAGAAACCACTATTAGCAACTACTACAATTGTTGCGGCTGGACATAGACCTTTATCAAATCTTTAACTTACTCTATGCAGTCAAAGCAAAATATAGCCGTTGCTAACCATTCTTAGTCGGCTATTTATTTATGCATTTATTTTAGTCTTTGACGGGTCTAGTCTTCTATAAACTTGTGTGTTTGGGGTTTGCACCCACACGGTCACTAGGCCGTTTGTTGTTTGAACGATGGGGTCACAGTGTATGGAATATGCAATCATATCTAGCTACTGATCACAGAAAGGCAGTAGTCAAAACACACTTCCTGCTCTGAACTGTAGAAATTACGAAAGAACACATTTCAGTTCATGAGAGCATCATACGGCTTTGTTAGTCGTAAACTATTAGCCCACAAATTAAAAATGTCGCAGTTTGGACCATTAAAATTTATTTTAGATTATTTATATTTGTACTGATAAAATAAAGTAGTTAGGGTATCAAGCAGCTTCTTTGAAATAAGAACCGAATTTACACAAGGTCAAAGTAGTTTCTTGTCGAAGAATAGGCCTATCGTAAACAATGTAGCAATGGTGGTTTTGTTTTATCAAGGCCACACAATGTATTTAGTAATAAAAAAAAAGTAAAATGTTTATTTAGACAAATGTTTCATATTGTACAACAGTAATGGATACATTGCCTTTAACAAATAACAGCTGAACAGAAATCTGACGCAAGAAAAAACATCTGAACTTTATGCTATACGTATACGGAGTAATCTATCTATCCTCGCGTGATAAATCGAAAACAAAAAAAGTTTAGCCTACTAGTCAACTTGGCCAGCGTGTAGGCCTACGTAGCATATTTTTTTGACACTTTCTTGCTTTATCCAAGACAATACTGACACTAAATTTCTGCCCTTTGCAAATTTAGTTTGGTGTTACACATTTCACCCGAAAAGAATCAGTACAATCTGGATAATCAAAACATTGCGCGTGCCTCCATGTGTTTTATTGTAGACTTCATGGACAAGGAAATGATTTATATACATTGATGTTCTAATCTAAAATGAACAAGTTTATAAAAACACCTAGATACATTCTCCTTCTTGTTGAGTTTCCCTCCAGTACTCTTCACAATATTAGTTATGCCATAGTAATTAATACAAAATAAACAATGCTGTGTTACAAAGTTTTCACACATGGTGACAAAACAAATATATTTCAAAATGATATAAAAAATTGAAGAGGTGGTTTATAAAGAAAGCATCTACATCACAGCTCTGTTTGCAAGGGGTTGATGGCTTTGGCATCCATAAGCAAGTCACCCAAGAGAGTTGGAGCCATTATGAGAAGTTTTGCAGACTTTGCTGCTGAAAGGACTTTGGCCATTGTGGCCCACTTTGGCAGAGACTCCGTTAGTGGTGGAGATATGGGGGAAGCTGGGATGTGAAGACTGAACAGGAGTGCTTGGGCTAGGCAGAGAGGGTTTGGATGGGGCGGCAGCAGCAGTCGGACTGTTTGGTTTGTCACTACTGGAATCGCTTTCTATATCAGGCCTTCTGCCGCCAGTCATATCATCCCTTGGGTTGCTCAACTTCATTTTTTTGCAACCAGGCCGAACTCTGTACTTCAATGGCAAGGGCCCGTTCTGGAAAATATCAACATGTTATTATCTTTGCAATTGGACTAAAATATAATAGCAGAGTTTAATGTGTTAAATTTATCAGACTTAATACTCCTACCCTTCTCCATGTGTAGATATAAGCAATGTCCATTAGAGTATAATAATCTTTCAAAGGCTCATCTTCATACATAACTTCAATCTGAAAGAGAAATATAATCTTAACTAAATCTTATCTTATATTGACAAATTCTTCAAAAGTGCAAAATGGGCGCTTTTACATCAAAAAGATGGCCACAAGTAAGACAAACAAATTTAGAGAGGAGGTTACCTGAAAGGTACATGGTATATCCATTTTACTTCGGAGAAATTTTCTGAGATGCATTACTGTCATAGCTGCAGGGCATTGTAAGTAGCGCTTTACATTCACCTAGAAAAATGAGATCATTACAAGAATTCAGTAAGTAGTCCCCTATAACCCTTTAAAACTGACTTTTATGAGTTCTAAAATATTTCATTTATTCAGAAATGAATTACCTCTTTTGTAGTTTCTTTTTCTTCTCCATCTTTACTGTCAATCCTGACCATTTTAAGAGAAAATAATAAATGCAATGTCAAAGCGTTTATTTCATTATTAATTTCATAAGCAACATGAAAGTGATCTCTCATGATAATGAAAATTACACTTCACACGGAGCTTATACTGAACTGAACCTACTTGTTCTGATCAAAAAACTCAATGGACAGACTGATGATCTCATCATCAGCAATGATTCTCTTGTCTTCATCTGCCACTTCTCCTCTGTCCTCATTAGAACCATTAGTAGCTGAAGCACAGAGAAATAATTACAACTTCTAGATTTAAAAAAAACAAAAAACAAGATTGCTTATGAATTAAAATATCACAATTATTATCTTAACATTTTACCATCAACTGGATGCTCCGCATAAAAATCTCTCCTTCGTTTCATCTCATCTGAGTAACAAAGGTACAATAAATACATGAGTACTGATTTAAGATTTTTTTAACATAAATAATAAAAAAATATAATTAAAATGCACAAAAAAAAAAAAAAAAAAAAACTTACTTTTGAACAGACCAGGCACCAGCTTGTAAACAATGTCCTGAAGGGTCTTATCTGACCTGAAATATACAACTATTTTTGAGGGGTATACAAACTGGGCCTTCTTTGATGTACAGAAATGTAAAGCTTTAATGTATTTTCTGGATGAACAAACAACATGGATGCTTATTAAAAGTATTTCAAAAATATTGTATCAAAAATTAGGCTATTTAATTAAAATAGGCTACTGTATTCCCCAGCCATTACCTGATATTGAGGAGAGGTTTTGTTTTATGAACTTGGACATCACAAATTGGACAATATTTGCTGGTCTCCAGATACCGCACAATGCACATTTTGCAGACTGTGAAAACAACAGAATACCGTTTGAGTTTGAGCCCAATTTGAACGCCCAACAAAGAAACGCATTAACGGTAAATAAGAATGAAATAATAGAGATTATGACAGACTTACATGAATGCAAACATTCGACAATAGTGGTCGCATCAATGAAGTATCCTCCACATAAAACGCACATCAGATGAGGATTTAGCTCCGTTATCTTGATTCTCGTTGTTCGGTGCATTGTCATGAGAGTTTGCAAACCTGAAAAACAAAAAAAAACAAACAAAAAAATATTCATTAACATTTACAGTGACATTTAGAAAAATATAAAGTCGGTTTATTAAGGCTAGATGGTCCGGTTTTAGTCTAACGTAGCCTACTTGAAGAGGACAAAAATGCGACAAAGCCAGACAAAATACTACATCTAACGTTAGGCTGTTTTAACGTGTTATCCGTTAATAGGCTACTATACTGACAACTCAAATGAACTAGTGTTATTCTAAATTCATTACGCCTTCGGTTAAACTCGTTGGCGTTTCAGGACAAAGTCCAAGCACAAGTTAAAACGGTTTTCTTTGATTTGCGCGGATGTGTACAGGTGAGAGTGAAAGCCAAATGCCCACACGCACAGTTGCTATGACGACGGGTTGTAATTGGCACTGTGCCAGTCGAAACGGAACCGCATACCTCAGATTCGCAGATGGACCGGATCATTACAAATGACCATAAATTCAACCAGTTAACGGTAAAACGCCACCACTTCCTCTCGACAACAGTGTTTCTCTCTAAAAAGCATGCGGCTAACGTTACTTGAACGTGGCTGCCATTTTGATACAGAAAGCCCCGTGTCCAAGCGAGTTCGCTCGCATGAGGCTGCGACCTCAGCCCCACACACTATTGTTTAAGAAGCGCTAAGTAGGCTACTATCACCTGTTAAACACGTCGTACAACCATAATTTCAGCACATTTCGCTTCCAAATGTGAAAGAGAAAACAAAGTGCTCTTCCCTGCCTTGCCGACGTCTTCAATGAGGAACAGAGTCAACGGAAGCTCGAGAGCTCGCATCTGTGATCCCGCAATCTCTCGACTGCGACATCACTGTATGTGTGGGTAACAGTAGTTCAACGTCAAATGTTCAAATATCAATATCCTGTAACTGCTAATGTTCACGTAGGCCTATACACCTTTCTCAATGAAGTGCTCGGAATTCAACGCATTGCCGTCAAATAAAATTAGACTCTTTACATTTGACACAGCCATAACATTAGTTGCATAGAAAACATAGAAAAATGTTTGACAGACCTATATAAAAGACATAGCCCACAATATTATAATAAAATAACTCAATAGCGTTCAAATACCGAATAGGCTACCTTTAAAAAACAAAAGTGCAGAACAACGCACTGCATTTCAGTGAGTGATAAAAACTATTCAAAACACCTGTTAAAAATTATTTCTGTAGCCTGCTTTCCCTTCTATATTATTTAGACTAACAACTGACGGTATTAAATAAGTTAGACTGAATTATTTTACAAAGGCTAAGTGAATTTGTTGATTAGTAGATAACGGAAACGAGCTGACCAAGTTTCCAGCAGAGGCGGAAAAAAACAGGTGTGCTTTGGTTTGGATCTGGCTGGCCTAAAGAAAGTCTTTTCTTAAGCTTGTCCGATAATGAAAACTCATAAGAACAATCTATGTGGTTTAGTAATAATATTCAGATTACACTATGATTCGCATCTGATAGCACATTTAACACTCTGCAAACGGAACTGTTGTCTTTTCTGTGAAAGAAGAGGTCTAGGTCAAGGAAAGACTGCAGTTACAGTAAATCTGTCAGTTTTACGTATTAGGCTATAGGCTAGTGCAGATAGCAGAGTCATATCTTGATATTCGGGACTACTATGATGAGTCTTATTCCTTTTATTGTTAGAAAGATGATCGCAAGCAAGCATTTTATGATTTGACTATGAAACATTTGCGGTGTGGCAAAATGTGTGGAAAATATAGCCTATAAGATTAATAAATAAATCAGTGAGGCACGGCATGGTGGAACGGTCAGATGAGAAAAACAAAAGAGAACTGTTATCAACCGATGTTAGACTATATTTACATTATCTAATTTCTTGGATGGAGTTATCAACAATATTTTGACAGAGCGGGGGTGAGTCACAGCCTATTCAGTTAACAACTGATTAATAAAGACAATCTATATTGTATATATCAGACTTAAGAAAAAATAAAATAAAAAACAAATCTTAGAATTAGGACTCCTGTCCTACTTTGACCAAAAAAAAAAAACAAGGTTCGGTTCAGTCTGACGTGTCCTTGTCCAACCAAGTCGCAGGGCAGCTGCATAGAATCGAGACAGTGTTTGTGTTATTTTTAAAAGCTAAATACAAATCACAGAAGCCAAGTTAGGCTACATTCAGTGACAAATAAACAATTCATAAACAAGCTCGAAAACATATTTAAAATAGGTTGTAAGTTAACATCCTCAAAACAATGTTCTGGTTTCGTGTGGTTCAGAAGGAGGTACCCGCATACGCACATGAATTTAAGTTAATAAAATTAATCGACGACATCAAAACACGGTAAAGTTAATTTTTCCTGAATATACAATCTCTAGACTACTCAACTCTATAAAATAAAATATCTAATGTTTGATTTTCGATCTTGGAGAAATGGATGAAAGTGGTCACCCGTTAACACCTGCCCCAACTCGCCTGTTCTTCAGCGCGCGCCGAGTTTTAAGATTAAAAACAACACATGAAGAGAATATAATATTCCAGTTTTACAAAGATGACATAGCCTACTCATTAACATGTAGGCTATACTGTGTTACAATGTGTCACCGGTTACGTTTCATAAAAAAATGAGACAAAACTGAAATGAAATTCGTACGTATGAGAAACACTCATATAGGCTATAGCTATAAGAGGCAACATCTCCTAAGAGAGAAAAGGAAACAAAAGCACATTAAAGTGTACATACCCAGTGTATTTCGCGATGGTTTCTTAGCTTTGTTGTGGTAGACAATGAAACTTGAAAGTCGATCAGCAAAAAATGAATGCTACCAAAGCGGCCATCTTGGAATGAGCTGCAGACGCTGTCAATGGCTCTAACGTTTCACCGCCGTGCTCATTGTGGCCTTTTTGCGCAATTGCACATAGGTTAACGTAGCTCACCCTTCGCCGACACTTTCCGATTTGATTTACAGATAAATCCACAGATTCCGGTCATAGATGGTAAATTCCAGAGGCACAGTTCTCCTGCACGGCGATCTGAAAAACACAGTGCCTGATGGTTCAGTGCAAACTGACACAGTCCCCAAAATGGCTTAGTTCGACCGCCCCACTCCACCACGTGATCTCATTCCTTACGGGTAGCCTGGGAATTAGTGGTGGGGTATATCATCAATAGGGTACCCCTCTGACGGATGTCTTTGTCAAACATCACCACTTCTGAAGAGGAAAATCCCTCGCCAAGCCTCGCAGTTTGGTCGGAATGATTCTTAGACTTTAAGCAATGAAGAACTTTTAGAAAAGCAGCGTTTCTCTTTATTTTCACAAAAATCGCATGTACTGCTAAATGCCCAAATGCAGAACAAGCAGAAGAGTAATTTTGAATAAGTCAGAATTAGACTGCATTTAAAAATGGCACAAGTTAGGCAAACAGAATGAGGCAAGACGCTCTAAATGCTTTCTCTATCTTTCAATTCACGCTGATTTTCTTACCTGGTAAGATTTAGATTTTATTGGCCAACATGTTCACAGAGCATTATGCAACTTATGCAGAATATAGGCTACGCATTTTACTTCAATGACCGTACTGTCAGCTAATGTAGCCTATATCAACAAGTAAAGCAAAAGTTCGAAAATAATGAATTTTTACATTGTTTTGCTGTTTTTTTTATGTTTGTTTGTTTTTTAGATTGTAGGCCTACTTAAAATGTAAAATTATTGTGCTTTCTGGTAAGAGGTAACAATCAGTTATTTATACGATAAAGCTGCTTTTATTCACACTCACTTTCGAAGTGGTTAAGTGAAGAAAAGTTGGGTGGTGAAATTTTAGGTGGTGCACAGTTAGCTATCTTAACGATGTGTTTCTAAATGTCATGCCTTAGAAGAGGCAACTATGTAGGCTATCCTTTACAGCAATGTTTTGCTGCAGTATTTTGCCAAATGCAACATGCATCCTAATGTGGCTACACAGAAGTAATTTAGCCTTTGAACCCTTGTCTCAAAAGAAACATATGGCGTTCTAAGCCAAGCCATTTTTAGTAAATTACTATTATGGCTAGTCCCGACTTGAATGTTGGGTTTATACAGCGTCGTTGTTGTTTTTGTTGTTGCTGTTGTTTAGGGTGTTTACAAATTTTTGCATTTACCTTGATGGCTTTCTTGTAGTGTAACAGATCAAGTTACATATAATTTTTCAGTGATTATTAGATAATCAGTGAAATTGTGAGCGCGCCTATAGTTCGTGCACTCGATAGGTTGGTGTTTTTCTCTAGCGCTGGACTCCCCCGTTTAGGGCACCGTGTTCAGCTGCAAACCACACGCGCAGTCTGCCTGCCATGACGTCAGCTGCTAATACAGGCACTTCAGCGAAAACAAAGAAGCTCACATGCTGGCGGAAACCCGAAGCACTTCAGCTTTAACCGTACCGGGTTCTGCAAAACCATAAAGCTTCTTCGGTTACCATCTACCGTAGCAGTTTCACTAATCTATCGCTACAGTAAAAACATGCCATTAGCCCCGCGCATGAATCGAATTGGTCAAGGTATACGCCAATTGTAGGCTAATTTCAGAGAGTGTCATTTTCTTACAAATATACCGATTATATCAATAGCCTACCTATTTCTTTATTCCGACTACAGATGTGACTCGTCAAAATGGCCGTATCTCAGTCGCCTATCGGGTGTTAATCCAGCACGGAATCTTGAGCAACAACTCGAGAGAGATGGGCTAATGCCCTCCTCTTCCAAAAACTGTAAAGTTATTGACAACTCCATAGTGTCTATGCATCATTGAAAACTACTCCAGTATTAAATAAATTTGTGAAGAATAAATGCTTTCCACGGTTTCGTATTTCCCCATTCCTTGCGTGATTAAATGTTGACCCGAATCTTATTTACCACATCAATACATAACTATTTTAAAGCACGGGCTCTTTTGTCTTATCCTTTATTCGATCATTCTTAAGACCTTATATGAAGACGATTTAAAGCGATTTATTATAACATATATAAATGGCAAATAAAACGAGAAGATCTCTCAAAAATGACCATGCTCAGTGACTGCGTTTCCTCTTTTGTCTTACCTATTGGGTTAAACTTTAATGACACTATTGATTATTGATTGTTTACTGATTCCACAAAATTGATTTGTGGACTGAATGGGAGCTGGAGGTCAGGACTTACAGATACAACCGCTTTGAGTTTGTGTTTAGTTGCCTTTGTTGGTCTTAATCGAATGATGACGATTTCATGAATAAACATGAATATTGTTCCATTATATTAAGCTATAAGCACACGAATGAAACAACGTGTGGAGAACAAATATCAGTAGGCTATAGCCTAGCCTATGTTAATATTACTGGTTTAATCATTCATAGAAATTTAACTTTAAATTTATTGTCGGGTAGCCTGTATGTTAAGTCAAAGAGCTTGTTTGCATTTTTTCCTTGTTTTTAAACAACACCTCTCTGCGTATCGCTCAATACTTTCAGTGTTAAGACATTAATAAATTGTTTTTATTTTAGATTACGTGTGGCTTATCTTATCAGCTCAATATGTTTTAATAAGTAGCTATACTCTGCTCATAAATAGCATGATTTTTTTTCTTCCTTTTCGATACTGACATTCTGTTTAGAAAGAAAAAATCAAATAGGCTATAATTGATTAGATTTGTTTCATGGGATTTACTAAATGGAGTGGAAAATGGAAGTGCAATCTTCCAAGTGTAAATACAGAATTAGAAAGTGTAAAAAAAAATTAATTATGACGCATTTAAAATATATAACTCACACAGTCGCACAAGTAAACATATATATGCTATATATTTATATATTTATGCATAAAAAGACTTAGGCTATAAAAAAATGAAATGGAAATCAGACTAATTGTAGGCCTAACTGTTAACAGATCGCCAAAATTAACCACAATAGGCTAAGGACAGTAATCTTGTGAAAATACTTTTTTTTATTTATTTCCTATTTATTTAGAGCCGGTAAATTTGGCTTTTGCGCTTTTTTGGCTACTTAACATTTTAGGGGTGGCAAATGCATGCTGTATGCTTTCTGTAAAATTTAAATTAATATAGACTGTTTTGTATGTATGCCTTCATTGCAGTAATATCCCAAGACCTAATTAACTGTATCAAGTGGTTAAACATCAAGCTGTTATTCTTTGGTTTAATTGCTCACAATTAAAAAATAAAAAAAGAGAGAAAGCCCAGCACTTTTTCCGTCACAACTTACGTCCCTAAAGTTGGTCTGTGCCTACTCAAGGACAAGAGTTTAACAAACAAAGAAACTGGCTAAATGAAAGCCATTAGGCTGAAAGACATGGGGATGTATTTTGTTTTAGAATTCCGTTGTTAGTTAAATAAGGCTAACCCGTGACACAGAATAGGCTATAGGCTATTTCCTTAACCAAGCCAAACGACGCCCTCATGAGTTTCTCATTTACAGAAGTGTAAATGTGATTCTTCATCTTTTTAAAGTTTTCTCAAAAAAAAAAAAAAAAAAAAAAAAAAAAAAAATCACAGAATTAAACATGTTTGCATAATTATGTTTGCATAGGCCTATGTCCTAATAACGACCAAATCAAGGCTAGAAAACAATTAACCTCCGTTAATTAAAAATATATATGATAATATAATAATCATACATAAATGATAGAAAAATAAGATTTTTTCCCCAAGACTTGTATTTATTGTAGACCATATGTAGGCTGCAGTGACCGCAAATGGCTGATACAATTAAATCTACTTAGATATTAAATGAATTCGTAGGCCTGCATTTTGGTTTAGTTCTTCCTACTTTTAAAGATATGAAGTTAAGGCTAAAACTATTAACTCTTTCTGTCTAGCCATGTCAAATTTTTACTGTTTGATCTTTCAATATATTCAATCAAATAGCCTATTTGTCAAATAAATATGTCACAAATCAAACTTTGTCGAGAAAAACCATAGGCGATATTGTTTACTCGAATACAGGCCTATTGCTGCCAGTATGAGAGTTTTAATCAGATTGACTTTTATCTGAACTTCATGGAACATGCTTGCTGTCGAAAAGAAACTGGACTTGCCCTGGCTGTGTGACTTTAGACTGAGAACAGAGACGGTCGATGAATAATTGAAACTGTTTAGGTAGAATGTCAATGTCTCTAAATTGACCAACGATGAAAGAGGTTTGGTAAATAGTAAGAGAAGTACAAACAACGCTACAAGGGAAGAATCTTTTTTTTCTTTCTCTTAAAAAAAAATCTCCAATCTGTTCTAAAAGATAGTACGTTTCTACTGATGAGATCACTTCTTATGACATCGCTTCTTTTACAAGAGATTAAAATAAAATAAAAAAAATACAAAAGATACGCTAGATAAAGTCATTACAGATCTGGAAAAGGCTGTAACGAGGCCATATCAGTTTATTTATTAAGTTGAAAAAAGAAATGCTACCTTTCTATCAGGACACATAATGCACATACTACTTGATTTATAGTATCATGAAATATAATCGATACCGCTAAAACTCAGTCCTGAAAGTCCCCTGGTAAGGGTGTATGCGCATCATGTCACTACCGAGGCTTTCATGCTTATTGGCTCGCGCTGTGGCGGCTGCATGTGAAACGTGTGTAGCCTACGTAGAGCAAGCTGACTGAGCGATGGGCCCGTTTGAGCTAAAGGACGGGAAGTTATGCTAAAATTGCTTCAAAACCAAGATTGTCCGAATGGGTAGTAGGTAGTAAACCTTCTCAAAAAAAAAAAAAAAAAAGAAAAAAAAACCTTTCCGCAATGGCTTTGCGCGAGATCCTTACGTTATTGTTGTTCTCCGGGCTGATCGTTATTCAGCCTTTGCCAATATTAGCATGGGACGCAGACCTGGAGCTTTTCGACCTAGTGGAGGAAATCCCCCAAACCTTCTATGAGTTCCTGTCGGTTAATCAGGTAAAAGCAATTTGATGTAATTCTTAGATTTGTCACGCGTGCGTTTGATTCGGTCATTCAAACGGTGTCGGTAAACGTGCTATGCACATAACTTTAACATATAGCAGCGCGCCGACGTAGATTTATCGCAGGGTCGCCTCCAGTGCGTTTACAGAGATTGCATTCTTATCAAAGCAACTCGAGCCGTTAGCTGAATAGCTTTCTTTAGCCCCATTATTATGTCTCCTGACTCGTGGTAAACGGACTCTGCCTCCTGCGGAACCTGGACGGCGGTGGCCATTGACAAAGAAAGCTCCCGGCTGTGGGCCTGCACAACACAACATGACGTGTCACTACTTAGCTTATAGTTTGGCTGTAATTTCGCTATTCAGTTGCTAAGTCATATTTGATGCGTCGAAGAGCCCATGCTTTTATAATAATAACTGCTATTCGTAAAGACTGGTTACACTTTACTTTCTACTGCGTCAACCGTTAGTTCGGCATATACCTTGCAGACATTTGCTATCAATGCATTTCAGAAGAAATGCTAATTCTGTGCTAAAAAAAGATTGTAGCTCCGTTTTAGAACATGCTAGCTAGTTTCCAGCTAGTCTTAAGATGGTTGTCAACTAGTCCAGATTGGTAAACCAGCTACTGTGCTTCAGAAACCAGCTTAAGCATACCGGTATGATCAGCTGGCAATCAAATGTTTCTGATGTTTATGTTCTTGATTCTGTTTCTAACAGGATGCATCCTCATCTGAGATCAGGAAGGCATATAGAAAGCTCTCTCTTACATTACACCCTGATAAAAACAAAGATGAAAATGCTGAAAACCAGTTTCGACAGGTAGGTGTTTTGTTAAGCTTGAATGAAAGTTCTCTTTGGCTTAATGTGGATCGTGTTAATTGTTGCTTCTATGCTTACCTTTTGGAATTCAGTGTATTACAATTGAAATGTCTTCTCTGTTATCTCTTACTAGTTAGTTGCCATCTACGAAGTCCTCAAGGATGAGGAAAGAAGACAAAGGTGAGGTATTCTCATGATTTGCTAATTATGTTTGTGTTTATTTTATTCTTATTATCATTTTAAAGTTAATTGTTCAGTATAAATAATTTGAAGGCATCCTGAAAGTTGCTAATGCCTCCTGGTTAAGCACCACTATCCTAATATAGCAGTGAAAAGTGTTTCTTATGCATAAACCTCTCAGAGGTTCTTAAATAGTGATGAAATATGATCTTTAATCATTTATAAACATTTTGACCTTGAGTAAGATCCCTAATAACTGTTTGTACCAGTGTGACTATGACTGGGGGTCTGTGAACTGAATGTTACAATTGCTTTTAACAGTAGTTTCTTACTACACTCACAGATATGATGACATCCTGGTTAATGGGCTGCCGGACTGGAGGCAGCCTGTCTTCTACTATCGACGTGTTAGGAAGATGAGTAATGGAGAGTTGGGCTTCCTCCTCTTCCTCATTCTGACAGTGGGTCACTATGCAGTTATATGGTCCATATACCTTGAGAAGCAGTTGGTAAGTGCTGAATTGTTGTATAGCACAGTTGTGGTCTCGTAATGCTTCTGTATCTCGCCTACTAGCATCATGTTCAGCAGAATGAAAATGTAAAGTCTGTGTCCCTACGATAACAGACTGGTGTGCAATTAATTTAAGAACTTTACTGCAACAATGGTGTTGTGAACTTCACATACTTTTTCAAATCCATCATTTCATTGATCGTGATGAGCGTTCATTTTCACAGTTATAAACATAATCGTTTTCTTCTGTAAGGGGGTTTGGCATCACAGCAGCTTTGTTTTCAACCAGACTGTTGAAGAACACCACACACTCGTATCCTGCAACTAATTAGATGATGACTTTGAAAATCCCAAATTGTTTCCCATTCCCATTCTGTAGGGGTTGTGTCCGAGGCTGAGACTAGCTTTTGTAATACTAAATGTACTATAGCATTCCCAGTGATAGCTGCTATGTCTTGATTCTTCTCAGGATGAACTTCTGAGCAGGAAGAAGAGGGAGAAGAAAAAGAAGCAAAGCAGTAAGATAACAGATGAGATTAAGTCCTTGGCACAGGACAAAAATGAGAGGTAACTTAATAACCAGGGTTTTTGTGTGTCTTCAAAAGTCTAAATTCACGTTTTCCTAAATTAATGCCATAACAAGGAGTAAGAAAAACACAGAGAAAGATATTCACTTTTTTTGCATTGCAACCTATCTTTTTTTTTTTCAATATAAATATCTAAGTATCATTAAGCCAATATGTGTTTACTTGAGGTGCAAAATAAAGATATAAAAACTTTTCTCTTAAAAAATTAAGTTGATATTTGTTCTTGTTTTGATGATAAACTTGCTTCATTTTGATAGATTTCTCAGAAAATGTAACTTCTTATCTTATGGCATTTTACTCGTTAAGTAAGTGTATCTTGATTTAAGAATCTTTTGAACTGGAAAAACCAGACAAAATTTTTTTGCAGGTACAATAAAAGTTATGTTTGTTTCGTTGTTCTAGTGCTTAGGAACAAGCTATTTATTATTAACATTATTAAGCTGCTTAAACTTTTGTGTGAAATGAATGAAGAAGTAATGGAGATCTGTTGGAAGTTTTATTTTTTTAAACTTTCAAGTGTTATTATTACAACTTAATTCGTGTTCCCTACACATTTACATTTTGAGAACATTGACATACTGTTGCCTTCAAAATTATTCCTTACATTTTCTTTACTTAGTTTTAAAAAGATATTTAAAACATTTCTGCATAATAATGAAACCATGAATACAACTAGATGTTTTTTTTTTTTTTGTGTAAAAAAGAAATGTTGACCTTGGTACTCAGACTTACACATCTTTGCTTTCTTTTTTGTAGATCTGACCGGCCACACTGGCATGACATTTTGCCTTTCAAATTAAGCATCTGGTTGTACTATTCAGTGAAGTCTCTCCCTCATATCATACAGGTACGTTTCCACCAGATTTTGTGTTTTGGAGATGCATTTTCAAAATAGACACTCCAAGGCTAAAGCTGTAGCCATGACCATATGTTGTGTTTTTAGGATGTGAAGCAGTATTATAAAGATTATAAGGAAATGAAAGTAAAAGAAAAGGAGGAGGCAGAGGCTCTGGCAGAACAGGAAATGCAGCAGAGTAAGATCACGATCACAAACAGTTATACATTACACTCTGACCTCTGCAGATATAGCCGACACGTACACATTATTGTGATTGAGTTGTGATTATGTGACCCTTAATAATACATGCTGCTGACTGATTTTGCTCTGCAGAAGAAAAACGGCCCAAGGTGAAGAAACCTAAAGTGGAGTTTCCAGTCTATGAACCCAGTACAAATGCTGCTTTTGTGCCAATTTATGATCAGGGAACATCTATTGAAGATATTGAGGATCAGATGGATGACTGGTTAGAAGATAAAAAACAGCAGAAAAAGAAAGTAAGTGTTTGTCTCTGCTCAGAGGACATTGATTCAAATTGGAAGTATTGAATTAAGCAATGGCTGGTGATGATTGTAGGCTCAAGAGTGGACGGAGGAGGATCTCAGCCAGCTCTCCCGCTGCATGGCCAAGTTTCCTGGTGGAACCCCAGGCCGGTGGGAGAAGATTGCTCATGAGTTAGGCAGATCAGTGACCGAGGTAAATCTGTAATTAGTACAGTTAACTTATGCCTAGTAATTCGACCCACTGCAGCTATAATGCTGATATATATTTGAACTGAACTGAATCAACCATGAAATGATTTCAGCTGAACAATGATTGTTTACTATTGTTTTTTTTAGAGCTGCTTTACAGAGGAATTGAATTTTAAAAATAATTGAATCACTGTAAATCTGTTGTACAGAGTGCTATATAAATAAAGGGGACTTGACTTAAAACCATTTAAAAGTTTGGGTTCAGAAATAATTTTAATAAGCAAGAATCAATTCAATTGATCAAAAGTGACAGTGAGATTTTTATTTAAAAAGTATCCAGAAATTTTTTTTATCATGGTTTCCACTAAAATATTAAGCAGAACAATTGTTTTCAGCATTGATAATAAGAAATGTTTCTTGAGCAACAAATCAGCATATTAGAGTAATTTCTGAAGAATCATGTGACACTAAGAACTAAAGTAAGGGCTGCTGAAAATTCAGCTTTGCCATCACAGGAATAAAATACATTATTTTGTATTTTATTACATTTTATTTATTTTACATTTTAATAATATTGCAAAATTTTACTTTACTCTTTACTTTTTTTTTGTTTTTAATCAAATACATTTAAAAAAAAATCTGGTGCATAGATGTGTGTGAAGTACCACTGTAACCTAAAAATGCTTTTGATATACCTTTACAGGTGACAGCAAAGGTGAAGCAAGTCAAAGACTGTGTCACCAATACATCAGGTAAACCATTTTCAAATATTTTGAATCAAATTCCACCTAGAGTGTATGATTTATCACCTACTGTGACGTATTATCAGACACATCTTTCAGAACACATCTCTCTCTCTCTCTCTCTCTCTCTCTCTCTCTCTCTCTCTCTCGCTCTCTCTCTGCCCCCTTTTTACTTTCTAGGGTTGGTGAAGCTTTCTGAGCTGAAGGGTGGTGCGGTGATGGGAAAGAGTTTCAGAGCCGTCACAGTGCCGGACAGTCTGATGACCCAGCGAGAGGAGCCCTTGGAGCAGCAGCTGGAGGATTCAGCAGAGCCAGCTGGGGCAGAGGACTCTGAGAGCAAAGCGCTCAGAAGACGGACAAAAAAGTCTGCAGTCGGGAGCGCTGGAGCCGGAGCAGTGGAGGAGAGAGTGAAAGGACACAGACAAAGAGACTTCGACCCCACAGCTGTAGATGATGACAGTGAAGATGAGAAGAAACCATCAGCCTCCAGAGAAAAACCCAGTGCTGCTGAAGATGTCTGGACACAGAACCAGCAGAAGCTCTTGGAGCTGGCCTTACAGCAATACCCACGGGGCACCACTGAACGCTGGGACAAGATTGCTAAGGTGGTGCCTGGGAAAACCAAGGTGAGCATTCTCACCAACAATCATTGGAAAATGTATTTAAATTAACCCTTTAACTGCATATGAAAGCTGAATTTCATATTAGTTAATGAATTGATTCTCTTTAACCTATTTAGGAAGAGTGCATGTCCCGTTACAAACTGTTGGCGGAGCTGATTCAGAAACGGAAGCAGGCCAAGAGCTGACTCCTGGTCTTCAGTATTCACCGTACCTCTCACCTGCTTGTTATGTGCCTTAATGCAACCCTTCGTCCTGTTGTCAGACTATGTGCCATGTTCCGTCTGAATCGTCAGCATTAATCATTGGAGAGATCCAAACTGCACATTTAAAGAAGGTTTTAGTTATTTTAAAATCTGTTTCAGATTGTAGACTTATTTTTTGTTTCTCTATGCAACCAGACAGTTTGAGGAGCAGAAGAGATACATTTAAAATTTTTCCCCCCAGTTTTGAAACATTGTTTTTCAGAAGCACAGTGTGTTGTACAATATGTAATGAGTCCTAGTCTCTCTTGTGGTCATTACTGTGCTTCAGCACATTTTAAAGAGCATGACACTGTTATCCTCATATGTTGCCATTCTGTAGAGTTGGATTAAACCAAGAGATTTTTTCAGTCAGAGATGTTTACACAATGTTGTGCTTCCTATATGCAGTAAACACATTTTTATATGCATTTCATTTAGTACTTGGTAGGCGATTCAAGATTTTCTTTTGAAAGTTTTACCCTTATTATCAAAATACGCCAAATGACATTTGACCGTTTGGAATCGGACAACTACAGATAAGTGGAATTACTTTGTCTATAATGTAAACTGAGAAAAGTCAAATTTCACCAAATTTTAAGTTCATTTTATTTGCACTAGCATTCTAAATATAACTATAACTTAATGTTTCTAAGGGCTATTTCCATAATGCATTGTTTCAGAGTCTATATGTTTTTAAATCAACTTTAAAATTATGAAACTATTGAAATAGAAAATGCATTTGTCAGTAGTTGCATTTTCATGTTCTGTCCAGTTGTCGGTGATAATGACATACAGAGTTCACACACACACCCCCCTAATGTAGGCTTAATTAGAGATAGGTACACGTTACAACCTGCTGAGGATAGTTTGATTTATAATCTGCACACATATGAAAAGAAGTCTGCTGCCCTCATGTGGCTGTGTGTGGAAATGCAGCTACTTCATACCAGGCGTTAATTGTTTTGCTTTTAAACAGTTGTTTTACCAACCTGACAGGACACATTTTCAACTATTCAAACAACTGAATGTCACAAACAGAACATCACACAGTTATATATGACATTGGTTTATAACTGACTTAAGATATGAGTATTAATGTCTTTGATTGGTTCATATTTTGTAAAAACAAATGCTTAGTTTTAATGTGGTGATAATCTACAGGGAAGTACTTAGAACAAATAAACTAAAAAAGAAAAGAGAAATCAATAAAACATTGCGTTATTCATAATTTTTAATCTACCTGAAATTTATTTCAGATGTTAAAGTGTGATGTTCACTTTGAAATGATGGTCCAGAATATTGTCAGTATCTTTAACCGTACAAAGGCTTTTGTATCATAACTTTGCTGAAAAAAAAAGCTGCTGTACTCAATCTATACAATGTTCTGTCCTCTGACTCATAGTTCATATTTTTTAGCAAGTAAAAAGCATTTCACTGTAATTCTAAAAAACCCCTTCAGGTACATATTGCTGGTTATAATAATTATTATTTAGGCTACATTACATTTACATTCAGTCATTTTGCAGACACTTTTATCCAAAACGACTTACAGTTGGGGGATACATAAAGCAATTTTTCTTAAAGAGGCAAACAGACACAGCAAATTGCATATATTACTGAGTTCGGGACTCAATGTAGATGTGTTTTTTCCCTCATTGAGCTATGTGAGCCATACAAGCCTGATGTAACAAATATGGTACATAATCTAAAACACAATGTTTATAATAATAATGATAATTATTATTATTATAATCATCATTATGATGATGATGATTATAAGTAATGAATCTGACTATTATTTTACAGATTTACAGGGTTAAAAAAGTTGAATGTTTATCCTGTTAGACATCCATAAAGCAAAGCTTAAATCAGATACTTTTTATATAGAACAATACTTAGAAATGGAATAAACAAATTTACCTTTTTTATGGTAAATTTGTTCATATAATGTTTTAGGAAATTAAATTTTAGTCGAGACAAAGGCTGGTCGTGTTGTTGTCCGGTAGATGGCTCTCTTACACTCTCTTCTTCTTTACACAACAGAGCATTTTTGTAAAAAAATTTAGCTTACAAAAACGAAAGAACATCATAGTTTTTTTTTTTTTTTTTTTTTTTGAAAAAAAAAAAGGGTCTCTTCTGAGGGATCACAAGACTGTGTGTGTACTGTGTATTTTCCTCATTGTTCTTTCTCAATTTGCTTACGTTGCTGCTTTGATTATCAATGTACTTGCGGGACCAGGAAAAGGTACGTACCAGGTTAGTTTATATACAGATGTATATGTGGTGGGATGACCTAAAGAGGTCAGTAGTAACCAGACAAAAGGGGCCATGAGGTGACTTTGATAAACAGGCACATTTTTATTCAGACAGGTCAAAAGTATTAAAACATCACATCACCAATCTTTGATGCAAATACCCACATGAGAACAAAATCAAAATAAATAAGAAACAACAAAAAGAAAACCAACTATAGATGGCCACAAGTTATATAGAAAGTGAAGACAGAAGTGGCACGAGCAAAAGTGTTCTCACAGCAGTCAAGTTCACAGCAATCACACTGCAAACCTACAGAAAAAAACAAAACAAAGATAAAGTGAACAAACCACCACACAATCCAAGCCACCTCACCACCGCCATCCACACAGTGAGGGCAACTCAGTGGCCACCATTGGCTTAAGAAACCAAAACTGAACCTACAAAAGAAAAGAATAAACAACTTAATTAACAGTGGGCAATCCAGGTGATACAAACACAAGTCAGCATTGTAACACAATCACTATTAGCCCAGTTTCTTTGGGGCCTAATCTCTCCTCTGACACTCTGGGTCCCAAATTCACAGAACAAAAGAAGTAAAAAAAAAAATAACAAAAGTATTAAATCTAAAGTAAACGGTATCCGTGCATCACTCTAACATCCACTATTTTCAACTGGGACAGTAAGGCAACATCAGTCAGGCAATAATCCAGCCACAACACTCCTTAATCGGTAAATCATATGTTCAGTTCTCAACAAAGCTCCGGCAGTATTTAACGTAACTGCTTATCTGCTGCCATTCTTTTGAAGTGCTATACCATTCTTTTCAAAGTTTTAAATCCACCACGACTTCCCGAAATCAAAAGCGGAAGCGATAGAGCAAACAATCTTCACTGCTTCCTTATATAATGCTGGGGCTGCTGAGACTTGTAGTGCCCAAACCATGGTCCCATTACAATCTATCCCCTTAAATTTAAATCGGCGTCCCATCGATTACATTGGCCCCCTACAACCACGGGCGAAACCCTATTGTTGAGCTATTGTTGGACAGCCCCTGCATAGGAAGAATAACCTGACCATTTAGCTGAGTTTCACTAATACATACAGACCGAGGGAGATTATATGGGTTTGAATGGCATCCAGCTGTTGCCCTCCTTGTACGCCTTACAACTTCTTCCTGTTGTGGAGCATAATGGTCTTCAACATAATCCACTACTGAAGTTAATGTGGAGTTGATGTTATCTTCCTGCAAAGGGTGAGATCTAGTTTGAAGTTGAACTTTATCTTGAGTAGATACACTCTCAGGCATTAGTGACATCATTACCATGTCTCAATCTTTGTCTCTAAAAATTTCCTGAGGGTCAACTAGATCTGAGAGACCAGGATTGTCCGGGGAGGTATAGGCTGGACGCAATTCAAAACGATTAATGTTTCTAGTGTTACCACCTCCATCTGCCGGTGCAATAGCATACACAGCTCCATGTCCATCTGGACACCGGACCACTTTATAAGGGGTTGAATCCCAGGCATCTTGGATCTTATTTCTGCCTTTTATGTTATGGGCTCTCTGATACACAACATTTCGCACCTGAAGATCATTTAATCGAGCACAGTATTCTGTAGCACACTGTAGGCGGGCTTGAGCCTTGTTGAATATTTCCAAATTGTCTTTGTGGTCCACCACCCAGCCTACCTCACTCTGAACATAACTATCCAATCCCAACAGGAAATCAACGGGTAAATGGGGCTCTTGTCCAAACATGAGGACATAAGGAGAATATCCAGTAGACTGGTGCTCTGTGGTATTATAAGCAAACACTACCTGAGCAAGATGGTCTGGCCAATGACATTTTTCCTCTGGAGGCAATGTACGCAGCAAATCATGCATCATTCTGTTAAAGCGTTCGCATTGACCATTCCCTTGTGGTCGGTTAGGTGTGGTGTGAGTTTTTGAAATACCATACAGTCTGCATAATTCTTGGATTAGCTTGCTTTCAAAACACCGCCCCTGATCTGAATGAATTTGTCACGGTACTCCAAATAAGTAGAACCAACGTTCCACTAAAACACGTGCCACTGTTGCTACCATTTGGACTTTAGCTGGGATGGCTTGTGTGAACTTTTAAAATATGTCAGTCAGAACATTTTTGAGTCCATTTGATGCAGGTTCCAACAACGTCAAATCAATGGCCAGAATATCTAATGGTCTCTCTGCCATCAGATGTCCCATAAAACTACATACTTTTGGTCGTACCACTTTAGCTAAGGTGCAGTGCTGGCATTTCTTACACCATTCCTTAATGAACTTGAGCATACCAGGGCAGTAACATTGAGTTCTCACTAAACTTGCTGTCTGCTCAATTCCTTGATGGCCGTAGTCATCATGCAAACTTGTGAGGTCTCTTTCCCTGAGGACAGATGGTAACACAACCTGGCAAATTTCTCGATGTTCCTCCTGGTAGAATCTCCGATACAGCACTCCCTCCATCTTCACCAGCTTCCCCCACTGCCGTACCAATTCACGCACCACTGATGACTCTGCTGCTGTCTCCTGTGTATCAACTGTAGCCAGGTGGAACCAGCCACAAAATCTTCAAGAACTTCGATCCTTTCTTGGTTTCACTAGTTATTACCGGAGGTTTGTTAAAAAAATTCACGGATTGCTGACCCCTTGAATACGCTAATGCAGAAATGATCAGGGGACAAAAGAATAAACGACCCACAATTAGTTTGGGGGCTAAATGGACTGACTCATGTAAAAATGCTTTCCAGGCTCTTAAAACAGCCCTGACCAATGCTCCAGTTCTTGCTTTTGCCGATTTTAGTAAGTCCTTCATTTTGGATATTGACGCAAGCCACCAAGGTCTGGGTGCCGTTTTGTCCCAAGAGCATGGAAGCAAATGTCGACCAGTCGTGTTTGCAAGTCGAGGACTACGACCGTCTGAACGAAACATGCAGAACTATAGCTCAGTGAAGCTGGAGTTTTTGGCCCTGAAATGGGTTGTTGCAGAAAAGTTTAGAGAGTACTTGTTTTGTCAGAAGTGCTTGGTATAAACAGATAAAAATCCACTTAGCCATTTGCAAACTGCAAAGTTAGGAGCATTGGAGCAGCGTTGGGCTAATCAGCTTTCTCTGGATCTATACTGACCCCTGTGGAAAAGACCACGTGCCCCAAATAACGCACTTCTGACCAAAAGAAGCAGCATTTACTAAGTTTTAACTTTAGGTTCTGTTGTCTCAGCCGATCCAGCACCAGCTCCAATCGCTGAAGGTGTTGCTTAATAGTTGTGGAAAAAATAGTCACATCATCCAAATAGAGCAGCAAAGATTGAAAACTCTGGTCCACAAAAATTCGCTCCATTAATCTTTGAAAAGTGCTTGGGGCATTGCACAATCCAAATGGCATCCTACTGAATTCAAAGAGCCCAAATGGGATGCAAAAAGCAGTCTTAAAACGATCTGTTTCAACAACTGGTACCTGGTTATAACCACTTGCCAGGTCCAAGGTCGAAAACCACTTAGCTTCAGTCAAGGCGTCCAGGGATTCCTCTATCCTTGGCAAGGGATAGGCATCTTTACGAGTTCTCGCATTAAGCTGGCGGTAGTCGACACACATTCTCAAAGAGCCATCTTTCTTCTTCACCAACATGATTGGTGAGGCATATGGGCTACCGCTCTCCCTAATAACGTGACTGTCCAACATTTGTTTAATGTGTGCCTTCACATCCTCAAAGTGACTGGGAGGAATTCTACGATATCACTGACGTACCGGTGTGTCATCTACTAGGGGAATTTGATGATCAATTAAATTTGTACACCCCAAATCACTATCATGCTTAGCAAAAACATCAGAATATTTCATCAACAATCTTCTCACTTCCTCCTCCTCAACCTCTGAAAGCCCAGACAGTTCTAACCCCTGCACATCAATACTCGAACCTGATGTAATATTTTGACACTGAACAATCACTGTATTAGGATCCTGTAATAAATCTCCCTTAAAGAAAATGTCTTGATTTGATTTCATGACTTCAGCAATAACCAAACTACCCAATCTAATTCTTGGTGGCAAATATAGAGGTTCTGTACCAACATTAATTACCGGTACATGAACTACACCTTGTATACATTGCAACAGGAAAGGTGAAATTAACACTACAGCAGGTAGCCCCCTATCCTCTGGACCCTGGGGTTCTAAAAACACCTTACAACTTTGTATGTTCTTCGGCCACAAAGCAGGTACTAACCTCATAGTTCCATCTGGAATATGGACAGGCTGGCAGGACTGCACTCTCACATAACCAACAAATCCAGGAACGGGGGCATCCTAAGCTCGATGACGCTGAGACAAGGCATCTCTCCAACCTGACTCTGCCTGCCTGACTTGTGGAACTGAAAATAGTGCTGGACCATGTTTTTCAAACAGGTCATTATAACACTGAACAATCACATTCATACCGAAAAGTCCAGGAGTAAGTTCTTTCTTTTGATGGAACACAGTATCAACAGGATCTTTCACAACCAAGATACCTTGTCCTTGAAGAGTTTGCCCCAACACAGTCACATCTTTTAAAAAATAACCCACGTATGGTATCTCAAGACCATTAGCTGCTTTTAACTGAAGCCTGCTACCTTTTTTAAGAGCATTCACCCCCAATTGTCGAAAAATTTTCTCAAAAAAATACTCTGTTACAGTAGTTACCATTGACACAGTGTCCAATAAACAAGAGCACCATGGCTGAGAATATGAAGCAACTGCTTCCCTATTTCCCTCTTCCACCCACATAAGAGCTTCACGTCAAACCTCCAGAAGCGTAGAAGATGGCTTCTCCCTCACAAGTCGTTTTAACTAACGCTTCAATGTTACATCTCAAACATATTCAACAAACTGATCACAAAGCACTTTATCAGAATTCGAAACACTGCCTTGATTACTATTAAAAATTGAGTCCATCAATGACATTAAAGCATGAGAAAACTGAGTCAGGGATTGACCCTCTTTTTGTTTTCGCTCATAAAACCTCTGATATAATTGAACAAATGTGTCTCCCAGAAAAATCTCTTAAAACTTCAAAAACAGACTCTGGAGTTTCCCTAGTATCGGGTGCGCTGAGTTTTATCTCCATTCTGACCCCAAATCCCCCTCCCCCCAGATGATAAAGCAAAAACACCACCTTTTCTTTATCAAACCAACCCCTACCCTCAATACACACCTTAGCCTCCTCAGTCTAGTCCTCAATACTCAAAATGGAGTCCATATTCCCATAAAAATGTGGGCATTTCCTCTCCCGAGGCACATAAAGTACCCTGTTAAAAGACACTGGAGATGGAGCATTATTTGCAGAAGGGTAAGGTTGGTTAGAAACACTGCTACTGGGGGGGGGGGCTCTCATCAGCTCCTCATTTTGTGCTTGCAAGTAACGTACTTGCTCTCGCAAGTCTATTAGTTCTTGTTCCATATCTGTTGAAATAAATTATTTGAGAAGACAGTTCAATCACAACAGTAGAATCCAAAGTCCATGAAGCAAAGTCTGCGATGATCATCTTCATGCACGATTACCATTTGCTCAACTACAATCGAAAATCAAAAATTGCATAAATAACCAGCAAAAAGACACATTACAACCACCTTCACCAGAGAAAACAAACCCTGCCGACTACACCAGTTGTGGTGGGATGACCTAAAGAGGTCAGTAGTAACCAGACAAAAGGGGCCATGAGGTGACTTTGATAAACAGGCACATTTTTATTCAGACAGGTCAAAAATATTAAAACATCATCACATCACCAATTTTTGATGCAAATACCCACATGAGAACAAAATCAAAATAAATAAGAAACAACAAAAAGAAAACCAACTATAGATGGCCACAGGTTATATAGAAAGTGAAGACAGAAGTGGCACGAGCAAAAGTGTTCTCACAGCAGTCAAGTTCACAGAAATCACACTGCAAACCTACAGAAAAAAAACAAAACAAAGATAAAGTGATCAAACCACCACACAATCCAAGCCACCTCACCACCGCCATCCACACAGTGAGGGCAACTCAGTGGCCACCATTGGCTTAAGAAACCAAAACCTACAAAAGAAAAGAATAAACAACTTAATTAACAGTGGGCAATGCAGGTGATACAAACACAAGTCAGCATTGTAACACAATCACTATTAGCCCAGTTTCTTGGGGCCTAATCTCTCCTCTGACACTCTGGGTCCCAAATTTACAGAACAAAAGAAGTAAAAAAAAATAACAAAAGTATTAAATCTAAAGTAAAAGGTAACCGTGCATTCCTCTAACATCCACTATTTTCGACTGGGACAGTCAGGCAATAATCCAGCCACAATAAACCTTAATCGGTAAATCATATGTTCAGTTCTCAACGAAGCTCCGGCAGTATTTAATGTAACTGCTTATCTGCTGCCATTCTATTGAA
Source organism: Cyprinus carpio (assembly GCF_018340385.1). Classification (NCBI taxonomy): domain Eukaryota; kingdom Metazoa; phylum Chordata; class Actinopteri; order Cypriniformes; family Cyprinidae; genus Cyprinus; species Cyprinus carpio. The sequence continues at coordinate 13,003,454 of NC_056598.1, forward strand.
GTGCTATATCATTCTTTTCAAAGTTCTAAATCCACCACGACATTCCCGGAATCAAAAGCGGAAGTGATAGAGCAAACAATCTTCACTACTTCCTTATATAATGCTGGGGCTGCTGGGACTTGTAGTGCCCAAACCATGGTCCCATATAATAAGTCATATATGCAACTAATTTTTCGTTGGCTTTGAAGGTCCATTTCAGCGTAGCACTGGAAATATATCAGACAGATATCACTCCTGCTGGATGGACCTTCTCTTTATGGGGGGGGTCATCTATTCCTGGGTCTTCCTGATGAACGCATATATCCTTACCTGGCTTTGTAGAGGGTACTTCAAACCATGCACACTCCACTCATATCAACACTTTGCTTATTCACACTGTTTGAAAGCCATTTATTGTAGTTTGACAGTCTTCGCCTGAATTATTGGCTGTCAGATTGTACTTAAGTCCAGCAATCCTGCCCTCGGAATTCTTTCTCTCATGTATCATCAACATGATTCTGAACAGTACCTGGCTGGTCTTGTGTGATAGAGAGTAAGTTTACATTTACATTTATGCATTTAGCAGACGCTTTTAGCCAAAGCAACTTACAGTGCATTCAGGCTATACATTCTTTTTATCAGTATGTGTGTTCCCTGGGAATTAAACCCAAAACCTTTTGTGCTGCTAACACAATTCTCGACCACTGAGCCACAGGAACAAAGTTGTGGGCAGCCAACATAATCAGTTTTGCATGGTGCTTTGCCTGTTGTTTTGTGTAATGTCTGTCTCAGAAGTTCACGTGTTTGTCTTTTATTGATTCAGACTGATGATTCCTGCACAGATTGTTCTCGCTCTGATTGCTTTCACCAACTACCTGATGATCTTCTACTCTTGTCTTGGTCTATGGGCTCATGGGTCTTGGCTTAAACAGCAACATCCAAAGGACCTCTTCTGCATCATAGCGTTGGTATGCATTGAACATCATTTTGCAATCGCTTTGAAAAGAGGCAGAGTACTCATAATAATTATTTATTTTGTATTTAATTATTTATTTATTTATTATTTTTAAATATATGAAAACTGGACCTGAATATTATATCTCATATGTACGGTATTTAAATGCACAATATTAACTAAAGATAGCAGGTGCACTACATATTTGAAATGTTGGAAATGACCATGTTATATGTGTACCTCAGATTCAAAATGGCATTGTCACCTATGCAACATGGACAACTACTGCCACACTGCTCAACTTCAGTATTGTGTTGAATCTGGCATCAGTTTTCCCAACACATGCTGCTACTGCTTCTTTATGCATACCGCTGTTGGAAATAATTATATGGTAATCCTCAGTTATTTTCTGCTATAATTTTGTGATATGGCTCAGTGACATTTTTTGTTTAGATCTGGTTGTTTATCGAAAAATGCAGTTTATACAGTTTATATAAAGTGATGTACTTCTAAGTTAATTAATTAATTTATTTATTTTAATATGTTCATGTTCATTACTTCAGGCTTGATGTGTCCTCTAGAAGCTTGCATTCTACAAGTGAACGTTGCTTTATTGTGCCATCCCAAAGAGGCACAAAATCACTTTCACAGACTTTTAATTTAAAGGGGTCATATAATGCTTTTTTAAAGATCATTATTTTGTGTATTTGGTATAACAGAATATGTTGGCATGCTTTAATGTTCAAAAAACACATTATTTTTCAAATACTGTACATTATTGTAGGTCCTCTATGTCCCGCCTCTCTCAAATATCGTTTTCTACAAAGTCCCTCCTTCTGACAAGCGCAGTCTGCTCTGATTGGGTAACTGACCCAGTGCATTGTGATTGGCCAAACACACTGCAAGCACTTGTCGGAAATGTAATGCCCCTTTCCATAATCGCGAGCTTAATCTTTCAAAATAAATGTAAAGACGGTTAATAATGTCTTTAGTTTTACTATCAGTTCATGCCTGAAAGGGGAGCAGAGTCGTGTGACAGACACAGTGATGATGCTCGTATGTGTTTGCAGTACACAAGCCACGGACGGTTAAGAGTCTTAACTTTGATTAAGAATATCTCTTTGGTTTTGAGACTTTAGTATTTGCAACATCAAGGATATTATCTATGCACAATCAGCTTATAACAATCCAAAGAGAAAGGAAAACTTGAAATCGCATCATATGACCCCTTTAACTGTTCCCTCCTGGTGGAATGACCTGCCCAACTCAATCCGAGCAGCTGAGTCTTTAGCCATCTTCAAGAATCGGCTAAAAACACATCTATTTCATCCCTTATTTAACCCTCTAACTCTAGCACTCTCTATTCTAATTCTATTCTAAAAAAATGCACTTTATTCATAAAAAAAACTAACTAGCTTTTCTAATCGTTTTGTATTCTATTTGTTTTGTTTTTAATTATACAATTAACAAAAGCAAAAAAATACTCTAACACTAGCTTGCAATATTATTTTTCTATTCTAGTTGTTTTCTGTTTATTTATCATATAATAAAAAAAAACTTGATTTATGTGCACTTGCATATCATTGCTCTTCTGCTGATTTTGATTGCTTCCATAGTCCTCATTTGTAAGTCGCTTTGGATAAAAGTGTCTGCTAAATGACTAAATGTAAAATGTAAATGTAATATTGAAAAGATTTTTGGGGGGGGCATAAAGTAAAAAATGTCAGGTGATACAACTGATAGAATAGTGAAGATTAAAAATGAAATTCTTGACAACCGTATTAAGGAGTTTGGCATTTTGGCTTTTATTATTATCTCTAAGAAAACAAAATGTAAAGAAAATGCAATTAAAAACTGGAAATGATGTCATGAGCATTTGTCAAGGTTATATCAAATAATTTGAACATTTTATGACAAGGCAAGTTTAGCTGGCATGTGGTGTGACTCTCCAGAAACTTCCATGATATTTATGAATGATTAATACAGGAAATTTGTAAAAACGCTGAATAATATATTTAAAATTGTTTTAAAAATAATGATTTAGATGTGTATACAAATGACTGGTTAGGTTATGGATAATACATTTTTACCTTTTACTTCTTGGTTACCCCACATGACATTTTTAGAGAAACCTTTCTTGAAAATGGTATAAAACTTTAAAATTCTTTAATTTGTGATTGACTCATAATTAAGATAGTGTTCTTATGTGTTCTTCTACAGGTTTACAGTTGAAAACTTTCTAATAGAGAAGCACGTCCGTTACATCCTCACCGTTTACCCTGTGATTATCTATGCTCTAATTGGAAGCCTAAGCAAGCATTATATCGCAGCAGGACCTGGCCGGAATGCCATCTTTTCAAGTTAGTCAATGATAAACACATCCATGTCTTTTTGGTTAACTATAAATATAGCATAGTTAAAGCACAAACTCCTGAAGATGTTAAATATTAAGGCTGCATTGTTCTCACAGTGCTTACAGTGTCATGCTTTTATTTTCCATACTGGCGCTCCTGGTGTTGGCCTGTATTTTGTTAGAGGTGCGCATGGGGCTGGTGGTTTGGAGACAGAGGACTCTGCCTCTCTTCCGTAAAGTAAGTCCTGCAGTCCTGATGTCACCAAACAGCAGCACTGATAAATAACCATACATCATAAACACTAAACACTCATGAAAACTTCAAAGATGACGTGCCCTGAACAGTAACCCTTCCAGAGGTGCAGTACCTGCATGAATGTTTTTCAGCTGGAACAGATGTCTTTTTCAAAGTATTATGGAAAATATGCATGAAACAGCATACGGTAACAACATTATATCTATTTTTAGCTTGAGTAAGGCCATGTCCAAGATAATGATTGTGCCAGTTTTGTTCTATATTACTCTACCATTCGAAAGTTGAAATAAAAGTTAAAATGTTACGAAACACTATTACAATATTATGCACAACAGCTTTTCATTTTATAATTTAATTGAGTGTATGCATTTATGTACTGTACAATAACTCGTGACCAGAAATATCAGTTCAATGTCTATATGAAGCAATTCAGAGCAAAATGCAAACAGGGAAGCAATTTTATTACAGTATCAAAAGCAGTATATCATAAAAGAGCCAACGATAATCATAATACCATGTTTCAAGAGTAAGTAAAGACAAAAAGATAAAATGAAAAGTTATAGCATTTATAAAAAGCTCATTTATGAATATTTAATGAAATACCTGAAATGCATCAATTGTCATTGTTAATGATCACTAAAAATGTAACACAGGCATTGCATGATACACACTAGGATGAATGATTCGTGAGAAACGGCTTGTATGTTTAGTTCAAGTGTTCTGGAAACCACCTTGGTGTTGACTGCAAGCCTCTGAAACCACAGGTCTTTCAACAGCGATTACAGAGACATTCAGGGTTGCCACACAACATTTGTGGCTGGTGAATATACACTGTCTTCTTTTACATTTACTTTGGTGTGGATGTGAACTGAAGCATCTTGTCATGCATGTTGTTGCCCTTTGGAATGTGTGTGTCTCCTGGCAGCAGCTGCAGCAGGCTTGACCATGTGTACTTTGGCTTGTTCACTACAGGATGAATTACTTATGAGAAACTAAAAGACAAATAAAGGACATTTTTTCCTCCCAGGAGATTAACATCCCCTCCATTTCAGACTCACTTACCCTGTGCTAGTATTAAAATAGTATGTTAAGAATCTTTTCTTTGTCCTGTTTAAATAATATTATTATTTTTATTTTAGACTAACGAAACAAATTTAAAGATTTTATACTGACTACTGCTGCTCTTTATGTAAAAAACAAACCAAAAAAACAGTTGTGTGCTAGAAATCCCCAATTCACCTGGGTTAAGTTAACCTGGGTTGGACAACTTCTCATCTCTTTTGAACACTTTATCACTTTGGACTAAGATCTTTAGGTTGTTCTGGTTTTTATATTTAGACTGATGTCTAGTCACATGATGTCTAGTCATATGCTTCTGTTATTGCAACACTAACTAATTTTGGACATTTACTACTCAAAAGCAAAATGTTAAGATTGCAAGAAAAATAAATGTTCTGAAAAATTAAAACATTTCCTTCATGTGTCAACACAATATTCAACAAAAATATAGCACATGAGACTTCTCACATTTAAGGGGTTACTTAGGGATAATATTCTCACCCACCTGAAACTCATCAGAATTTATTGTAACAGGTATTATACAAGCATATTATCTTTTCAGTATAACTTTAAAACAAAGCATTATTTTCGATTTATTTTACAGTGCAATGTATTTTTATCAGAAAAGCTGAGCAACACATTGTCAAGCACCTATTCAAATTAACTGCAGATTGCTGCACAGAATATACATTTGAATATTGTGAACATAAATTCATTTAATGAAATAGGTCTACATTAAGACACTCCATTACAATGCATCAGTTCTTTCTTTGAACTGTCATTTTTGTATGAGAGCAATTTTACATGAATTGTTCAATTACTGCTTCAGCTGGCTTGCTCGCATGTAAAGCCACTCGCTTCATTGACATAGTCCTTTTCTTGACATCTGTCCTTTTGGCAATTTTTCATTTTTTCTTTCAAACTTGTTTCTAAGTGATAAACCAAAAATATCAGGGTGATGTCGATGACCCAGACACTGAACAAGAAGTAGCGATACCATTCGCCATAAGTGTCTTAAAAAAAACAACAACAACAAAAACACATGACAAAGGTGGATGAAAATATGTGAAGTACAGTATTGATTGATATTAAAATGATTTGATTTGAACATGACATCAGATAACAAGACACATTAAGTCACAAAAAGCTGTGAAAATAAATGTGTGTCTTACCACATATCTCTATTGCCATATCTTCTCACAGTAAAACTGGAATATTAAAATACATGAATATTTAAAACTACATGTACTTAAAAATGTCACTTAAATGTGTTAAATTAAAAAATACAAATGTTACCTTTGCTTAAGTAGACTCAGTTGTACTAACCAGCATCATTCAGCAGCAACAATGAGGTCTTGTTTCAAACTAATCTAAAAATGGTGTTAAAAGGCACTTCCTCTGTGCTTAGGCTAAAATGATGAGTCCTCAATTTAGTTTAGTAACTGAAAGTAAGATGTATGTATTGCCTCTGGAGATTCTTGGTCGTCATTGCAATGTGTAGGATTATTGTCAACTGGATGTGCTGCACTATTACTCATGGTAAACTGTAAAAAATTGCTGTAAAAATACATACAGTTTCATACATTACAATACTATTTAAATAAACATGTACATTTACTGCTGATAATCCATAAATCAAGCACTTGCAGTAAATTTACAGCATTTAACAGTAAACCTCATTGTTTCTGAGAAAGAAAAAAACCCATCTTGGACTGTAAAAATTAGCACATGGGGTGTTGCATTTTCAATGCCAGCTCTCATTGTCCTGCAGAAAGCAGTCAACTAGTTGTTGCAACAGAGAAACAAATTGGGCTGATTACAGTATCACTACAGCAAAGAAACCACGTGTAGGAGCTGTAACTTAGGAAGAAGACTTCAGTGCTCTAGTGTAATGCAGAAGTAAAAATGTGGTAAAGGGAAAAAATATGTTTTTTTTTTTGTCTCTTATGGTGTTTATGTCCAACTATCTCACTATCACAGTATTTCTAACCTAATGGAATTTTATTTATTTACATTAGTGTCATAACTCATTCAAATAATGGAGGAGAACTATTAAAAGGGCTGTATTGGACCAGCTGACAGAGCATCACATCCAAATCTATAATCTATTCGGTGAAAGCACATCAAGACAATCCCCTTGTCAAAAATTAGAAAAGCTGTTTTGCAATCTATACTAACAAATGATCTGTTTTTATGTTCACCACATTGCGTAATTTTATTTCCCGTTAATGTAAAAGCCTCCACATGCATAGTATCACGGTTGATTCCAGTTTCAATCAGTATAATCAATTTGTCCAAGGTATTTAACATTCAGGCTCTAAATAAGGAACAGCTGCAGGTAGTATTATGAAGTGTCTGGCTCACCACAGTGAAAATACCAGTCTTTTTTCTACTGAATCGTTAAATCATTTTAATCAGCTGGATGTGCAAAAGTTGGATGTGGTCTGTTTTTTTTTTTTTTTTTTTTGAGACAGGTTGTGAATATTCCCAAAATACACTGGCACACGATTCCTTACACATGCAGGCCACGACTTGTGCAGAGTCTTTGATATTCAAACAGCAGGTTTAATGCTTGGTATTTGTTTGTGTAATCAACTCTCAGCCAAACACACAAATCTCTGCATTACAATAAAAATGTTCAATATGTAATCCACCATAAACCTTCACACTCTGTTGTTTATGGGCAAAAACAGAAGCAAACAAATGGAGTATTAAGATTTACCTGTATAGCTAATAAGACTTTAGCAGCAGTGCTAGTGCTGCACAGTTTGCTCCCTCTCAAGGACAAAAAAGCCATAGACTATTACCATCATCCACCATTGCTTCTGGTTCCTTCCAGGTAAGGGGGTTTAATGTGCAAACTGATCTCTAACCAGATTTCATGCTGACTTGCTAGAGGGTAAATTGAGTCAACAGGTCCACCTTTGTGTCTGTCTGTGACCCTATTACATTTGGAGAATTGATTTGACCAAACGCTTATAAATCACTACCTCCTTTTCTGCCCAAGGCATCAAACCTCTATGATTTAATTAGCTTTTACTCCTGCACCTCTGTGATTTAACCTTGCCTACTGGGTATTTTTATTGGTGATACAGCTTTGAGAGGAATAAAATATATGCCTACATACTGTATATAAACTCTGGGTATCTACCTATGATGGTGCTTGAGTGAGGAAGAAGAGAGAATAAACATATTTGGTGACTGATTATCCTTTAAAATAATATAGACTTAGTTTTTATGGCATTACAATATTCAGTGTCATTCTTGTTGTAGCTTTATATATCTTGACATGCTAATGTTGAATAAAATTAGCACATTTCGGCCGAATACTGTACCTATAAGAATTTCTATCAGACAGTCTTACAAGAAGAAAATAATCGTATTGCAAATAAAGCAGAGATTAGCTCTCTTTGGAGTTTTGCACATACCTTAATTTTGATAGTAGACTCTGCTAATAACCCACTTAAGTAAGAAAAATCTACTCATTGTTCCCATGTTTATTTTTGGGTGTGACTGAAAATACAAAAAGTTATTTCCGCTTCAACTGATGACAATGATGATATAATGTAACTAGGAGTTATTGAATGAATGTCTAATAAACTATTGTTCCACACTTTATGAATGTGTGAAGTGATGATCATAAAACTGGCTCTTGGTCAGTCATGCTACCCAGATGTATGATTTTTCCTAATATTCATTGTCATGCATGACAACATGTCTCCTGTTTCTGAGAACCGGCACTACTGTCATGCCTCTCAAATCACACAGCAGAATCACTCTCTGTGGTTTCAAACAAATGCAGCTGGTGCTATTTGGGATCTTAAATATCAATTATAGTGAAAATTACATTGGAGGACTTGAGTATTAATTTACTGTGATATAACTGCAGTGGTTAAGTCAATTGTTTTGTACGTTGTTAAGGACTATTTTTCATAGCGGAAGCGTTAAGGAAATATAGAGGTAATAAATAATATTATTTCAATTTAAATAGATATTGTCACCACTTTTTCACAGCATATAAACTCACAGGATATGACAAGTAATTCTCAAAGTTTAAATTCTGTCACCTTTATGAGGTGTGTGATATGTGAGACTGCTTGTTGATAGTAAGGGCTTGTTTTAATGCAGACAGGCCTTGAGGGGGTGGTGCAGGGTTGCTCCATTTGAACAGGATGTGGGCTGAAGGAGGATAGAGTCCAGAAGATAGTGATAGATGAAGAATGAGATAAGAAGTGTTATATTCTTTCTCCTTCACAAAGCCACGGCCAAAACCAAAGATGATTTCAGCTCATTCATTCCACATGTGAAGGCATATTTCCTCTTTAGACTGGCAGCACTGAAAGAATATGCAATATCTGATTTTGAAGATTTTGAAGGTTTTGTTTGTAAAGGTTGAGGGAAAGGGATGTGATATGTTTATGACACGGTTGATCAGGGAGGTTGATAACAAAAAGTAGCTGAGTAATTCAGAGATAGACTGTCTTTAAAATTGAGACTCGGAATTAAGAAAGAGGAACTTTAAGCAGATTGCATAAATGGTTTTCAGGTAACATATGGCCCTGTATTACATTTCAGCCGTTTTATTCCATGGTTGGTAGGATTTTATTGCAGTTCTGTGACTCATCCAAACGAAACACAACAAAACACCAGGATACCATTTCACAAGAGTTAAAAGCACATTCAGCAAACACCAGGATGCTAGTACACAAAAGTTAAATGAACCAATGATGTTTTTGCTTCTTTCATGTCTGTACTGTACATATTTGTTTTCACAGATCTTTGGCCAGTATTATGCTGGAGTGTACAATGTTATTTAATGCATAATAAGTCTATTACCTGTTTCACACCTTTCATTTTAGCCACTTAATATCAATAGATAAATAACAAACATGGAGCACACATTTAGCAAAAATTGTTGACTTTTGTCTTTTTTCAGTTGCCAGTATAAAATCTTTGCTTGCAATATTTTAGTAATGATGAAAGGTGCAGTTTCATGTGCTGGTACAGCATCACATAAAATCAATGCATCTCTGTAGTAAAAGGTTTGAGCAGTACATCTGAAGAAATGTAGAATGTATATAGTATTTTGAAAGATCTGAGAGTATGTAAGGGCTGATAAGTTAAGAGGTATACGTATTAGTTCTTTAGGACGTGCACCATTTAACATACATTAATGTTTTTGTATACAGGTTGCACTGAGTCACTTCTCTTGTTCTTCTGAAAGGTTCTTTTGAAAAGAAATAAATGTATAAGATCTCCATACTGTGGGTTGGCAAATCTATATTAGACTTTCTCCATTATACTTTCAAAATGATTGATTTCATGCTGCAAGCACATTACATATCCGCTTTGTTTGACTCTACAGTTCTCCATAAATGAAAGAAATTCTCACGTTTATTAAAAATTCCCGATGCACTTCCAACAGACAGTTACAGTGGTTATTATGAGAAGGCAAGAGCTCTCATTTTTGTATGTGTTCGTTTGCGTTATTGTCTTACATGACATGTCACAATATTACATAACGTTTCGTTCAACTACAGTAGATGATTTAAGAAATCAAAAGCAGTTTAATGGGAAAGGAGTAGAAGAAATCAGAAGCTGTGATATAGATGGTAAAAAAGAGCATGCATGACATTTTACGAGATTAGAGAACAATATCTGTGCCCTAAATTAAAAGAGCTGTGCGGACAGATTAAAACACAGAATGAGTCACTTATGGCTGTGCTGCTGTTACTATAGACCACACACACACCTACTTTGGAAGTGCGCGTTCATGTGTCTACGTGGTTCAGGCAAACGCCTGTTGTGAATGGCTTCGCATCATTCCGGAGTCGTTTATGAATGAAGTGTTATTCGTATAAGGGAGAAACAAGGACAGGTTTGGCGGCGAAGGACTGCTGGTGAACCCGCGCGCACCGGAGCGCATAGTTGGCTGACGTCTCGGATTCTTTGTCAGTTACTTTTCAGCCGTCAACTTGTCTCTGTGCATCGGTCCTTTCGCGAAGCGCTCTCAGGAAACTGCTGAATCGGCTAAAATGGAGATGCCTAAACTAATGCTGATTTTATACCTAACCTGCTCGTTAGGACCTGTGAGTATCAACCCAGTTTTCCATGTAATTAGTCATCGACGAAAGAAAAGCTCTCAAGAAGGCTTTTTAACACAGCTAGTCCTCAAACAAATGATCAGGTCCTGTTGCTCTTTTGCTCTTCTGTCTCAAAGCAACTGCTGCTGCTGAGCTTCTCTTATGCACTGAAATGTTCTCTGACATTTTGATGAAACATAGCCTATTCAGCGGTATTAATAAAGCTTATTTATACATTTAAATAATAACTAGTTAGATTATGTGCCTTTGAGGAGAGGCTATCATGCAAGTAAGTTTCAGTGGTCGGTGCATTTAGCTTGAAACAGTTTGAATTGCCATTTAAGGTCCAGATTTAAAAAGAAAGCATCTTCTCTAAACAGCATTTCCATCAAAATGAGTATAGAGTTGTTTATTGAATTAATTCAAATTTCCTTAGCTCGCCAGATTGCCTAAAACGTATATACTTATTTAGGATTTCATAACATCTTAAAACGTGCCAAACTGTTAAAATGATGCTTTACCTTATATTTTCATCATTAGGCCTATATTTATGATGCATTACACATAACATTTTGTAAAATATGTGTTGCTAATGTGAGAAATCTAGTCGTTCCTGCAGGTTAAGCTGGGAAATCAGTCAGTATAATATCAGTTCTCCTGACTGATATTGCTACACTGTAAAAAAAATGGAACAAGCTATTTACTTAAAAAAATTATGGTAACAATATTACACATAATATTTTTTTGAGTAGTTTTTCAGGCTTGATTTTTTTTTAATGGAATCTACCTGAATAAATCATGTGAAATCTCCTAAATTAATCTATGACACAATGAATTTAATATAATTAGTGAAATGTGCTCATTTATTTTAAGTTGATTCTCAAAAGTCTGTGATTTTGTTTGAAGTTTCCTATAGAAAAATGAGGAAAACACATCTCTTGGTTTTATTAGTAAAAAGTCCTCAATATTTTCTATACAACACTGAATCACAATTTCTTTAATGAAATATACACAATATTATTAATTATCATCTTAGTTTTTTTAATGAAAATTATAAGACCCATGATTCATTTTTTACAGTGAACAGCAGGCATTCACAGTGTTACCATGGAAAGATTCCTTTATGTACAGCATGTGTTTACCATCTAAACTGGTTGTCATATTTTTAATCATGCTATTTGAAATAGTGAAAATAATGATTTTCTTCACTGATTGTGACGCCATGGTAACGACCCTCATTTTCTTCTCTGTTCATCCCTGTGTCCATGTCAGCACTGTCCTTGATCACAGCTTCTTTCTCACTGCAGATAGTGACTCATGTCTCTATAAAGTACAGCTTGCCATGCAACTGAATTTCCTTCTGAATTTGTCACCCCACGCAGTACAGTATATGGGCACATAATACAGAGAACTTGTGTTTTTGCTGATATAACGTATAACATTGCACTTGAGATAAAAGATACAATGAATGGCACATATCTCAAAATGTTTGAAGATCATTCCAGTACATCTGTCAGTACGTAGAAAGATTTAGACTTTGTTTTGTTTAGAAGTGATTTTAATAATATTGATCATAATAACAAATGATATTCAGCATAATACAAGTTAAAGAGGACACTTGTTGAAGAAGGTGCTCATGAGCCTTATTTATGGGGCTCTTGCCGTGCAAAACAAGTTGTAAAACACTGCTGTAGATCACACATACTGACTGTTCAGGTACCAGAGTAACATTTGACCCATGGTCGTACTTTCTGTAAGCATATGGACAGGTTTGGGAGTAACCATTGCTCTGAAGTGAAATTTTGATTGATGCCACCTCTCAATGGCCTCATCTGCCATAGTACCTGCCTTGAATCTCACTGTGCTCTGGTGCTCTATGGAGGAATCCCTGAGAGCGTTTTCTTATATAATACAGCCTACATTTTAAGGAAAATTGGATACAGCTGCGGAGAGACAGCTTTAAGACAAATAATTTATGTCGTGAATTTTTCCACCATATATATGTCCGGAGGTTAGTCCTTTAGGGATTGACAGAGGTGAAAGGAGACATTATTAAGAGCTCTGTACAGTGTAGGTACTTATGCTACGCTTGTTAAATTTCGGAGGAACAACATGAATTGTCCTACCCTTCATCAAATCTCCATGACACTCAGGAAAAGGGAGAGGCAGTGTCACATGCACAATAGTTCACTTCGTTCTCTTCAAAAAGTAATTATGTTCAGCTTGTAATGTGATCAAAGGTCTATTGCTATTCAGAAATGTGATGTAATTTTCTCTGAAACTTCAAAAATGAAGATATGTTTTATTGCAAGTAAAACATACCTCTTGTCAGAATCTTGTGGTTGTGTTATTGATTTAAACAGACGCTGTCTGTCCAGATGTGTGAGGTCATGTGGGAGCTGGAAGCAGAGAAAAGAGAATGTTTGTCCAAGCTGGAAAACATCACATCAGGTATGTACAGTGCATATAAGTCACTATATGACAACTGTATGCATATAAAGACACAATGATTTCTGTACATTGGTGATATACACTGTAGAAATATCCTGTTAAATACATGGTAAAAAAGCAACAGCTGTGGATGCCAGATATTCACTTTGAAAATACAGTGGCATTGTTTAAGGTAATTCAGCATGACATATTGGTGTCTTGTGTATTTTACAACCATGTTTCATCTCAGGTGATATGATGTTAATATACCAAAATCAGCTTTTTACCAAAAACATTGGATACGCAAAGATTATGAATAGGAGAAAGTGCAATGTGCAATATGGCAGAAAGTCTCCTCATCTAAATAAAAGAGCCAGTCGCTAATTGGTAAAGTGTTCATATCACTGCGGCTGCCATAGTTTGCATGGTGCCTGCCTAAACATGCTACTGAAGGAGCTGTATTTGCATGACTGTAATAGCTGCCCAAGAGGAATTTCAAAGATGGCCACTGAGTGAAACGTCTTGCCTAAAGGGGCTTTGTTTTTCCTTAACATGCACTGATAACCACAATAATAATACAGGTGGTATAATAGATAGTCACATGATGAATTAGAGTTCATTGTAAGTCAGCTATCCATAAAACATGACAAGTACTTGTATGTAGACTGTGCACAGAGTCATACATACAAAGACAAAAAAAAATCATAATGCACATAAAATGAAAATAGGCTAACTTAACAAATTTTAACTAAATAGCAGAAATACAACCCAAAATCCACATCACTAACAGAAATATAAAAGAAACAAAAATATTTATATAGATTATTTTTAACAGACTTTTTACAGTTTCTCACCATAAATTATATGTCTACTTCGTTATAATCTTAAATAATTTAACAGTTTTTGTTTAACGTTTAAATGTGGTCTCTTCATCAGATAGAAATAGCAGCATAACTCCATACAGGAGTACTGTAACCATAGAGCAGCGTAAAAATGTGGATTATGAGGTTGGGCTAATACTGCAAGAGCGACATTTTGAGTGCTTTAAGATCTGATTAAATGTGCAAAAATATATAGCTGCTTATCTGCATATCTGCAATATTTTCCCCTCATTTCTTCCCACAGGCTGCAGTCAGCTCAAGCCTCTTTTCTTGTTACTGTATACTGTGAATTGGGCAGATAATTGTTGTTTTGCGTTTGTTTATCTGATTAGGTTTCGGAAGAGGTTACACTGGCATGATGGATAATTAGGCTGAAATGTCATTCTGTGAAGTGTGATCTTCACATCAGTGTTTTTACTGTCGTTATCTGTATTAATAAATCAGTAGTGTTTCAGTGCACTACCTCAGTTTTGCTTGTGGCACATAGATTCAGGTTTTTTTATGATTATTTTCCATCATTGGTTAGGTAGTGCATCAGATGTTCTGAGAGCACATCCATGTGCTAGCCTACCCACAGAATTCAGTTCAGTTCAGATTCACACACTGTTACAATGCTTAAGTCTTGTAGAGCCATTTCCAACTAATTATGCTTATTTAAAAAATAACTGAAATTATATAAGTAGCTTTATTCACTTCCATATTATGATTTTATCTTGACTTCTCATTACTGGCAAGGCAGACAATAACCACAAATGAATTATGATAACACATATTTAATTGCAAATTCTAATAACACATCCCATATTGGGGCACCTTAATTACTGGAATCATTCATAGGGATTTGTGTGATTTGTGTGTGTGAAAAAAGCTAGAATGAGTAAATTATAAGTGGATTTTAAGAGATTCACTGCCTGCGTATTAGGCATCTACTGTACCTCGTTAAACCAAAACACTGCCTATTCCAGCCTAATCTAATATTGATTTTGTTCTGACAAAACAATTACAAAAGCTGGTTATCTGTGAGTTTAAGGTCTGATTATCTATGGGCTAGTGTTTCAAGGTTGTGTGTTGTCATTTGTGTTTCCTGTTATTTAAACCTCAATCACAAATCTCCCCTGAGTAATATATCGTAGACCAATATGCAGATTGGTTTCTCAGACCGTGAGATGAACTTTGATAAAGCGCTCTCCCATGGCATTGTGTATGATTGGTTTTTCTTTGTCATGTAGCCCAGTGTGTTATAAAATCTTTTGTATCAGTTGGATTTTAAAATTTTAAAACAAGACTTGGAATTAAGTTAGTTCACAAAATCATATGGTGTAAACCACTTTAAAATAGGTATGAAAGGAAAATTCTATTATCTAAATGCATGTTACTGTTCTCATTGTGAATGATACATTCATACAAATGTTTCTTTTATTAAAGTTTGTTTTGAATCATACAGTGACATACAGTGGGGGAAATATTTATTTGATCCCCTGCTGATTTTGTAAGTTTGCCCACTTACAAAGAAATGAAGGGTCTGTAATTTTTATGCTGTTTATTTTAATGGATAGAGACAGAATATAAACCAAAAAATCCAGAATAAAACACATTATATAAAGGTTAGAAATTGATTTGCATTTCAATGAGTGAAATAAGTATTTGTTTCCCACAGAAGAATTCTGGCTCACACAGATTGGTTATGTGCCCATGTGGAACACAGATTAGTCCTGACACTTTAAGAAGTTACTCCTAATGTCAGCTCGTTAGGTGTATAAGACACCTGTCCATACAATCTGTATCTTCCATTCCAACCTATCCCACCATCATGGGCAAGACCAAAGAGCTGTCAAACGATGTCAAAGACAAGATTGTAGATCTGCACAAGGCTGGAAAGGGCTGCAAGACCATCAGTAAGAAGCTTGGTGAGAAGGAGACAACTGTTGGTGCTATTATTCGGAAATGGAAGAAATACAAAACAACCATCAATCGGCCTCTGTCTAGAGCTCCGTGCAAGATCTTGCCTCATGGGGTAAGGATGATCATGAGAAAGGTGAGGGATCACCCCCGAACTACACGGGAGGAGCTTGTTAATGATCTTAGGGCAGTTGGGACCTTAGTCACCAAGCAAAACACTGGTGACACACTCCGCTGCAAAGGACTCAAAACCCACAACACCCACAAGCTCACCAAGCCAAATAAACAACACATACAAGCCCATTTAAAGTTTGCCAATGAATATTTTAATGATTCAGAGAAGGCTTGGGAGAAAGTGCTGTGGTCAGATGAGACTAAAAATTGAGCTCCTTGGCATTAACTTGACTCGCCATGTTTGGAGGGAGAGAATGATGACTATAACCCCAAGAACACCATCCCTACAGTCAAGCATGGAGGTGGAAACATTATGCATTGGGGCTGTTTTTCTGCTAAGGGTACAGGACGACTTCACTTCATTGAGGGGCAAATGGACGGGGGCCATGTACTGTAAAATCTTGGATGAGAACCTCAGCCAGAACACTGAAGATGGGTCATGGGTCTTCTAACATGACAATGACTCGAAACATACTGCCAAGGCAACAAAGGAGTGGCTCAAGAAGAAGCACATTAAGGTCAATGGACTGGCCTAGCCAGTCTTCAGAACTCAATCCTATAGAAAATCTATGAAGGGAGCTGAAACTTCGAGTTGCCAAACGACAGCAAAGAAACCTTAAGGATTTAGAGAGGATCTGTAAAGAGGAGTGGCTCCACGTTATCATCTGGGCAGAACTATTGTTCCAACCACCAAAGACAGATTCACAAATAACTTGCCTGATTTATCTCTATTCTGTGCACCCATAAATACACATGAACTAGACAAAATGACTAGCAATATGGGCACTATCTTCTCTAATATATTAGAAGTTGATGCCCCCATCAAATTGAAAAAGGTTAGAGAAAAAACATACTGTGCCATGGTATAACAGTAATACCCTCTCTCTCAAGAAAGAAACTCATAGTCTTAAGCGCAAATGGAGAAAAACTAACTTGGAAGTTTTTAGAATTGTGTGGAAAAACATTATGTCCAGCTATAGACAGGCTCTAAAAACTGCCAGGGCCGAGCAAATCCACAAACTCAGAGAAAATAACCAAAACAATCCAAAGTTTTTATTTAGCACAGTAGCTAGATTAACAAATAACCAGACGCCACCCGATCTAAATATTCCCTCACAGTTAAATAGTAATGACTTTATGAATTTCTTCACTGATAAAATAGATAACATCAGAAATATAATAACAAATGTAGATTCCACAGTTTCTAATACTTCAGCTTCATTCATCGCACCCAAAGATAAACTGCAGTGCTTTACAACTATAGGACAGGAAGAGCTAAATAAACTTATCACTCCATCAAAACCAACAACATGTTTATTAGATCCTGTACCCACTAAATTACTGAAAGAGCTGCTACCTGTAGCAGAAGAACCACTTCTCAATATTATTAACTCGTCGTTATCTTTAGGTCACATCCTAAAACCTATATATCTCAACAAGACCAGATGAAACTTCTTAATTATCTAAGCTAATAGAGTGTGATAAATGTGTGTGACCAATAATTTTCTCCTATTAAATATGGATAAGACAGAGATATTACTTATTGGACCATAAAACAGTACACAGAATCTTGTGGATTACAATTTGCAACTAGACTGATGTACCGTTACTTCCTCTACAGTCAAAAATCTGGGTGTTATATTAGACTGCAACTTGTCTTTTGAAAATCATATTTCCCATGTTACAAAAACAGCATTCTTCCATTTTAGAAACATTGCCAAGCTACGAAACATGTTACCTGTTTCTGATGCAGTAAAGCTATTTCACGCATTCATGACCTCTAGACTGGACTATTGTAATGCACTGCTAGCTGGTTGTCCTGCATCCTCAATAAACAAGCTACAGGTAGTCCAAAATGCAGCGGCTAGAGTCCTTACCAGGTCAAGAAAATATGATCATATTACCCCAATTTTACAGTCTTTGCACTGGCTACCTGTTAAGTTCCATATCAGTTACAAAATATTATTACCTACTTATAAGGCCCTTAATGGTTTAGCTCCTGCGTACCTAACTAGTCTTGTACCACGCTACAATCCACCACGCTCCCTAAGGTCACAAAACTCTGGACCTAGGATAGCAAAGTCCACTAAAGGAGGTAGAGCTTTTTCACATTTGACTCCCAAACTCTGGAATAGCCTCCCTGATAATGTTCGGGGTTCAGACACACTCTCTCTGTTTAAATCTAAATTAAAAACACACCTCTTTGGCCAATCATTCAAATAATGCATCTCATAATTTTGTACTGCAGTTATATCTGATCAAATGCGCATTATTATTCTTTAGCTTGGGTTAAACAAATTAATTTTACTTGGTTGGAACAGCAGCTATGCTAATTATATCTCTATTTGTTTCTCTGTTTCTGCCATGGGATTGGAACTAGGATTTACACAAGCTTCAGTCTGGATCCAGAACACCTGAGAAGAGATGATGGCAACCCCTCAGAGAACCTCAGATGATGCTAACCCTGAAACAGCATACAGAACTACCAAATTTTGCTATAAGTTTGATTGCATCATATAATAATTGCTGTTAATAGTGTTCATCATCTGTCTGATTACTTCTTTAACTGATTCTGCCATATGCACATAAACTGAAAGTCACCACTGATAAGCTACTACTAAATATTGTAGAAACTTAATTGTCTGTAAAGTTGCTTTGCAACGATTTGTATCGTAAAGGGCGCTATACAAATAAACTTGAAATCAAAATCCCTCCTGAGTTGTGTGCAAACCTGGTGACCAACTACAAAAAATGTCTTACCTCTTTGCTTCCCAACAAGGGTCTCTGCACCAAGGACTAAGCCATGCTTTGCTTGGGGATCAAATACTTATTTCACTCACTAAAATGCAAATCCATTTCTAACGTTTGTATAATGTGGTTTTTTTTTCTGGATTTTTTGATTGGTATTCTGTCTCTATATGTTAAAATAAACCTATCATAAAAATTACAGACCCTTCATTTCTTCATAAGTGGGCAAACTTACAAAATCAGCAGGGGATCAAATAAATATTTCCCCCACTGTATGCTGGACTCCAAATATTTGGTATGCTTAAACCAGAGCCTTTCTTACAATTGACTTCAAGCTCAATATATCAGATATGCCTTAATCCAGTCAACAGCTGATGGATAGATGGATTGTTTTTCTTTTTCTATTGTCTGTTTCTTTTGGATGTTTGTCATAATACGAAAGAAGAGATCGATCACTACTTATGATACATCACAACTTTATTTTTTTATTTATTGTATCCTACAAAATCAGACAAACATGTCTGTTGCTATCTGTCTGTGTCTGTCGGTACTGTGTGAATTGGCCTTTAGAGGATGTAATGAACGTTTGATGTGTCAAGGGCCAACATATTTGTATAGGCCTGTATCAACTGATTAAAGAGACAGTCTAGATTTTATCACCAATTAAAGCATGATTAGATGCCTATATCTTTTCAGATATCTTATCAGTATTTTATCTCCTAATCAGTTTTCCTTCACTTTTTAGGTTGCACAGGTGAATGGGATGTAGCATGCTGGCCATCAGCAAGGATTGGGGAGTTGGTCACCATCCCCTGTCCGAAATACTTCAGCCATGTCAGTGATCAGAGAGGTACGTCAATAACCTCTTCAATACATGAGAAGATGCTAAATGTTTTCTAATAAACCAGTTTTTCTCCTTGTGTTTTCACTGTTCTCCACTTTTAATATTCTTGATAAAGTATTTTAAAGTCACTATGTTCAACAGTCTCTGTGGGGACTTCATTTCAGAGAAAGCAAATGTCCTCACTATTGAATTAGCATCATAACCAACGTCACATTGTTCACAAAGCCTTCTTCTGCGTTAGTCTTCTGATTAGTCTTTGATAACTCTGGAGAAAAGAGAAAGGTTGTCTGTGCTATTGGGACTTGCTGCGGTAATTTAGCAGAAACATTGACACGCGAACTGTATTCATGAGACTTTCTCTGGGAAGAGCCTCATGGGCCGGTTATTTGCTGAGAATTCATGACCGCTGTAATTTATTCAAATGAGAAAAGCCATGGGTAATTTTTAATACTGTTTGTGGTTGTGTTTGACTAATCAGGATTAGCTTTATATTTAGCAACTGAAGCTGTGCTTGTTATGGATGCCCATTTGTGCACATATAAATATATATCTATATTTTACCTTTAAAAAAGTTGTTTTAATGTAAATCTGCTTTAATATGGGTTTTATTCTATTACCACACACACACACACACACACACACACACACACACACACACACACACACACACACACACACACACACACACACACACACACACACACACACACACACACTCACACACACACACACATATTGTAATGTTTGATCAAAAGTAAAAGACAATTATAATGTTACACAAGATTTCTATTTCAAACAAATCCTGTTATTTCCTATTCATCAAAATTCCTGAAAATCCTGAAAAAATGTATCACAGTTTCCACAAAAATCTTAAGCAGCACAAATGTTTTCAGCATTAATAATGATAAGACTCACTACTAATCTATTAATAAGTGGGTACCAGTAATAACTGAGCATCAAATGTGCATATTAGAATGATTTCTGGTGACACTGAAGACTGGAGTAATGGTGCTGAAAATCAGCTTTGCCATCACAGGAATAAATTGCATTTTTAAATATATAATATTATATTACATTACAATATATAACATAAAAAACAGTTATTTTAAATTGTAATAATATTTCAAAATATTATATATATATATTTATTTATTATTTATATATTCATATAAAGTGGGGGTTGTTTCATTCATACATACGTTGCTTTATGAATGAATGTCCATTTGTGTCTTTGACTTGCTGATGTACTATTTGCTGACTGCCTAATAACTAAACTGCTTTCAGTATAATATTACTAGCTTGCAGTCGTCTGGATCACAGCTGACCTCTCTGTTCTGTTAGACTGTCCAATGGACCTGTCAATCATACAGACCTTTGATGGACAGGTTTAAACATGAGCACTCATATCATGCCAGATGTCATTAAAATGAAGCCTTTTCCTGGTTTATTTTAGTGTATGTAACCATCTAGAGAATTGAAAAAATGGCCTTTTGTCATAAAGTTAATGTATCAGCTTTTATTTTCATATTTTCTGTAATAATTTTCATTTGATTTGACTCTACCTTTTTAATTTCCCATTTCCCCCTCAAATACACAGAGGAGTAAAAGGAGTCATTTTTGACTTTAGAAGTTGAAATAAAATGTCGGTAGGAACTGAGGACTGACTACGGCAGTTTGACACAAGAACGCCAATGAAAGTATTTCATGAGGTTGGGTTGCTCAATAATCATGAAATTGTAGGTGAAAATGACTGTGTGGATCAATAAGGTTTTCAAAGTGATCCTACTTTAAAAGCAGCAGTGGCATCCATGTAATGTAGGGTCCATTTCTGTAATGACATATCATTGTGGTAAATACAGCACTTTCGGCTGAGCTCCAAAAAGTAGCTGTGACACATTGACTTTCTTTTATAGAAAGTGTCTGCATTTTTTCTTTGTATGATCTCCATATGGACAGTACAGAATTTGTATTGATTTATTTGCATGTCCTTCCACTCACTTGTGCTTTCTGTCAGAATGTCAGCTTTGATTTATGACCATAATTTTCATCCTTTGAACTGTTTACACACATCTAATGGCTTCCAGGTCATATCTGTGTCTTGCTGAAAGGGGCATGCCTTTCCTGTGAAACTCTGAGAGAGTGCTTTCTGGAAGAAATCCAAAACATGGATTGAGGGATTTAGATGCTACAGGGTGAAATGCAGTGGATTTATCTTCCTCATGTGCTTGTGGAGTTCATGCAGGAGATAGCCTTTGGTGAGCTGTGATACAGGCCAGATGTGATTGGGAAAAGACCTGCATATATTAGATTGGGGGTGGGCTGACTTGATCATGTGATGGGAAAAAACTGATAACTAACTCACTGGGAATGTTGAGTTGGATTTTAGGGGAGACAAAGACATATATAACAAACGTGTTGATGGAACAATTTATGAACCAGAGAAAAGAACAAAGAACATGCACGGACCCAGTGGACACAAAAATCCTCATTAATTTATAGCGAACAGATTGAGGCTTTCTGGACCAAAGGAAACATTTGTTTTCCTTAGCACCAATTCCAAGAAACGCTTCATGTTTATTGCCCAGAAAGAGTGTTTAAAAGATATTCAACAGTGAATGTTGATGATTTTAGCTAGAATTGTTTTATCAGGGTTCCCACAGTACACACTAGTGTTTACGCTGCATTAGTGATCGCTGCGATTATGCTGATTTCAACAGCACTATGCAAAAGTCATGCAACAGTAAGTTGGATTGGATTGCTTTTGGAAAGCCAGTTTGCTGTATTCACTTCTTTTAATGGCCTGCACAATTTTGTCCATCAAAGCTTTCTATATTGTATAGAGTCTCATTTTTGTCTGTTTGTAGCCCAGCCAGATGTATAGCGGCCCTTAAAATGACATTATCCAACAAAATATCAAACAAAGTGCCATTTATTTGAGAAAAATATGGTTTAAATACACCTATCAAGCAAAATATTGAATACATTTTTTGTGTAGAAATAGCAGTTTATGGCTCTTTACTAATAGCAGTGATGCTTTGTGTAATAAAGCCTGAAGATTAAATCTGTCTCCTGGTCTTCCAGCTGTTCCTGTATTATCCAGCAGGAGTAAAATTCATTCCTTGAAGCTTAATCTGTCCAGTGGTAGTATCAGATTATAGATTCAAAAGAATCTACCAGGTCTTGTGTTATGAACTAATCAAGAAGCAATTCATTTTTATAGGAGCATGGAAAGGAAAACAAGCGTTACGAAACTTGGCAGCACACAGATCCAGGGACATGTCATAAATTTATTTTGGGTGGAGCTTGTAGTGTCCTAACACATGTGAACTTTTTACCCAGGAGCTTTACAGCAAACATGCCATCATTAATCTTCTCAACTGTTCAGAGTGGTTTCTTTGCTCATAACTCAGACTTCACTTTCATGCTTCAGTCAAACACACTGTCAATAGCGCAGTGACCTCATGATCACACCTCATGTAAATGTTCAGAAAGTAAAGTTTACCAAGCCAGAACTGTTCAGTGTTACTTTTCATGCTTGCAAGCAAAGGTAAACACACCTTAAAGGAAAGTTCCAGGTTCTGAAATATTTGTCCTGTTGATAAAAAAAAAAAAGGCTGAATCTGGCCTACAGTGAGTCACAATAGAAGTGAATGGGGGCAATCTGATTTTATTTATAAAATATTTATTGATATATTGAATTAGAATAATTTTTATTCAGATTTTAAGGTTTTAGTTATTTTTTTATGTGCTTTTGTCATTTTATTCATTCAATAATATTTATTCAATAATATTGCTATATAGTTTTGTAAATATAATATATATTATCTATTATATACTTCTGTATAATATTTCTATTTATTTCAGTTTTCATTAAAATTATTAATTTAATTATTGTAGTTTTTAATTCAATTCAAAATTTTAATTAAAAATAAAAAGTATTTCAACTAATATTTATATTTCAGCTTTATTTCAAATGTCAAAAACAGTTTAATCGTTTTTATAGTTTTAGGTTCAGTTAAAAATAAAAACCCTGAGCATAAACCCTAGAGACATAAATCCTATGTGCTGAAATTATTTTATTGTAAAATGATTGTTTTCTTTCTTTTATGACTTCATCACATGACAACACAAGACTATAAACCTTAAAACCCCAAACCGAGCTTTACAGCTCAGATAATACACTACTTTTAATAAAAGAATTAAATTCAGCTTCACATTTCTTCTTTTTTATTTCTGCCATCCAAAAATTGTCCCCATTCACTTCTATTGTAAGTGCTTCATTGTAACCTTCTTTTTTAACAAAACAAGGGAGGAAACTACATTATTTCTGGAGAAGTTCCACAAATGCTGTTGATTGAGCTTAACTTGTATTGAACCCCGAATACTGCTTTAATTATCCACATTCTTGCGACTTCTCACAGACAGCAGTTCCACTTTTAAAGCCGCTGTCATAATACGTCAAGCAGCTTGTGTTTGAAAGAGAAGGACACACCTACACACCCAGCTTCATTGCAGAAAGCTGCTGTAATAACATTTCGCTCAAAGAGCTTTAACAAAAGCCCAGTCTGATTCATGTTTATACAAGTCATGCTGCTATCAACACTTGTTCAAGAACCAAAACTTTACCAGAACCAGAACCCCCATCCTGTCCCTTCAGGCTGGAGGGAATCTTGCGTAAATTCTCACAAGGGTGAGCTTTAACCCAGCGAGTATCTCTGCATGCTTAGATGCAGAAGACCTATTCAAAGGCATGCTCTGAAATAACATAACAGCATGTTGATTAGGTCCCATGTTCGGTCCACATCTTCATACATTATCATTATTAATTATTGACTATAATCTGTTTGTTAGTTAGCACTACATCATGTTTTATGTATTCCAGTTGCAGGATCTCTGAATGTCCTCAATCCTCACTTTGTCTAAATGTAGATTTTTCGCTCTCAGAAGTAAACATCATCAGCTACACATACTGCTGGCACAGTGATAATGAGGTTTTCAAGCCGTCCCATCTGAGCGAGATGATCACCGCCACAACTTTGCAAAACGCATATTAAACATTCCAAAATTTTGTCTATGTTTTGAGTGATGTATTTTCTGTCTTGCGTCCCACAGAGCCGTTTTAATTGGATGTGGGCCTGGTATTTAACTTCAGAAATGATCAAAATAAGCTTCTCCGTTCATGCAAACATGTTTAAAGGTTGTGGTGGACAGATGGAATGGGGTTCTGTTGGTGCTCATTCATGTACACATTCATTTCGAAATCTTTGATGCAGTTTTATTGCTTTATTGCTATCTGTCAATTAATCACTGAAGCTATAGGTATGGTTAAAAAAAAAGAAGATGAAAAATCTGATTCCTTATTCGTATTTAAATTCCACTGTACAAAATGCTACTTATTTAGATGCTTTTGTAGTTAGTTGCTAGCGGATTTTGGGACAAGCATTCTGGTCTAATTAATGTACAGTATTTACATCAATTCCTGTATGCTGTTGTGTTTCACTGTCCATAAGTAGAGCCTGTTGTGTTCTCTAGAGGTTTACGCCTACCTTCTCTGATGCCCTTACGTTCCCCAAAGAATTCAGGGGTGAAGAAGTTGATGTTTAATTCATGACTCATCTCTCTAATTGTGAGGCAAATCATCCTCTGGGAATTCTTTAGATAAAAATACAACCAGTCACTAAACGTACTTTAAAATAGCATTTCATTTAATTTCATTGATAGTAAACAGAATATTTCCAAAATGCAGAGTGAGACATCTGCATGACATTTTAATACTTTGTTAAGTTAGAGACAAATTAATAATCCTTGCCTCGTAATACTGGGAAAATTTTGGAAGGTGTTTTTTTTTTAAATTCCATTCCTTCCTATTCATCTTCTGTTGTGACATCAACCCTCAAAAAAATCTGGCCTCAAGTGTATGGCAGAAAGGTCATGAATTTGATAAGTGTGACATGGACATTACATGTAATGCAGAAAAGTGAGAGGAGGATCTAAAGGATCATTATGTGTCCAGTGAGAAAAAAGATTTCCCAGCTGGTATTTCAGGCAGCGATAACACAGGCAGGACTAGATCTGTTATTTTTCCTCCTCCACTTTGCAGAGAATGATTACCTGATGATGAGCTTGTCTACTCTTTACTTCACAAAAACAGGCTGGGTGCAGAAATCAGCCCCATTCGGTTTGAAGTCCTCCAGGCCTGAGAGGATTCTCAAGCCAATGAGCGCTTAGCACAGTATAATCAGTCGCTGAAATCTGCTTTCACAAATTGCAAGGAAAACATTCCAAAAAAATGTCAGATAATTCTGCTAAAATAAATTAGATCACAAAATGTTGTTGCAATATGCAAAAAGTTTTTCAGTGAATGTAGATATAAGTAACTTCCTATTGATTAATTAATTGGCCACTTGAGACCTATGAAGTGCTTGCTTGTTTTGCAGTAACCGCCAGCCTCCTCTTTGGCTGTGTGTTTTAAGTGTGTCTGAGTAGCAGTGATTATTGGAAGAATGAGGCTGTGGTTTAACACTCTTTATTTCTCTCTGTTTTGACCTACGTATTCATTGTGCTTTTGCTTTTTGCAGGAAACATATCGAAGAGCTGTACTGCCAATGGCTGGACAGAAATAAACCCAGTTGTCGCTGCATATAACTGTGGCTATGACCCCAATATCACAGATGATGGAAACGTGTGTATTCTTGCTTTGTTTGGATTGGCACCCAATGAGTTCTAAACAATAATAGCATATATTTTCACAACTAATCCAGCAATCAAATAAGGTTAAGACACTTAGGCCTAGAATTACTAACAGTTTGTGCCAGCACTAAATCTCTTTTGGCATTTAATAACTTCTGTTAGAATTTACTAAAGACAGGGAAAAATTAGCAATGAAAAGGCATAGACAGTTGTTTTTGTGGCCGACCTTAATCAATGTGCATTTGTAGGAGTTTCTATTTCAGATCCAAAATTTACAGGAGGAGAGTATTAATAAATTATGCAGCACGATTTATTATGGTGTGCGCTTGTCAGTTTACTGGTCGCCATGTATTAACCCATTCTGCTCTTGTCTTGGCTGTGATAATTGCTAATTTGCACTGCTTTTGGTAGACTGCATTAGTCATTATGGAAATTATTATCTGGCTACATCTGTGTTCTTTAATTTGCACTTTGTACTCCCATCAGCACTATTATGCTATTGCCGTCTTAGGCTAATTTGCCCTGTTTAGTCAATCTGTTTCTTAACCTCAGTTTACTGAAATAATTTAAGCAATATAACATGAGCAACAGCATACTGTTGTTCTTCCGTAATAACAGCCTTGCGGATATTTTAAGACTAAAATTAAAAATTGAGCTACTCACAATTTAGACGCAATATTAAGTTAATATTATCTTAATATTACAAATCTGTTACAAAGCAGAAGCTGCTCTAATCGGTTGAGTAAATAATTCAATGACTCACTCATAAAGACAGTGGCTGTGTCCGAAATGGCACACTTTCTGAGAAGGTCTTTCTTTTGAATAATTAGTTACTTGGCCACGGTTTAAAAAAAGTATGTTCTATATGTGTACAGTATCCAGACATACTACTTATAATGTAAACATACTACATTTGTCATGTTGTCATTATATAACATGACCTACCAGTATCAGTTGCGTCACTTGTTTAGGCTCTGGATGAATCCGTGTTTTAAATGAATCGGTTGAATACATCAATAAAGAGAGTCTCTTGGCACCACCTACTGTGTAAAATTGTAAATCTAATCAAAGTAAACATAATTAAAATATTCAAAACAAATCAAGACTGATTTTGTAGTTCTGATTCCAGGTCTACATAATCATCATTAGTGTGTTTCTAAGTTTAGTCATTAGTCAAGTCATTCACTCTTTCTTTCCTTGTAGGGTGAATTCCTGGGCTCTGTGAGAATTGGATACACTATTGGTCACACTGTGTCTCTTATATCCCTCATCATCGCCATCATCATTCTGTGCTTTTTCAGGTAAATCCTCCATACAACTCAAAACATACCATTGATTTGTGTTATAGGACAGGTCCTTGGCTCTTTATAGTTTTTGCTTTTCTCACATAGAAGAAACTCCCAAATAACTCCCATTTGATAGTTTTGTTGTCCTCAGTGTATGCCCACTTTTTATGTGATTGATTCTGCTGTAACCTAGCAGCACATGGTGTCAAGCCAGATGACCTTGTTCAAAATGGCCCGTTTTATATCACATTTAACAATGTGCATTGCGAAAGAGCACAGATTCAGGCATTTGATATGGTTATACACAGAATCCGTTATTGCACAACCTCTCAAACAAAATAGCTGAGTAGTTTGTAACCTCTAAAATGCAGATTTGCCGTGGACAAGCTTCTCAGTGGTAAATTACTCACAGTGGATGTTCCCCTCAGTGACCTCAGAGGTCGAGCCACATCTCAAGTGTATTGAAAAGCTTCCTCTTTTGGCTTGCATCACACTTAATTAAACAGGAACACAGATCTTGAGAGTCTTTATATATCCCACACAGCATACAAGCGTCCTATGCCTCTTTGAAGGATAGCATATATGAATGAGTGTAGATAGCAATATGTATGGAAATGTAATGAATTGCCTTGTTGCGCACATGTGATTATAATGCATTGTCTATATACAGTATATGCATAGTCTATTATGCAGGAATCAGCACGAGGTTTATTGCATTTTTGCGTGTCATTTATTATGCTAAAACAACTTAATGTGTCTCTTTTTATCTTTGCTGCTAAGAAAACTCCACTGCACAAGGAACTACATCCATATTCACCTGTTCATGTCCTTTATACTGAAGGCTGTGGCTGTAATTATGAAGGATGTAGTCCTGTATGAGGTGGAGGAACCTGAAGACTGCCACTATGGATTTGTAAGTGGTTTTTAAGTAAGGATATTTGTACAGTCAGTGGGTATAATTGTGATAATGACTGGCTGACTGTACATTTATGCCAATTATTACATGTCTACTTACTTAATCTAACCTATACTTTATATTACCTTAAAGCCTTCACTGAGAAACCATAGTCCATTGCAATGTCCAAAACAGTCTTCCTAGCAACAAGACAAATGCTGCAACAATATAACAGTAATCTTAATAGTGTAATACTACTCACTCACACACACACACACACACAAACACACACATTGGGTTAATGCAGTACAATGTGGGCTGTTGGCTTCAAAAGAAGCATATCAACAACCTCGTAGCACACAGTCTTTAACTGTATAAATTTATCATTAAAAATCAATTCCCCTATGAAGAAAACAAATGGGATTTTTACTTCCAGAACTTGACTGTTAAAAAAACCAAACCACTGACATCTGCCGCTGACCAATTAGAATGAAGTATTCCAGACAGACATATAATAAAATCAAGTTATATTTACGATTATATTTCCTGGTACACTGTAAAACATATTAACAGGCAGTTTTACTTGAACTAACATTTAAAAATGACTTTGGTTGGTGTAACCTTAGATTCGTGAAATTACATCATATTTACTGGAATAAAATCACATAAAGCACGTTCTTTAGGTTTTACCTGACAAAACCTTTTTACACTGTATTTGGTTGCACTTTACTTTATTACTATTGAATGTAACCTCATCATGCAAATGTAATTTTTTTCCCCTCAAAAGAAACAAAAAGCATCATATCCGCAGTTGATAAACTGTCATTAGTAAACTGCTCTAATGTTTTGTCACAATGTTTGCTCTTTAAATGGTGTTTGGCAAAGTGCTCTTTGATCTGATTTTGTGGCCAGGCATAGCAGCATTTGAGCAGTCCTTTAAGATCTTTGAAAAGTTTGTAAATGACCTCCCTCATCCAGACATGGCCGACATTGTATTTACCCAACATCATGCTCATGTTTAGTACCATTTTCATAGTTATTAATATCATATGCAGTGTTCAAGTTTTTTTTAATAATTGTAAAACAATGACATTTTGTTAATTAAAGCAAGTCCAATGCATCCAACGCTTTGGATGGCCTGTGTGTGTAAAGGTTAAGTAATGTGTTCTCTGTGTGTTTTCCTGTATAAACACTATTCATCTGGGTCTGAGTGTTTTGGGCCGTCTGGATGCAGCTGTCGGCCAACAGAATATGTCACATCTGTCACAACAACAGGGTGCTCAAACACTCATGATGGCACGTATCCCCTCTGTAAACCCCTTTTGCAAGGTCACAAAAACATGTTTGACATTTCAACAGCCTGTAAATTATTTAGGCTTAGTTAGATATTGTCAATAATTAAAATGGATATGCTATTTATTAGAGATCATTCCTTTAAAGATTGTTTAGTGCTGTGTGATGGTGGCAATAATTAAGAAACACTTCTAGGTGATAATAAAGACATTTCTGAATAGTCAGTGCACTACAAGAGTCAAACATTAATAGAACTGCATACAGAGGTTCTTTATATGTGTTTACACTCTTTTTAATGTCCCTCTTTATAAGTATCGCACAATGTTTTCTAGTGCCTAGCGCATGCAACACACCAGCGCAAAGGCATTCCCTTTGTTTAAGTACATGGTAAACATGCAAGACCGCAGTTCCTGTTATAATATACACAAGTGCATAATAGCTCTAAACAAAATCCTCTCTGCATTTTACAGGTGGGCTGCAAGGCTGCCATGGTTTTCTTCCAGTATGGCGTGATGGCCAGTTTCTTCTGGTTACTGGTGGAGGGGCTGTATCTGCATGCTCTCCTGGCCGTATCCTTCTTCTCTGAGAGGAAGTACTTCTGGTGGTACATTCTCATTGGCTGGGGTGCGTATGTGCTCAGTGGCATAAGATGTATTGGCCCTCGGCCTCATAATTCTTCATGGCAGGAGAGAAACGCGTGTCAAATGCAAATGACAGATTGATCTCTAAAGTCAATAGCATGTGTGCATGTACACACTCAAGATTTAACAGTTAACATTTCCAATGACGTCACTGTATTGTGTTGGCAAACGTTTCACGTGTCACTTTTCTTAAATTTAGGATAAGCAGGCTCAGATCTCAGGGTCAAATAAGGTATATGGCTAATTGGCAATCCACTTGCTTTTTTGAATTCCTAATGATCACGTAGGCCAGTTAAATAAGGAATCCCTGGAAAAATGTCTTCTGACAGAGATGTAAACATGTCAGAGCTGTATGTATTCAAATATTGACAATATTCCTAGTCAATATGTGTGTTTGTGTTACAGGAGTTCCAGCTGTCTTCATAACAATCTGGAGCATCACAAAAGCTTATTTATATGATATTGGGTGAGTAAACACAACTTTGAATGGCACATTGATACTTTGCAATATTTTATTGGGAGCCATAAAAATTCATTTTGCTTGTTGTAGCCAATGTTCCCTAAGAGCAACAATTAAAACAGAGTAGAGGATATGACATTGCATTTCTGTCTTCTACACACCTTTTGCCAATAGCTACAGTATAGCTGACGCTGTAAATTTCATGAAGGCTGTTCCTTGATGATAAATGACATGCCATCATGGAGGTCAGTAGGCTATATTTAGAGCAGAGCTCATAGGTGGAGACATCTGAAAAGAATTTATGTGGATCATTTCATTTTCATTGCCACGTTTTTCTTGTTTATTTCTTTGTTTGGTTTTGCATAAAGTCTTCATGTGGCTTGTTCAAACAGTGAAAGTCAACTTTTTCAACAGCCTTGGCTCTGGAAATATTTTTCCCAGTCATTTTCTACACAGGGATTTTAAACAATTATTTAACAAAGAGTTCTAAATCAATCATCTCTGAATGAAGTCACGACTTTAAGTGGCCAGTAGTTTACTTTCCATAGTAACAGTGACTGATTGGCAGATCACTCTTCAGGATTCTCACCCAGACATTTGACTGTTAAGTAGTCCAAACAAACTGTCACGATACGCACACAGACAGGTAGATCCAATTGCAGTAAGTCTTTATTAGGGGCAATCCAAAATCATAAATCCAGCCAGGCAGGGGTCAAAACCAAACATAAACCGTCCAAAACACGAAACACAAACACTCACGAGGGAACCAGGAAAAAGCAGGGTGACATTCAACAAGGACTCCGTAATCATGACAGAAACAACCAGGGTATTTAAAGACAGGTGCAAACAAGGTAAGTGGTGACAGCTGAACCCAATAAACAGTGATGAACAGATAAGGCTAGTGGGAAATGTAGTTCTGAAGGGGGTGACAATAAGGGGAAGTGAGACCTCTAGTGGCCACCCAGGGAGACACAGAACAGACACCGTGACACTACCCCCCCTCTAAGGAGCAGCTTCCAGATGCTCCTCAGAACAAAAACACAAAACAAAGAGACCAGGAGGGAGGTGGACTGGTGGAGGCAGAACAGGGGGAGGGATGGCGGGCCAGGCCCGTGTAGGGGAACTGGGACCGGCAGCGATGGCTCCGCTGGTAGCCCAGGTGGCTTGGTCAGATCAGGGGGCCACGGTGGACCCGAAAGTTCAGGGGACCACGAGGGACCAGGCAGTTCAGGTGGCCACGGTGGACCCGAAAGTTCAGGGGACCACGAGGGACCAGGCAGTTCAGGTGGCCACGGTGGATCGGTCCATTCTCGTTGTGCAGACGGCCAGGGAGGAATTCGCCATTTGAGTGGCCCGAACAGAACCTGCCAATCGGGGAGCCAGTAAGGAGCAGGCTGTGGCGATGGCCAGGTCACGGCATTGGGAACGGCATCGGGAACGGCCTCAGCCAAGGGCACCGCCTCGGGAACGGCCTTGGACACGGGTATCGCCTCCGGAACCATCTCGGGCCCCGCATCGGCCTCCGGAACAGCATCGGGCACCGCCTCGGGAATGGCCTCAGGAACGGCCTCAGGAATGGCCTCGGACTCGGGCACCGCCTCGGAAACGGCCTCAGGAACGGCCTCAGGAACGGCCTCGGGCACCGCCTCGGGAACGGCCTTGGACAAGGACACCGCCTCGGGAACGACCTCTGCATCGGGCACCACCTCGGGAATGGCCTCGGCATCGGGCACCGCCTCGGCATAGGGCACCGCCTCGGCAACGGCCTTGGACAAGGACACCGCCTCGGGAACGACCTCTGCCTGCGCATCGGGCACCGCCTCGGGAACGACCTCTGCCTGCGCATCGGCCACCGCCTCGGGAACGACCTCGGCCTGCGCATCGGGCACCGCCTCGGGAACGACCTCGGCCTGCGCATCGGGCACCGCCTCGGTCTCTGGAACCAACTCGGACACCGCCTCGGCCTCCGGAACAGCATCGGGCACCGCCTCGGCCTCCGGAACAGCATCGGGCACCGCCTCGGCCTCCGGAACAGCATCGGGCACCGCTTCGGCATCGGGCACAGCCTCGGCATCGGGCACAGCCTCGGGCACCGCCTCGACCTGCGGAACAGCATCGGTCACTGCCTCGGCATCGGGCACAGCCTCGGCATCGTACATTGCCTCGGGAACCGCCTCGGCCACCGCATCGGGCACCGCCTCGGCATCGGGCACCGCCTCGGCATCGGACATTGCATCGGGAACCGCCTCTGGCACCGCCTCGGCATCGGGCACCGCCTCGGCATCGGGCACCTCCTCGGCATCGGGCACCGCCTCGGCATCGGGCACCGCCTCGGCAACAGGCATTGCATCGGGAACCACCTCGGCCACCGCATCGGGCACCGCCTCGGCATCGGGCACCGCCTCGGGCACCGCCTCGGCATCGGGCACCGCCTCGACCTCCGGAACGGCATCGGTCACCGCCTCGGCATCGGGCACAGCCTCGGCATCGTACATTGCCTCGGGAACCGCCTCGGCCACCGCATCAGGCACCGCCTCGGCATCGGGCACCGCCTCGGCATCGGACATTGCATCGTGAACCGCCTCGGGCACCGCCTCGGCATCGGGCACAGCCTCGGCATCGGGCACCGCCTCGGGCACCGCCTCGGCATCGGGCACCGCCTCGGCAACAGGCATTGCATCGGGAACCACCTCGGCCACCGCATCGGGCACCGCCTCGGCATCGGGCACCGCCTCGGCATCGGACATTGCATCGGGAACCACCTCGGCCACCGCATCAGGCACCGCCTCCGCATCGGGAACCGCCTCGGGCACCGCCTCGGCAACGGGCACCGCCTCGGCATCGGGCACAGCCTCGGGCACCGCCTCGGCATCCAGAACCACCTCGAGCCCCGCCTCGGGAACCTCGGGCACGTCCACCTGGACGACAGCGGCCTGCTCGGGAACGTCCTCCTGGACGGCAGCGGCCCGCTCGGGAACGTCCTCCTGGACGGCAGCGGCCCGCTCGGGAACGTCCTCCTGGACGGCAGCGGCCCGCTCGGGAACGTCCTCCTGGACGGCAGCGGCCTGCTCGGGAACATCCTCCGGGCTTCGAGGAACAGCTGACGCCTGTCTCCTCCTCCTGCGGCCTCTATGATGGCGTGCCGGTGGCTCCCTGACGGAAGACTCAGGCGTTGAGTCAACCATCTTGTGCTGTGGTGCTGGGCCGGCGGCCATCCCGTGCTGTGGTGCTGGGCACGCTGAGCTGGCAGCCATCCTGTGCAATGGCGCTGGGCTGGCGGCCATCTTGCGCTGTGGTGCTGAACTGGTGGCCATCCTGGGCATTGGCGCTGGCTCAGCGGCCGTGATGTGAACACTCCTGGGAATCTCCGGGATCTGGCACATCCTGGAAAAGTAACTCAACACTGTCTCTGCGGCCATCTTGGGCTGTGGCGCTGGGCTGGCGGCCATCTTGTGCTGTGGCGCTGGGCTGGCGGCCATCTTGTGCTGTGGCGCTGGGTTGGCGGCCATCTTGTGCTGTGGTGCTAGGCACGCTGAGCTGGCGGCCATCTTGTGCTGTGGCGCTGGGTTGGCGACCCTCCTGGACTGTGGTGCTGGCTCAGCAGCCGTGATGTGACTACTCCTGGGAAACTCTGGGATCTGGCACATCCTGGAAAAGTAACTAAACAATGTCTCCGCGGCCATCTTGGGCGGTGGCGCTGGGCTGGCGGCCATCTGGCCTCGTGGCGTGGGGCTGACGACCGCCTTGTGCTGTGGCGCTGATCCATCCCACACAAGCCCCGGGTCGAAGGGGCCCCGTGGTTGAGAGCGATGTTGAACTTCCTCTCGCGCCTTCACTCCTCTGCGACCTCCCCGGGTCCCACGAAAAACGACCAGGCGGGTTCCCTCAAACCCACTCCTTCTCTCTCCCGCTCGATGGCCGGGGGAGAAACCTCAAAAAAAACATACTGCTGGATCTAGGATTGACGGAGTCCTTATGTCACGATACGCACACAGACAGGTAGATCCAATTGCAGTAAGTCTTTATTAGGGGCAATCCAAAATCATAAATCCAGCCAGGCAGGGGTCAAAACCAAACATAAACCCGTCCAAAACACGAAACACAAACACTCACGAGGGAACCAGGAAAAAGCAGGGTGACATTCAACAAGGACTCCGTAATCATGACAGAAACAACCAGGGTATTTAAAGACAGGTGCAAACAAGGTAAGTGGTGACAGCTGAACCCAATAAACAGTGATGAACAGATAAGGCTAGTGGGAAATGTAGTTCTGAAGGGGGTGACAATAAGGGGAAGTGAGACCTCTAGTGGCCACCCAGGGAGACACAGAACAGACACCGTGAAACAAACAAACATCATTTGTGATTTTATGGCTTCTAAAGAAGCTCAAACGGAGCTCAAACAGTCTGTCTTAAACGGTTCATATATTATTGCTTAAATAATCTATGCAAGAAATTTATCATTTCTTTCTGTTATTTTCTTTTAATAGATGTTGGGATTTTATTGACGATGATCTGTGGTGGATTATAAAAACCCCTACATTGATAACAATACTGGTGAGTGACCTTACAGCAGAAATTACAAATATGGCAGGTGGTGCATGAAATACTTTAAAACGAGGCCTAATCTATTATTGCTGTTTTTCTAGATGAACTTCATTCTCTTCATTTGTATCATCCGGATACTTCGTCAGAAAATCAGCTGCCGGGATATTGGAAGAAATGATTCACACCAGTACTCGTGAGTTTTTAGACCATAGACATCGCTGTATTACATGCACAATATAAACACAAACATATTCCAACATAAGCCATTTCTTTTGATATGCAGGAGACTGGCAAAATCAACTCTACTTTTGATTCCCTTGTTTGGGATAAACTACATAATCTTTGCCTTCATGCCTCACCACATTGAGTCTTATGTGCGTCTGGTGTTTGACTTGATCCTGGGGTCCTTTCAGGTAGGAAGCAGGAGACTGAAATATGTTTTTACCCACAGTTGTACTGTTCTATAAGCATTGCTTATCTGGTTTGGATTCTCTAAATGCCAATAGAATACTAAGATTGGCCACAGCAATAGATTTACCGTGGGATCTGCCAGCACGCCGCAACCCCAGACATGCCCAGTGATATTTATTCCCTCCATGTTTGTCATGCAGCCAGATGAAAAGGTTGAACGAGGATATACAAAAATGGCCTTAGTTCACCCAAAAATTAAAATTCTGCCATCATTTACTCAGGATCGTGATGTTCCAAATCTGTATTTTTTAATACAGTTTGAGTATTGAAAAGAATAAAGACATTATCAAAATATCTTCTTTTGTGTGCAGCAGAAGACAGAAACAGGTTTGGAACAACATGAGGTTGAGTCAATGATGACAGAATTTTTTTTTTCCTACTACCCCTTTAAATACTTTAAAGACTTACCATCCATCTTTCTCTAAATTCAAACGAGTTGAAATTGAAATACGAACATGGCTTTTTGTAGACTAAGGTGGTTAATTTTATTCATGTTTGACATAAGCTATAATTAAAAACAGTTTATGATAAGAACAGCATCAATATATCTAAATATTATGATCAGAAAATACTGAAATTAGATTTAAAATAAAAATTATTTATTTTGTATTATTGAATTATTTACATTAGTTTGAAAGTGTGTTTGTTGCTAAATTATAATTGGAACAATTGCAATTGAATTGATTGTTCTCTTTATTTTCTTCAGGGATTTTGTGTTGCTGTCCTGTACTGTTTTCTAAATGGAGAGGTAATATTATCAAAATTTAAAGTGCCCCTATTAAGGAATTTTGAAAATTACCTTTCATACAGTGTGTAACTCAGTTCTAATTGAATGAAAACATCCTGTAAAGTTTAAAATCTGAAAGTGCACCGTGTATAAAGTTATTGTCTCTCAAAAGAAAGAGTCGACTTTGAATCATTGAAACAAGTCATTTTTAAAACGAATCCCAAGCCGTTTCATGTTGACGTCAATATGAAACATTAGCATATTGCCTGCCCACTTTTCGGTCTTTTTGAGTTGTTCTGAATGAAAATGCTAATTCATTCTTTGCC
This sequence comes from Cyprinus carpio, assembly GCF_018340385.1. Lineage (NCBI taxonomy): Eukaryota > Metazoa > Chordata > Actinopteri > Cypriniformes > Cyprinidae > Cyprinus > Cyprinus carpio. Next base: position 13,040,451 of record NC_056598.1, read on the forward strand.
ACTAGATGGCGTTTTCGGAGCGATAAAAAAGCAGTTTCCCCGGTAATGCTGTACACAAAGCAGCACTGCGCTTACAAACGCTACTTTGTGTACAGCATTACCGGGGAAACTGCTATTTTATCACATATTATAAGACAGTGAAATTGTTTTTGACCTTGCATGCAACCTGTTGTTGGGGACTCCCAAAACCAAAATATGAACCTTTCATAACCCATAATAGGGGCACTTTTAATGTTTTTTATGTATTAGAAAGAACTGTACATGCCAGTAAAAAGTTTGGAAACACATGACTGAATTTGCTTCTCATGATCCTAAAAGCCTTATCTAACAAAAATAATTTTACTGACTTCATACACACACTCTCTAGGTCCAGTCTGAGATCAAACGGAAGTGGAGGCGGTGGCACATGCAGAGATTTCTGGGAGCTGACACCAAATACCAGCAGCCCTCGATGGCAAGCAACGGCCTCAACTTCAGCTCCCAAATCACTATGATGACAAACCGCCGCACTTCCGCCTGTCAAGATGACTTCTCCGCCGTCTGACCCTATGATGTACTTTGCACACTAAACCTGTGTGACTGCCGTCTGAGCACTGAGTGATGCTCCGTCTATGACAAGGCTACAACATTAAAATATTCGGTTTCAACAATGAGTCTGTGCTCGACTACACACAGAAAGGCTTGCAATTCACCCGCAAATAGCTTTCCCACCGCCTCCATCATCGCGGCCGCGCGCGCGCGCAGCTTAGCAGGTTGCGGTTCCGCCATCAGCAGCCCTGTAGGATCTGTGCATCACGACCACCTCCATCATCTGCATAAATCAATAGACAAACATTCAAACAAAGGAAACCGTGCAGCTCATGGTGACCGTTTGGCATATGATGTATCTTCATAGCCATTCTTTCATACACATCAAGCAGGAGAGAAATATGCAAGTAAAATAGACTCTTTGACGTTTGATTGTGTTTCACCAACTGACTCAAGCGACACTGGCTTTATAAGGATGCAATATTGATGCTGAGAAGACTCGTTTGAATCATGGTCCACATCCATTGCCCTGTTTTTGTGCACAACAACACAGACATTAATCTTCAGCTTTAGAGTTGGAATCTGTCTGTTGTGTTTTTCTGTTTTTCCTGCCCTCATTATGCCGCTCAAGATTTATCAGTCTTTTAATAATCTGTAAAGCTGAACGGTGACCTTTTGGGTGTCTAGTGAGCAGGTTTTATTTTTATCTTCTTCCTTATTCCAGGAAAAAAGTCATGTGTTTTAGACAGTCTGACATTCTGTTTTTGCGTGTCTGTGTACATGTGGACAAACACAAACGTCTAAATAGCATGTTTACTTGTGCAGCAGTAGTGCGTCATGCTGTATGTTTTATAATAGTGATTTATAGTGTAATTGTATAGTTACATGTGAAAATTTACATGGGTTGTGTAACTGTGCATAAACACAATTGCAAAAGATGCATTTTTAGGAGATTGGTCTTTCTAAAGAGGATTTTTAGTTTGAAATCTTTTTAGCTGTCATAAGTACATGCGCAGTGTTAGTCATAGTAGCTGGCATGAAAATGCTCCTGCATGTTTGCATGCACACTCTTGTACCTCATTGTGAATAAGATGTACATTTAAGAAAAAATTTCAATAAGAGTGTTGTTGCTGTTTTTGGAAAGTTTATTGTGGATGTTGTCATAGAAAGTATACAGATAAATTTTATTACATTAGATCTTTTCATGTCTTTTCTCTTTATATAAAAGTATTTATATGCTGGTCAGAGAAAATTACAGATTTATATATTAAATTACGTATTATTTTTATTTTAACAAGTCATCACTATCACTAGTGTGCAATTAATTTTTTTTTTTTATCATTAGATTGTATTTTATTTTAATATTTGGTTTTAACAGGTAATTGTCTTCTAAGTTTATCCATCCATCCATCCATCCATCCATCCATCCATCCATCCATCGTTCATCCAGTATGTATCTATACACGTCTCTGTTCTAAAAACTAAACACATAATATTAATTCTGGCATTAATTCAACCACAATAGCAACTGCTTTGTTTTCATATATTGTGGATTTCAGATTTCTCATGAAGTTTCAAAATCAGAGCCATCACTATTAGGATGACAATCAAATATTGTGCAAGAATGATGAAGTGAGTGAAAGCACACCCAGTGAAAGGTGAAGGAGGTCTTATTTTGTTTACCTTGTATCTAAAACACATCTGTCATTTATTTATATACCAAATCCCTTGTTAAATTATCCTCGTAACTCTCCCTCTCTTCATCCCCATGTGTATCTCTCCTTATGTCATTTTCCGTGTCTGAATACCAGTGAGCATGCTGATGTCACAGCAGACCGATGGTCAAGCGTGGTTTATAATTACAGCGAGATCTCCAATACATAAACAAAATGAATGTTTCTAGATGTGAGCAGATGAGCCAACAGGAGGCAGCGTCTCCTGACGATTTCATTGAAATGAATGAAATGACTCCCATGGGGGGGAATCACACCATGTTAATTAGCATGATATAAATATTAATTATATGAGCATGCAATCATTTCTTATGTCCAAAAGCCTCATCTAGTTCACATATGGAAATTATTTTCAAAGACTATATTATAATTAAATTCCCATAACTCATTATTATGATCATAATCATCTTTGTTTGAGAGGCTTATTACTAGATGCCCTTTTTATAGACTTTGTGATTTATGTTTATTTGTGACTTACATTAGCCTACTCATGAACTTCAGCATCACTGTATGATTTATAACCTTCCTCTTACACCATGTTGTTAAAGACATTTGTCCAACGATTCTAATCTTTTGACAGAGTTTAACACTAAATGTGCTACAGCAGAGCAATTGTTATAATGCATTACTTTTTTGTCAGCACACACTCTAAACTTGTGTATGATAACAACACCAAAGACAGAGAATGACTGTAAAACTAACTCTTAAATTACATGTAAAAATTTCATTAATTAAAAATTCAAATTAATTAAAAAAAATTAATGTATTAAACAAAATAAGATAAAACATTCTACATTTTAGGATTTTGTGCATGCCTATATTTAGGGCATTTATATTTATTATTATTATTATTATTATTATTATTGTATGTTACAGAACTTCAGTCTGTCTCATACAGAGGTTAAGATGAGTTTAGTCTGTAGATATTTTATAGGACAAATATCAGTTAGCCCCATGGGACTTATTGTGTGAGACATTTAAAAAATAAATAAATGTTTTGATCCTATTAAAGTCAAAAGTGACATCAATTAGCCTAAATGCAGAATTCATAAGGGTTAACTTCATAAACATGTAAATAATACACTCGGCTAAGATGCATTTCAAATCCAGTCCCTGTGTTATATAATACAGCTCTGTAATGTTTACCGTCAGAGCAGCTTTTGGTGTTGTTTCAACTTTCTTTTTTTTCTTAGTGTTTTTCAGCTGATAATTATTTCTACACCATCAAAACCCTAAAAACATATTAACTAAAGCATACACTGAGTATTGACCTCTGCAGATCTAATCTGACCACACCACTGCACTAAACCCATACTAAACTCTACTAGATAGACCAACTAAATGTTAGATCCTAACACAATACATCATTTTATCACCCATATTTTACATGTGTGTGGCCTTTTTGTCAGTTTTGATGGCACATGTGCACCAAGCCTTGGATAAAATCTCTAATAAACACTTTTGCCTTTTGGTATAATAAACTAGATTTTATTGTTCTGGAGGGACCTACTAACAGTTGCACTGACAGCACACCCGAGATCATAACAAAGGCATTTATTGCGATTTTTCTCACAAAACATTTCTGAATGACCTTTTAAGTCAGTTAATAAAATATTTTAAGAGATATGAGTAAGACGTCAAATATCAAATAGCAATTTCAAAACATGAAAAGTAACATTCTTTTATAGATGCAATAAAGTGTAGAGGTGAAAAAATCAATGAAACGTCTCGGGCACAGCTGTGAGTGTAACGATGGCGTAGATAAGAGCGTCTAACAAAAAGCTGTGTTGTAGCGCCACCGCGTGGCCGCAGCGGCGCTCTGCAGGCGTTAGCGCTGTGTGCGGTGAACCGGTTCACTCCGCGGTGGACTCGCTGACCCCGCTGCCTTGGGCTCTGACTGCGCAGCGGCGCCAGGTGCTTAAGGAGACCGTTTGAACGCATCCAAAATGTGTTCTACCTAAGCGATTATTCTGCCATTTGTAACCATAATTTAGCTCCGAACGCTTCGAATGGTGTTTTCCCCCTCGTGTAATCACGTCCCTGTCGCTTTAAAGCTTCAGACAAAACGACCCATATGATTTTCCACCTCCAATCATCATCACTCCCCCGGCCGAGAGTGCGAGCCCTTCTGCATGCGGACATGGCGAAAACGGACAGATGTCTAAACAGAAGAGCGCAGTGTGGATATAAATGACAGCTCTTTTTGCATGAAAACGAAGCTCTGAAATGCTAAGGAGGGGAGACAGCACTCCTTCGAGGCAGAGACCACTGAATCACCATGGTTGTAAGACCCTTCTCTGACTGTTTTTGTTACCTGCATGTCTGTGAATGTTTACTTGGCCTGTAGGATCTGACAGACATCAGTCACATCTGGAGGATGATGTGCATGTCATGCAGGTGTGCTGATAGCATGCTGCTTCAACATCTGTCGAGAGCTTCAACAACTTTCTGCTACTTTTTGAGAAGATGCTTATGTAATGATTGATATTATCGGAACATCTGTTCAGATTTTAATACTGCCCTTAACAAAACAAATGTGCATAAATTGTACGCTTAGGGGTACATCAGGGGCAGTACCCTAAAAGCAATCTTCTTCATCCCTAAAGGGTGCGTATTAGTACCTTAGAGTCGTAAGTGTCCTTATAGTAGCAATATGTAGTTTTATGATACTATTATGAACTTCATAGAGGTAAAGAAGGGAGAAAGCTGTCCGGTACTGCCCCAGTGATAAGATGTTGTACCCCTAAAGAGAGTGTACCTGTCCCAGCTCATGACTTTGGAGGATACCGTAGCTTAAATGAGAAACGTTGTTTGTTTGTAATAATGTTGGTATGTCTAGTAGAACTAAGACATATAATAATATAATAATAAATTGTAATAATAAAGAAATAGAAGAAATTGTTTTATAAAATCACAATCACATTGCTAAAACTGTCCGGTCCTGCAGATTTGCTTTATTCAACATTAAGAAGATCAGGCCCTTTCTTTCGGAACATGCTGCACAACTCCTTGTTCAAGCTCTTGTTCTGTCCAGGCTGGTCTATTGCAACGCTCTCTTGGCAGGTCTTCCAGCCAGTTCTATCAAACCTTTACAATTAATCCAGAACGCGGCAGCAAGATAAATTTAAATGAGCCGAAAAAGAATACACGTCACACCTCTGTTTATCAATTTGCACTGGCTACCAATAGCTGCTCACATAAAATTCAAGGCATTGATGTTTGCATACAAAACCACCACTGGCTCTGCACCCCTTTACCTAAATTCATTACTTCAGACTTATGTGCCCTCTAGAAGCTTGCATTCTGCAAGTGAAGGTCGCTTGATTGTGCCATCCCAAAGAAGCATAAAATCACTTTTACGGACTTTTAAATGAAATGTTCCCTCCTGGTGGAATGACCTGCACGACTCAATCCGAGCAGCTGAGTCCTTAGCCATCTTCAAGAATCGGCTTAAAACACATCTCTTCCATCTTTATTTGACCCTCTAAATTTAGCACTCACTATTCTAATTCTATTTAAAAAAAAAAAAAAAAAAAAAAAAAAACTCTAACACTAGCTTGCCCTATTCTTTTTCTATTCTATGTGTTTTCTTTTTATTTATTATATTATTTAAAAGCCCTTGCTACAAGTACTGCGTTTAGGCTAACTGTGACTTGTTATAGCACTTATATATCACTGCTCTTTTGTTGATTTTGATTGCTTCCATTGTCCTCATTTGTAAGTCGCTTTGAATAAAAGCATCTGCTAAATGACTAAATATAATATAATATAATATAATATAACATTTCACACATCTGCACTGTTTGTTTACTTGTCTGGATAATTGAATGACTATATTATGATAGCTGGAAAGCCGTTATATCATTCAGATACATAGCATATAAAATATTGTAATTTAAATTATAATATTGTCTTTATAATATATAAAAAATCTAAAAGCAGCTATACACATTTTAAGAGAAATAATAAGCTTGGCTTTATTAAGAAAATATTTATTAAAAAAATAAAAATCATATAAATAAAAATCAACCTAATCTAATCTAATCTAATATAATATAATATAATATAATATAATATAATATAATATAATATAATATAATATAATATAATATAATATAATATAATATAATATAATTTCAGATACCTGCACTGGTTACCTGTCTGGATAATTGGATCAATTTATTATGAGAGCTGTACGATTTAGACAATCTGTAAATAACATACATAATTGATTATATATTAGAATGTCATTAATATATAATATATATTTCTTTGTGGGTGACCTTCTTTATAAAATATACAAAGGCATAAAAGACATGATAGAAATCATGTTTGCTAGAAATAGTTTTATATTACTAGAATTTAAAAATGATAATTTGCTCGACAGCTACCTTTAAAATGACAATTACTCCAGCCTGTTGTTTGATTGTAATGTAAATCAGTATCTAATATTTAAACATTGAAAGTTGATGTGCATCTCAATTCAGTCTGATGTTCTGTTGTAGCTCATAGTGGAGAGAACTGCTGAGCATCCATCTGCAGAGTTCTCCCTCGTTGAGGATGTGGCCCTTCACTGCACCTTTTTAATGGACAGGTTAAACAAGCAGCGTCTGTTTCAGCCAGATCTATGTGATGTAGACATCGTCCTCCTGCACCACCAGACTTCTTTCCAGGCCCATAGGGGTGTCCTCGCAGCCTACAGCCCCTTCTTCCACTCGCTGTTTGCGTCAAGTAAGGAGCTGCGGCGCGTGGAACTCTCTCTGGAGAGCCTCAAGCCTCAAGGCCTGCAGCAGATCCTCAACTTCATCTACACCTCCAAGCTGCTGGTCTCCAGCTGCAATGCCCAAGACGTGCTCAAGGCTGCCACGGTGCTCCAGATGAGCAGCATCGCCACTTCCTGCAGTGAGCTCATTACTAGAGGCTCGCTGGACGTCAGTCCCAGTGTGGACCAAGCCAAACAGGAAGTCGGCGCTCAGAGCTGGAGTCACAGCAACTCAGTGAACTCCAACTTTCACATGGAGATCAAGCAAGAGAAGGACCCCACCTGTGCCAGGATCTATGGAGAGAAAAGTGAAGTGAACCCATATGCTGTTCAGGTTGGCGATGGGCGTCCAGTGCAAGTGGGCGGTTGTAAAGTAGAAGGGAAGGAAATGGAAAACCTGAGGGACTCTGAAGATCTTGATTCATTTAATAGAGAACAAATTATTGTGGAGTTGAACCTAAACAACCAAACACTTAATATGTCTAAAGTTTTAGAGGGAAACGCAGCAGTTCAGTCTCCCTCAGGACAACAGCTTCCTGGGAAAGGAAGACGGAGCGATGAGACTATTGAGGAATCAAGAGACAATGTGGCTTTGGAGGAGGAGGAAGATGAAGGCGAGCAAAGTGAAGAAGATGATGTGAGACTTGAAGGCACCAGTGAAGAGGAAGGAGAACACACATTACCTGCATTCACGTCTGAAAGAGCAGTACGACAAACCCGGGCTTCTGCTGATGCTGTAGCGATGGTCTCCAGGAGAAACAGTGTGAGAGAGAGGCAGGAGACGGCTCATGGAGGGAACAGTGAGGAGCTTCTGGACCAGGATAGATTGAAGTTTCAGAGCTTCACCTGTGTGAGATGCCCCAAGACATTCAACAACCGCTGGTACCTGGAGAAACACATGAACATGTCACATAACCTTATGCATATTTGTGACAAGTGTGGCAAACGCTTCCTTATGGAGAGCGAGCTACTGCTGCATCAGCAGAGCGACTGTGAGAAGAGCATACAGGTAAGCAGTCAAGTCAAGTCTTTTTTGACCAGCATAATCTTTCGATATTTTTTTCCTCTTTTGGAAAGTCATAGAAACACTGTGATGGATTTTGTTTTTTGTTTCGGGGGCAAATGGGAATGTAAAAAAATTATATATTGAAACATATATATAAAAACCATATATGTATTATATATATATACAGTAGAATTGAAAGCCTGAGATAATAAATTAATTTTTAACCGAGTTTTAAATGTAAATATAGTTGGAGCTGCTCTAACATACAGGGGTGAAGAATTCCACAGTCTAGGTGCAGCTACCGAAAAGGCCCAATCACCCCTAAGTTTTAATCTAGACCTAGGAACAGTTAGAAGCAGCTGATCAGAGGACCTAAGGGATCTAGTAGGCAAGTGTTGTTTAAGAAGGTCTGCCAGGTAAGTAGGTCCCAAACCATTTAATGATTTAAAAACAAACAATAAAAGTTTGAATTCTATTTGGAAACGTACTGGCAGCCAATGAAGGGAAAATAGAACTGGTGTGATGTGCTCTCGTTTTTGAGTGCCTGTCAGCATCCTAGCTGCTGCATTTTGGACTGCCTGCAAACATGACAACGCTTTCTGGCTAACTCCTATATAAAGGGAATTACAATATACAAGCCTTAAAAAAATAAAGGCATGGATAACTTTCTCAAGGTCTTTAAAAGAGAGAAATATCTTTACCTTAGCCAAGTGGAAAATCTTTAATAAAGATAGCATTAATTTGCATATCAAATTTGAAAGCTTTATCAAATAAAACACCCAGATTTTTCACCATCATCTTATTATACAAGGCCAGAGGGCCAAGGTTAACAGTCTCACTCAGCCCAAAAATAATAATCTCTGTTTTGTTTTTTATTAAGTTTTAAAAAGTTTAAATCCGTCCAGCCTTTTATATCATTTAAACATTCTAAAATAGGAGTTAGAACATTCAAATTATTTTGTTGCAATTGTAGAAATATCTGCGTGTTGTCTGCATAACAGTGAAATGAGACATTATGCTTCTTAAAGACAGCATATATAGAGAAAAAAGTATTGGGGCAAGAATGGACCCTTGAGGGACGCCACAGGTGAGAGGAACTGATAAAAATTCACCATCATTAACTGCAAAGCTTCTATTTGATACATACGACTTAAACCACTGAAGAGCCACTCCTTGAATTCCTGCATATTGCTCAAGACGAGAAACCAAGATATTGTGGTCAACAGTATCAAACGCCGCACTAAGATCTAATAAAACTACAGTTAACGGGTCAACGGTTAATAAAATATCATTGTAGACTTTTAAGAGTACTGATTCTATACTGTGTTTTGCTTTAAAACCTGATTGGAAAACCTCGAGAACTGATTTTTTTCTCTAAAAAGGGCTGTAATTACTACTTTCTCCAAAACTTTTGAAAAAAACTGAAGTTTTAAAATCGGTCTAAAATTTGAACAACCTTTTGGATCCAAATTAGCTTTTTTTATAAGAGGCTGCACTATTGCATGCTTAAAATAGACAGGAACAGAGCCTGAGACCAAGCAACAATTAATTATTGCCATGACACTCGGACCATTAACACTAAAAGCTTGTTTAAAAATGTGAGTAGGGATAATATCTTGATGGCAAACTGTAGGCTTCAAATGTTCAACGATCTCCCCCAAGGATGCAAAAGATACATGCTCAAACTGATCAAAAACAACAGAGCATGTAGATGGGGCTGATGGATCGTAATCCGGTAGTTGGATAGATAATCTAGTATCTTCAGTCTTCTCAATGAAATATTTAAGAAAATATTATGAAAAATAAGAAAATTATATGTTTTTTTGATGGGTGAATAAAGAGAGTGAAAATAAGCATTTTTATCGGGCTGCTATGTTAAGGTCCAGTAATTTTACTCTAATGGCAATGTATAGGTCCTTTTCTATGTGATTAAAGTGAAATAACTGAACATAAATACAGGTCCTTCTCAAAAAAATAGCATATTGTGAAAAAGTTCATTATTTTCCATAATGTAATGATAAAAATTAAACTTTCATATATTTTAGATTCATTGCACACCAACTGAAATATTTCAGGTCTTTTATTGTTTTAATATTGATGATTTTGGCATACAGCTCATGAAAACCTAAAATTCCTATCTCAAAAATTAGCATATCATGAAAAGGTTCTCTAAACGAGCTATTAACCTAATCATCTGAATCAACTAATTAACTCTAAACACCTGCAAAAGATTCCTGAGGCTTTTAAAAACTCCCAGCCTGGTTCATTACTCAAAACCGCAATCATGGGTAAGACTGCCGACCTGACACCTGTCAAGCGAGAGGGTAAGCGGGACACAGAAAGAAAGAAAGAAATTTCTGAAACGAATAGGCTGTTCCCAGAGTGCTGTATCAAGGCACCTCAGTGGGAAGTCTGTGGGAAGGAAAAAGTGTGGCAAAAAACGCTGCACAACGAGAAGAGGTGACCGGACCCTGAGGAAGATTGTGGAGAAGGACCGATTCCAGACCTTGGGGGACCTGCGGAAGCAGTGGACTGAGTCTGGAGTAGAAACATCCAGAGCCACCGTGCACAGGCGTGTGCTTTTGAACCAGAAACAGCGGCAGAAGCGCCTGACCTGGGCTACAGAGAAGCAGCACTGGACTGTTGCTCAGTGGTCCAAAGTACTTTTTTCGGATGAAAGCAAATTTTGCATGTCATTCGGAAATCAAGGTGCCAGAGTCTGGAGGAAGACTGGGGAGAAGGAAATGCCAAAATGCATGAAGTCCAGTGTCAAGTACCCACAGTCAGTGATGGTCTGGGGTGCCATGTCAGCTGCTGGTGTTGGTCCACTGTGTTTTATCAAGGGCAGGGTCAATGCAGCTAGCTATCAGGAGATTTTGGAGCACTTCATGCTTCCATCTGCTGAAAAGCTTTATGGAGATGAAGATTTCGTTTTTCAAGCACGACCTGGCACCTGCTCACAGTGCCAAAACCACTGGTAAATGGTTTACTGACCATGGTATTACTGTGCTCAATTGGTCTGCCAACTCTCCTGACCTGAACCCCATAGAGAATCTGTGGGATATTGTGAAGAGGAAAGTTGAGAGACGCAAGACCCAACACTCTGGATGAGCTTAAGGCCGCTATCGAAGCATCCTGGGCCTCCATAACACCTCAGCAGTGCCACAGGCTGATTGCCTCCATGCCACGCCGCATTGAAGCAGTCATTTTCTGCAAAAGGATTCCCGACCAAGTATTGAGTGCATAACTGAACATAATTATTTGAAGGTTGACTTTTTTTGTATTAAAAACACTTTTCTTTTATTGGTCGGATGAAATATGCTAATTTTTTTGAGATAGGAATTTTGGGTTTTCATGAGCTGTATGCCAAAATCATCAGTATTAAAACAATAAAAGACCTGAAATATTTCAGTTGGTGGTGCAATGAATCTAAAATATATGAAAGTTTAATTTTTATCATTACATTATGGAAAATAATGAACTTTTTCACAATATGCTAATTTTTTGAGAAGGACCTGTATATGGGCCTGATAAAAAAATGCTAATTTCAGAAGAAAATTTCAGATGGTATTTAGACGGCATTTAGAGGTTTTTGCATCTGAACTCTTCATAAATAAATAAATGTGTGTGTGTGTGTGTGTGTGTGTGTGTGTGTGTGTCTGTCTGTGTGTGTGAGGGAGAGAGAGAGAGAGAGAGAGAGAGAGAAACATTTAATGGATTCACAGGTTATTAATTTTTATTTAAAAAAATAAAAAATAAAAACTTTTAACATAAAATATCTATTTGACCTTTTTATGACAAAGCAAGTTTAGTTCAGGTTGTGAAATGTCATATGGTGTGACACTTCAAAACTTAATGATATTATGATATTATGTATTAGGAATTTGTCATATTTGTATAAAAATATGTCTTTTCATATCTAAAATTATATTTGAAAACCATTTTCCTGAAAATTGTATAAATGATTTTCAAAACCATATGAAACCAGCATGAATACAGAAAATACATATTTCTGCACTTCACCTAGATATTTAAAACATTTATTGCCAACACTTTACAGCACAATAAGGTTCCATTTGATAACATTAGTTAACCACAATAGTTAACACAAACTAACAATGAAAAATACATCTAAAGCATTTATTATTCTTCATTCTTATTGATTCCAGCATTATAACTGAAATGACAAGTTGTATCTATTAATGTTAGTTAATGGACCTGAGCTAACATAGACTACTAATGAACATTTTTTTTTTTTTTTTTAGCTAATGTTAACAAAGATGAATAAATACTGTAACAAATGTATTGCTTATTGTTAGTTAATATACTGAATATAGTTAACTGAATATAGTTAACTTTATTGTAAAGTGTTTGTACCCATTTTTCCTTTTCTTTATTGCGGACAATTATGTTAAAGAAATAATGCAATACCCAGGAACATTCAAACCCATACAAACACAAAAAACTCAATGCAATGGACAAGATTTGTTTTTACTGGTCTTTGTCTCATTTTGTAGTGTCTAACGTGTGGAAAAGCTTTCAGGAAGCTCTGGTCGCTCCATGAACACAATAAGATTGTTCATGGCTTTGCTGAGAAGAAGTACACTTGTGAGATCTGTGAGAAGAAATTCTACACAATGGCACATGTACGCAAGCACATGGTTGGTGAGTTGTGTTAAAGTTAAATTAAATTAAATGAAAGCTTCCTCTCTCAAACCTTTACTCCTTGTCTTATACTTTAAACAGTAAACTTTGATTATCTGACTAATCATTGTCTTGTTCTACACATCTTTAGCCCACACAAAGGAGATGCCATTTACCTGTGAGACATGTGGCAAGTCCTTTAAAAGAAGCATGTCACTGAAGGTCCACTCTCTCCAACATTCAGGAGAGAAGCCTTTCCAGTGTGAGGTAAGGTCAAATTAAGCAATAAAGTAGAAGCTGTGAATATATACATTATTGCTTTATAATACAAATAGGTACATTATAAAACATACGTACATTAACATTTATTAAAATGATGTTTAAATGATGTATATATAGGTATATACAGTATGCATAATTAGAACCTTCCCTTTATCAGCATTTCCTCTCAGCAACACAATAAAAGCTGAGCTGTCCTCACCGACCGCACAATATAACAAACATAACATTACTAGTGTAGTCAGATTATTGAAGAAATGACTCTTATGAACAGGTTCTTTTTAGTGAATCAAAAATATTAAGCGCAATCAATGTAACTCGATTCCCAAAACCAATGAGTCCTTTTACTAGATAGATCAAAAAAGATGAGTTACTGATCTGGATCAGTATAAAACAATGTCCTTTTTTATTACCGTTTAAAAATTGATGTTAAAATATACTGTGATATGTGAAAATGACATAAATAAAGAGTTTATTGAATCAGAAAATCTTATTCACACCCAGCAAGAATAAATGTTGTCTGCCCAGTAAAATAAACAATAACCAATAACGTTTTGATTTTAGCACAGAATTGACCAATCAGCATCCAGGACCTGAAAATCTGGTTTCATAATTTCCATTATTAACTGCTGGCCATGTTTGAAATTTGTCCACTCCTTGTCCTTTAGGTCTGCAGTGAGTGTTTTCAGTATAAGTACCAACTGCGCTCTCACATGAGCATCCACATCGGACACAAGCAGTTTATGTGTCAGTGGTGTGGGAAAGACTTCAATAAGAAACATCAAAATGATCAACAAACGAAGACACAAAAAAACCATATCCATCTACACAAACAAACTTTCAAAAAATAAAGGTGCTTCAAAAGGTTCTTAAAGCGATGCCATAAAAGAACAATTTTTGGTTCCACAAAGAACCATTCAGTCAAAGGTTCTTTAAAGAACCATCTCTTTCTTAACCTTTTGTAATCTGAAGAACCTTCTTCAGATGTTAAAGGTTCTTTATGGAACCATTTAGACAAAAGGTTCTTCTATGGTATTGTGAAGCACTTTATATAGTCAGTCTAAGAGGTCTGTTGGTTCTTTTTAGGAGAGAAACCATATATTTGTGAGATCTGTGGGAAGAGCTTCACGAGTCGTCCCAATATGAAGCGGCACCGGCGTACGCACACGGGAGAGAAGCCTTACCCCTGTGAAGCGTGCGGCCAGCGCTTCCGCTTCTCCAACATGCTGAAAGCTCACCGAGAGAAGTGTTCCCAGGTCAGGAACCCTCCCCTGCTGGACTCCTCCGCTATATCCAATCAAGCACAAGCTGCTGCCAAACAACAACTGCCAGTCGGGATGGAAACACTGAGGGATATTAGGCCACATCTGCATGGCGTAGTCTCTTTTCCATCATCTATGCTCCACTCAGTGGACAGGGGTCCGTCACATTCTCAGCCGCGTTCACTTATGCCGCTCTACTCTACAGACTCCAGGAACCTGTAACTACTGCTCTGTATTAGACTTTTTATGATGCAGAGATATTTTTATGTAGCAAAGAGTCTGGGATATCATGTTAGACTTACTTTGATTTCACGTCATATTCTCTAATATCCCTTCCGTTCCCTTATCAAATGAGCCCTCTGTGCTATGATAAACCTAGTTAGGCAAAAAGTATTAAGTATGTATGATACTAAAACTATTACCTAGATGTAGAATGCAAAATGTAAGACATATATGCTTTATGTACAGTATATTAGGAGAATGATAAATAGACAACAGCATATTCGGTTTATATAGCTTTCGGTTTAGATGCTTTATGTAAAAGTTTGTTAGTTAGCACTATTTATGTTTGGGGTGATGACCTGATATATATAGTGAGAGACTTATAAGTGAGTAACGCAGGTCTTGTTAGTGGTGGAAATGTGCAGTCAGTGGATTCTGTTTATGGCACTTTACTGGCTTGTTGGTGTAAGGGGTTTTATAGATATTTGTTTAGGCCTTACATTTTGTCATAGTTTTATTATTTCTGTCATAATTTTTTGTTGTATTTGTTCAGAAGCACCTTAAAAATCTAATTCAACTGATTCTCCATCTTTGTCTAAATTGTGAATGACTACAATTTGTCAACAGATGGACACTTATGAGTCAAGTATTCAGAAACCTTGATGGTTTGTGTTTTTGGTGATGTTTAGATTAATGTGTTTAGGCTGAACATGTAGGTCAGAAACACTACAGCAGCCATTTAACAGGTGAATTGGTAGAGACTGTATTATATATTAATAATGAAAAAAATCAGTTGTTCTCCACTATTTAGTGTTTATCCATTTCTCACAGTCTCACGCAGACTCTAATGTTTGATCTTCTAAATGAAAAATCTATTTTTTATTGTTTTTAACTGGTCATTTTTGCACTTGTAGACAAGAATCTTGTAGTTTCAGATCTGTAAATGTTTTTACACAGCAATATTTTTTTTATGAATTGGGTATTGCAGTCTTATTTTATTGCTGTAATGTTTTCATTTCTGTCTATGTAATTACATTAATATTTTGGTCTATGCACAACATTCCAAAACCTGAGAGGTGTTCAGATCTCTTTGTTCCAGAGTGTTTGTGTTCGCAGCACTAGCTGTTTATTATTCATGATGAAAAAATGACTCTGAAGCTCCATCCAGGACCCATCATGAAAGTCATGATGTCAAGTAGTATCAACATGAAAAAAAGATGGCATACAGAATAGAAAATCCTTGTATTCTTTCACCTTTACTTTTTTATTTTCATGTGGCTTTGGAGGGTGTATGACAATATTTGTGTTGACTTTTACCACAGACGATTGTGTTTTGTTGTTCGTGTTTTTTAGTTTGGTCATTGTCTACAGTATATTAGGTTATTGTTCAGTCACTGCCATTTATTTCTCTTTTTTGAATGTAAGAACATTGTACTTGGTCATAATTGCGAAATGTTCAATTGTAGTTGTCATCTAAAATAACATAATAGAATGATAGAAATCAATGTACATGGTTATTTAAATAAGTCAAATTGTTCAGCATCTAAATAACAAAGCATTCTTATGAAAAAAAAAATAGATGGTCTTGTGTTTGTCTCCATCTGCTGAGTTTTCTTGGAACAGCAGCATCATACACTGCTCTATTACATACAGTACCTTAATATCTATCACAAACTAACTATATCAACATTAAGCAAAGTCTGTGACAAATGATTCAATGGAATATGTATTGCTCTTTTATGAAGATGTGGCTGACATTGTTTACTGTGTATTTTATCAATAGAAGACAGCTGTAGATCACATCTTTGTGAATCTCAAGGTGTTCAGACTCACTCCAACTACTGTGGCCCCTGCAGCATAACTAATCTCCCTCAGGATCCCATTCCAGCAGTTCTCCTCCTCCTCAAACCTGTCAATCAAATCGCAATTTCATTCTCAAATTTCAACTTTAGTTTCAAATATATGACCAAGTTTCCTTAGGCCAATAAGTCTGTGAGCTGAACATAAGTACTCACTTCCATATGTCATTCATTTCAGTGGGCTCCAGTTTTTCTGTGGTCTCATTGGGCATCATAGCAAAACCCCCTACAGCATACAAGCAGCCGCCCAGTTCGATCAGGTTAAGAGAGCTTCTCTCCTGAGGAAACTCCACAAACTCTGACCAGCTAAGGAGGAGATGCACAAGTGAGCAACTTGCCTGTGTTAAGGAGTCTTGACAAAATATGACAAAAGTGTGACTTACGAGTTGCTGGCGATGTCATAGACCTCTACACTGCTAGTCAGGCCGTTATCAGTGACTCCAGTCACCACATAGATTTTGTTTTTGTGAATAGCAGTGCCAAATAGCGAGCGGGCGGTTTTCATGGGTGCCAGATCCTTCCATTCAAACTTAGAGGGGTCATAGACACATACTCTCCTCAGGCATTTCCTGTATGTCACATTTCAAGTTTGGTTATGAAAACCAAAGACAACCTGGCATAATGTGTTTGTAAAGTATGATAAAACCAGATTCCTTACTCACTTGCTCTCAGTTTTTCCACCGATCACATAGACCAGTCCTTTGTGCGAAACAATTCCATGTCCATAAACTGCATATGGAAGAGGGTCCGACTCTCCCCATTTGAATGACCTGTGTGAAAATGTATAGTTATCAAACTTCAGCCATGACAGACAACATCCTGTTGAACAGGGGTTATGGTAAGGGCCGACCTGGAGAGGTATAATCAATCTCAAGATCTACCAAAAAGAGTGAAATATGCCTAATGGCTATATTGAAGTAACTAATTATTTATTGACATGGAACTGACATGTCAAAGTAAAGTGAGTCAAATGAATGATTGTTGATTCAGTTGTAGCTCTGATTCATTCAGTGAAGGATTCATTAGACTGATTTATACATCCACTGCCTGCACAGATATCAGCAGTGCAAGGTTGTAGGTTGCCAGGTTGAAGTCACAAATGGGTTGAAATTTATATGATGTGTCAAATGTGTGAGTTGGATGCGTTTCAAATTATATCTGGCAAATGGACAATCTTGGAATAATATATTGATGGGACTATTCATATAACGAGGTTTGGGCCATTAAAATTACCTAGAGAAATTACAAAATGGGAGGGGAGTGGGAGATGGATGTGAAACATGGTAGACTCCCGGGAAAAACGGGAGTGTTGACAGATATGCATTTATAGTGCGTCATGTAAAAAAAAAAGAGAAATAAATCTTAACTGAGAATTTCAGAACTTACATTTTTCATATTTCTGTCATGCATGAATGCATCAACATCCTCACACTTTGTGCAACCCCTCTTCAGTTTAAAACAAAAACGCTGCTAATATGAGCTCTGTCATTGTCATTTGCTATATGATTGTACTCACTGTCTGTCGTAGATCATAACAGAGTCTAGCGCACGTTCTCCCTCCTTCAGCTCTTTTCCTCCCACCACATAGATGGAGTTGTCAGCCTCCGCCAGACCGAACAGACACCGAGGGTCTGGTAGTGAGGGCATCCCCAACCATCCAGAGCTCATGGGATCAAACTGAAGAATGAAGAAGAGCTCAGATTAAAATATAATGATCTTAAAGCATTGTTCCTGTTTGATTCCTCCTAGACAATCCCTTCAAAGGTTTCACTTGAATTACATGAGGAAAATGTCATGCAGGCAACATTAAAAAACATGACACATGAGGTTCAAAGCTTTAACAGCTGTTCTGAAGCTAAATGGACCCTGTGGGACATTCTCACAAATGTATTTTTGGAACCAGAGATTCATGATGCTTTGAATCATTGATTTGTAATATAAACATATTTAGCAACATTAGCAAGACTTGACCATGCGTTACCTGAAGAAAGTAGGAACTGAACGGCTGTTCTTTGTTCTCTTCGTTGTACATCAGACCTCCAGCAACAAAGATCTGATTTTCCTTTGTGACAAGACTGCAGTGGTTCTTGGGGATCTCGGTGGATGAAGATGCCAAGTAGCACTCGTTTGCACCAACATCATATGCTACCGTTCCTGTATCGCTTATCATCAATAAAAGGTCTGATTGAAACATTCCAAAACGTGGATTGTCATTTAGGATTCCCGGCAGCAAACCCTCCTCATCCTCATCTTCAGAATCTGCTGTCCCATCTTCATTTTTGACCCTTTTGACCCTGTGTAGCACTCCTTTCTGTGCATCCTTGACGATCTGAAGCTCCTTCTTGAGCTCCTGATTCATCCTGATCAATCTGTGGCCCTCGACTTTCTCTTTAAAGTAACTCGTCGGTATAAGACGGAAACGTACGCAGTGTAGAAGTTGCGGCAGGTCTTTCAATCTCTCGCCTGTGTCGTACTCCACCCAGTCCATGAGAGATTCAAACACCAACTCTTCTCGTTCAACATTCAGGGAGTCACATGTGATGATAGCCGCCAACTCGCTGGGACCCAACTGGTGGAAGTCCTGGTCCCGAATGATGAGGGCATACCGGTCACAGATGAAGTCCCGAGCCTCCATAGCCAAACGTGGACAGTCCAGCAACAGTCCCAGTCTAAAGATGGCCAGACAGTTACCAAGAACCAGCTTCTGCTGCAGATACGAGACACACACGCTGAAGATTGATGGAATCTGGTACATGTTGGCCGCCATGAAAATGTCTTGGACATTATGCTCAGTCAGGTTGATATCTGAGGTATATATGTACCTCAGGATCATTCCCATGACTCCAGGTTCGATGTCTTTTAGAACAATCTCCCGCTTTTTGCTCTCTTCCAGGTCTGAAAGGAACATGGCTTTGAAGTAAGGGCTGCTAGCGGCTAGTACTAGCCGATGACAAGGAAACTCTTTGTCTTTGATCTTCAGAACACAGTCCACAAACTTGTTAGCATCCAGGAGATCACAGAGCCCATCTTGTAGGAGCGTTTGCTGGTACATCCGTGGCTCCGTCACTGGATCCACTGACAAGGAGGCCATCTTGTTATGGTTTGATGTGATATTTCAGTAGGAGGGAGGGGAGTCCTGGTCCTCTCCCACAGCAGAACTGAACTGACTGTATTAACACTGTTACTCTAAAAGAGAAATGGCGGAGGATGTGACGCTTTGGTGTGGCCTCAGCTCCTCAGCTGTCACAAGCTATCAGCTACTGACTGTCCATCTATATATAGAAATGCGTAAATGAACCACACTTAAGGCCTGAAATACAAGCTTTCCCTCCCTTCCCCCCACCAAACAGATCAGACCAACAGCTGACATGTTGCTCACTGGGAATATTAAGTTGTAGATCTTATAAAGAAGGACAGTAGAGCACCACAAGATGGTTGTGAGATGTGAACAGCTTGAAAAGAATGTTACAGAGTGAAAGAAAAGATGGAAATCAGACCCATTTAAGACTAGTTTCAAAATGAGACAAACAGAAATAGAACTGCCTGTTGCTTTGGGAGATAAAGTCCACCTAGTGGAGCAACTCGGTATTATGGGCTCCTTCATCTATTAGCATCAATTCATAGTAGCAAGCATTGCTAATCTTTGAAGTTACAACTAGACTTGAACCTCGGCACCATGAGTGCAACAGTGCTTTATTTGCTCCAGTTCCAGTAGAATGCATTTCATTTTCATTGTTTTGACATTTTTTCATACAGGGAGGACTGGAGATGGGAGGGAAAACAGGAATGAAAAACTTTCATTCCTCACTTGAGACCCATGGTGTAATATGTTTGAACACATGTGCTGACCACTAGGTTATTATAGCTTGTTTACATTTACACATTGAACCAATTAATCACAAAGTAGGTATTTAATAAAATAATTCCAGTTTGAAGTTAACTTTCTAAAGGCACACTCTTAAAAATAAAAAGTTCTTAAAAAGTTTTCCAAAGGGAAGTTTTTGAAGTGATGACAGAAAAATCCTCAAACCTTTCAATCAATATTGCTTAAAATAACTATTTTTTCTTAGTCTAAACAAGATTAATAATCTGAAGAATACTTTTCAACCTATATATATATATATATATATATATATATATATATATATATATATAGTGTATATGACGACAAGGGAAATTCTAATTTGCGCTAATAACCCATGTAAGGTGACAAAAAATCCAAAGGGAGACTGAAAACTAGGAGATATGTAATTGTGTGCTGATAACAGCATAGCAGACCTACAGTATTCATCAGTGTATATTTTAGGCACATTAATCAACTCAGATCTCTAGTGTGCCACTCAAAGCTCGATGTAGGACAAAGCCTAATAGGGGAATGTGTTCACACCGTATCATTTGCTAGATTGGGACATGAGTAACAGAAATATGTGACTGCACAAAGTTTAATGTGGTGAAGTGACTAAGCTTTGTGTGGTTTAATGGGGCATCATTGTGACTGTTGTTTATAAATAATAAAAATACAAATTAAACAACTTCCTAGAATGTATGTTTTGTGTAATAATGGCTGTAAACCAGGACAGTTATAGTTAACTAAAACTGAAATTAAAACCATTAAGAAGTTGTTGGTTGAAATAAAAAATAATCATTAATTTAAATACAATATTAAACAAAAACTATTTAAGAATCTTTATTTCAACTACATGTAGTTGTTGAGGAAACATTTCTCATTTTCAGTGTCTAAAATGATGTAGTAAAGTGAATCACTGAAATGAATAAAAATTATATAGACATTTTAACAAGAAAAACTAGTAAAAATGACAAAAACACAACATGTAAACAAGTAAAAATAAAAACTATAATAGTGTCTCAACAATACTCAAATTACACTGCTGTAAACATATTAAGAGTAATGAAATAAAAGACAACAGTGAAAACATTGTACATTTTAATTTTATTGTTCAATATATTATTTATTCATAAAATATTTGGCAAGCCCATTCTTTAAATAGCCATATCCACTGAAAATATAAATAAAAAATGCACTTGGTTTATTTGTGCTAGAGTATGTCAGAGAACAGGTTGCATTTGGCTAAAGTGCACTTCAGAACTATTCACAGTTAAAAACATCTTGTGTTTTTAAAACAGACTTGTGCTAATCATTGACCATAGTGGTGGGACTGCATCGGTCTGGCACAAAAGCTCAGGGGCAGAATTAACAAGAGGAACTGATCTAGTGCTGGATCAGATTCAATGACCTCTCTGTCCTTTACTCTGCCTTCTGTTTGTCCGCCTCTGTGGGCGGCACTGGTTCCGGATCATCCAGCAGAGCCTGCTTTCGCTCTCTCTCCTTTATCAGCTGCACGCCACAGTAAGTCACAAACAGCACCGAGAGAGTGGACAAGGGGAAGCCTGAGGGAATCACAAGAGTGCTATTATTCTCTGTGTACATGCTGTGTTTACCCCATTCCTCTGGAGTTTTTGTGCTGATACAACTACATGTTTCAATATTTTCGTATGTTTGATGTATATATACATCATATATGAGCGATTTACACATGTAAGAAAGAATACATATGTAAGAAACACATTCTGCACAAGATTCTAGCTACTTTACTTTCCGTTTTTATTATATAATGGTCTAAAACGAAACACTTACCTTTAAAAAGGAGTCTCTTAGCAACCAGCTGAGCAAAATCCAGACTGTTCAGAGCCAGGACGTTGTACAGGACAATTTGCCAGAAGTTAACCGCGTTGAATAAGCCCCTGATTCGACGTGACATTGCCTCAGGCATAAGATTCTTCTGGAAAAATATTAATATTACATTATTACTCAGAGTAAGCAAATGCTGTTATTTTCTTATCAGTGAAATGTAGGCCAATCAGTCATGACGTAATATTGAAAGACAATCAATTGGTAGTGCAATGATTCAAAACCCAAATGCTCAAATCCCTCACAACTGAATGTCTTTGGGATCTTACCTCAATGGTGGAGAATGGTGGCAGAGAAAATAATTTAGCCACCCACAGTTCAAAGTTCAGGCCAAAGCAGTTAAAGAAAGACCAGATGTAAACCAGCTCACAGGGTCCAAGCCACAGAGTTGTGACAGCAAATGTGCAAATGGTTGCAAGAAGCTCCTTGAAGATGGCATCATGGTTTTCTCCGATATAGTCATAGACATATCTTTAGCAAAGAACAGGTGATACATGTTAAGTTTAATGTTTTTCTATGTTTATTAGAGACATATATATTTTAAAAAATGATATGTGATGATACACAGATAGAATTGGTTATTTGCTCACTTGCACAGCCAGTCATTGATTCCTCTGTCAAAGTGCCTAAAAAAGTCAATGTCAGAAGAAACTGTAAACATGTGATCTGGTAACACAGCCGTCAACTGCTTCCAAAAACATACTCTTTCTTTTCTCTTCTGTTAATGACTACACTTACGTTTCAGCGAAGACATAGAGCATTGTGATGCATTTAGGAGGCTGAGGAGGGTCAAGATGGTCCAGTCTGGATACAGTGTTAATGACACCAAACAGGACGGCTGACTTCACCCAGTCATACACCAGATTGGAGTACGCCAAGCCAGCTGAATAGTAAAACAATTCAGACCGACTAGTGATAGTAAACAAATGAAATTTTCCTTAAAAATAATTAGAAACTACTTGTAACATAATTTCTAAAAGTCTACTGTATTTTCTAGTTATTTACTGACCCAGAGACCAGTCAGACAGTTGCTTCAAAAGCTTCAGATCGTTAGGGATGGTCAAAATGTACAAGAAATGGAAGAAGACATCCACCACCAAAATAGCCCCAAGGTGCACCAAAGCATGAATGGTGATGTTCCACATCTCTCTTTCTTTACGAGTCAAGTTAGGGTTGTTAGCCTGAGAATATTAGAGGGATCATTACAGTGCATACCTAACCAGAGTGACATTATCAAAACTATAACAATTATTTATTCTATTCTATAGATTATGTTTTATGTAAAATATTAGACGATTCCATAAACTGGACTTTTAAAGTGCTTTTTTTCTTGAGAAAAATGTTAGGAAGTTGTGAGATTCTCAAAATACAGGACTCACCTGCTGGTGGAATCGATCAAAGGTCATGACAGGTCCAAAGAAGAAGAAGGGGAGGTAGAAGTTGTACTTGATCAGATCCAGGAAACTGTAGTTGCCATCTTTCTTCTCACAGTTCTCTAGGGCAAAGCTCATACAGCGCATAATGGAGAAGCCACAGCCTCCATAGAACAGGACATCTTGGAGATCAAAAGAGCCTGTTGCAAATCCTTCCTGCATTAAAACAGACAAATTATCAGAACATCAAAATGACAAAAATAAATGCGTCTGTTCATCCACATGGACACATGTACCACAGACTGTGGGGGAAAGGATGTTATGTAAGGGGTTATAAACAACAACACAACAATATTCAAACTGCTGTAAGAATACATACATTATGAATATATGCTATTCTTTCACAACTTTAGGTTTTTAAAGTACTATTTTTTTATAGCACTTTACAAAATACAGATTATTTTAAAGCAGCTTCACAGTAGTAAACAGGAAAATAATAGAATCAATGATGCAAATTTCTTTAAATATGAGACAAATTCAAGTTCTGCTGTAAAGCAGCTCTACAAAGACAATAGTGCTATTATTCAGCTCAAGTCAGCTCAGTGTTGATTCAATTCAATTCAATAACTGTAAATCATACTGAAGAAATTATCATTCACTGCCTATGGACCTTCTCACCTGCCAGGTGTTAAAGGGCTCCATTTTGAAAGTTGCCAGACTGGTAAGTCCAGCCACAAAGCAGAGCCACTTCCTCTTGACAAGGGCCACGCTGTAGAGGATGATGCAGTGAGACAGGATGAGAGTGATGTATGTCCATCCCATAGTAATCAGCACAGCCAGAGATCCATACAGCATATAGATCAAAGATCTGTTCTGTGGGTAAGGAAGAAAAATCCTTCTGAAAAGGCAAATTTATGTAATCCAGCTGTCACGTACAACAGTACTAATTGGATTTTTTGCACTTTTTAAGGAGCTACTGTTTTAAGTGTTAGAAATGACAAAATAAGTCCAGTATTAGCTTGAGTTGTAGCAGTACTAGTATTTGTTAGTCAGTTAGTAGTATGATCCAAACAAGAATTGTAATGGCAAGTACTTTCAGAGTTACCTTGAATAAATCTATACCAGTCTTTTGGTCAGCAGACAGAAACACGAAAGCATGTAACATTTCACACAACATTCAAGTTAGATCATTTAACACATGCATTGTTAATATCAAAATGTGTGTGTTTTTTTTACTATTATTGTTTATTCAGACTCTGTCCATACATAAAATCATGCAATATTCACAAAACACTCCCATAAAATATCAATAGCAAAATATTATCATTCTTAAATCTTAAATGACTTGATCATTGTGCATAAGGTGAAAAACCCCATTCAGTACCTTTGGAGACAGCATTGAGCAGATCTTAGCAAAAATCACATGACCGGAGAGGGCAAACAGGATATGGTTGCGGAAAGTGGTAAACCACATTACCCATTCAAAATCTGACACATCCTATAGAAACAGAGAATATCAGTAACAGAAAGTGATTAATTTGAGTCAGAATATGGTTAAACAGAGTCATTTATGTAATATACATCAAATCAGAACTTATTTATAAAGCACTTAGCAACCCCAAAAAACACAGATTGTACCAACATGCTGTACAATTTAAAAAAATAAAATAAACACCACAAATACATCTGCTCAAACCTACTAGTCATTAAAAATAATGAAGGCCTCATCAAACAAATATGTCTTGAGGTGGCTTTTAAATGTGTTTACAGCAGTAGAGGATCTAATATACTTGCCATTTTTCTGCCAAAGTAGTGCCATCCTGGTTTTACATTCTCCCTAAATGCCTTTCTGTTCACATTCTCTGCAAATAAAAAACAAGTTTCCCAAAAGCAGCAAGGTGTGTTTCAGGCTAAATGATAAAGCTTCCTTTCTTTATATACTATGTGTATATATATATATATATATATATATATATATATATATATATATATATATATATATAAAACCAAATAGCATTACATTAGGATTTCATAAGGTAAATTTTGCCAGCCTGCATATTCAGAGGCTTCTCTGTGATAATCCAAACTCTCAAACATATTTTGAGATTATGAAACGGTCCTGTGAAATCTGACAAATCTTTGTATTATGAATTTCAAAGATAATACAAATTCCATAACAGATCTTATTTGAGAGTCAGGGGTTGTTGAGGGTTATCAATGTAGGACTGTCTGGTACACTTAGAGCCTTATGTTAGTCTAAACTGATGTTCCTGTGTATAAAGCGAAAAGAAGACATAATCAATATGTGATCTCTAAAAAGGTTGAGGCAGGACATGGCTAGTTTGCTCCAGTAACTTACCAGCTCGGATGTCAATAAGCAAAACAGTCTATCCACACAGAAACAATAATACTACAGTGCTCTGTTTTACAATGAACAAAAGCAAATGCACCTTTAGTCGTTGTATTCTAGGGCATTCATGATTGATGTGAACATATTTCTGTGATCTTAATGTAGAAAGAAAAAGCGAGAGATAAAAATGAAGTGTACCACTGGAGGCCTCAATGATCCAGCTGCCCGCCCATAAGAGCGCAAGAGAGAGGACAGCAGTGTAGAAGTACAGCTCAGTCTTGGGAAGGGCTGTCTTGATCCCCATGGTTAACCTGAAGAGAAGTCTTAACATTAAAATCCTGTTACACTCTGTACTAAAATTAACCATTGACCACTGCAGGAAATAAACACGGTAAATACAACGAAAACTTACAGCTCCACAACTCTAAACTCCACAAGCTTGTTTACGGTTTGTTTTACTGTTTAATATGGCAAATGTACATTAAAACAGTGATTTATTTTGATGTCAAATCCTAATTTCGTTTTTACTTTAATATTTGTCCGTATTGTACGGTACTTTTATTAGCCTCGCGATCGTACTCACTAGCGGCCGTTACAGGTCAAACGTCACTCACCCGTCTCCTCAGATATCCACTGATACTTCTCTTCTTTTGGGTTCTTTATAACCAGGTCAGAAGTACACTATATTAATACTTGTAGGATTTTAAAATGTATATTTGCGGTTGGGGGATAAAGTTTAGCTCTAAAACTGTAAGAAAATAAACATTTCCACGGTAATTATGTGAAGCACCAGCCGACGGAGAAGAAGCCGGCGAAACTTTCACCTAATGATATCAGCGGGAAAATAACTGCCCAATCACAGGAGACTTTTGTGACGGTCCTATTAATATTAATGACGTTACAAACTTGAGTTTAAATGTAAAAAGTTACGATTTTAGAAGATAAATGTAATAAAGTGCTAGAATCAAAATTTCATGATTTTTTTATTTTTTTAATTATTATTAATATCATCGTGTTATTATTCAAAGTCACTACAACTGCAACCACACTGATGTAGTCAAGAGGCACTATTGTCATTTCGGGTTTTGGCACCCAGAATCAAGTTTTTCTTGCATAACTAGTTTGCAAAATCCAATTTATAAAGGAGTGGTGCTCTGTAATGCTTTAAAACTTTAGTGTAAAAGGTACAGCAAAAACATGTTAACTTAGATAGGCCTAGCCTATATGTGAGCCTTTTAATTGTTAATGTACCATTTATTTGTGCAGTTCGTTCGATGCAGTGAAATAACAATATAATGATGTTTGTTACTGTGTCTGCTGTATACTGTACTGTATTAAATCATGTAGCCTCTCTGCAAAGTGCCAACAGTAAAAGTAAAAGTAAACGCTGTTTTCGATCAGGGAAGACACTCCATACTAATTACAATAATTTTTGTGAAGGTCACACATATCGATCATCAATAATGTATAAGAATCACCTTTATATATATATATATATATATATATATATATATATATATATATATATATATATATATATATGCAATGGTGCAGCCTCAGCCTATAGGCAATCACAATAAGATACAGATATAAAAAAACTAAAACGAATAAAACAACAAAAACATTCCTACAGAGTTGACACCCAATCAACTTCTCAGAAGACAAGACTGTGATCAGTGACTTAAATGGGAGTGCCTCCTCAGAAACAGCACAGTCAGCTGCGCCGTGCACCCTCTTCCTATTTTAGCCCGAGCAGTTGCTCATGGTCCAGTGCAGCAGCTGCAGCGCAATGCGATCTCCCACACATCAGGAGATCCTTCAGGAGTATGAAAAACCGAGGACTGAACTCCCAAATCAATTTCCTTTTAACACTGAATTAATTAAGAAACAATGCGTGTACCTGCTCAATTAAAATCTGAGTATCTGTCTCAACTAATTACTATAGCTGCACGCATATCTGAAGTCCTATTGAATGTAAATGATGTTGCACAGCTCTGAACGCCCCCACGCCGCATGATCCGTGGGACTATCTGTTTACTGCACCGTGTACAGTAAGTACAGTAATTCAAAAGGAAGTGCACTTGCTCAGTACTAACCTCACAGCCGCTCAGATGTTTGAAGACAGATGTCTGTCAACCCCCACAAAATTGAAAAAAAGAAAAGAAAAAGGGGGGTGAGTAGGGGCTTCTCCTAATACATCCGTCCCGGTTTCCCAGTGCCGATGGTGCACTGTGAGAAGCAGCAGTGGCTGGTGTGGATGTTGCGGGAGGGGTGTAGAGAGTGTATTTATAATCCGGACTGAAACTGCAGAGGGGTGGTGGCACTAGAACCGTCAATCAAAAAGGCGCACAGATTCAAGAACGAGCGCTTCATGGTACAGGTGCATCATGGCCGGCTGGAGAAACCCCTTCTTTTGTCATCTTCTGATCCGTGTGTAGATGTTCTGTACTGTCTTCAAGCAGTCCCTTGTGTAATCCAATGAAGATGAACCATCTGTTTACTTCAGCCATTGGCAATACTCTTGCGGCCAAAAGTTCAGAATATTTAAGGCTTTTAAATGTTTTTGAAAGATGTTTTACTGTATTTTTTAACAAATAAATACAGCCCAATTGGCATAATTGATGTATTTAAAAAGCATTAACAATTTTAATTTCACCGTAGCAATGTTCCAACTGAAGGCTATAATGCATAAAAGGAAAAGCAAAACTGATATAGTCAACCAAATATAATCTATCATCCTTTTTTGTTATGGACACTTCTCAAAGCACTTTAAATTATCATCAGCAAGTCATCATTTTCTCCCTCAGTATGATTCTGTTACTCTTGGTTGTCAAAAATTTGCAACGCACCATATGAGTAAAGGTAGGACCTGAATTATACTAATAGAAAGTCGACATTTTTGGAAAAATTCATATTTTAAAATGTGCTTCTATATGCAATTTGCTCTGATTTAACTATTGATTACAGCCCCACAATTTGAAACAGTGTTTAAAATGCCTAAAATGCATACAGAAGAAGTTTGCAGCAAAGATTCAAGAATGTAAAATATACATTATGATAACTATAATTACATAACAATAAATAAATGTTACATACCTTATAGGTTCATCAGTTTACACTTAAATATAATAAAAACGAAAACACAAAATGCACTGGTTAACATGGAAATGCTTGAAAATGTAGCTATGTTTCATGTGTGCTGACTTAATAGCCTTCAGGTTTTGCTCTTCTATTGGATTCACCTACTGGCACTGCATAAAATACAGACCCGATTGTTTGTTTATTTATTTGTTTTTATTTTATTCAGTTTTTACACAGCATGGAGAGACCGAGACAACACAAACAATGCGTAACACAAACTTTGAAAGAAATTTATTTATTTTACAAAACTGCAACAATTTCGTTGAACAGCAGATGGAGACATGCGATGTTGTGAAATGAACTGCGCATGGGGAAAGCCCTTAACTATTTAAACCTCACGAGCAGACATATATAGCCTGCTTCCGCTTTGTAATACAAGCACAGGCAAATTTTTACCGGATTTTGTGTGATGCAGATGCCTATTTACATTCCATACCCATTTCTTTACTATAAATTGCGTAGAATTTCACTCTTTATTCGCATATTAAAGCTGCTCAATATAAATTAAACAACAGTAGGAAGAAATCAAAACAATCAATAAAGTAAGCTGATGAATCTCTAAATGTCAATCTTATTCTTCTCTTACTGCATTCTCCCATTTCATTCTTATGATTACGAACCAGAGCTGAAAACTATAAACCAGACCAAAGGTTCGTGTATTTTACTTTGACTTGTGATTAAATATCAAAGCTCCACAGTCGAGTTTCTAAGGCGTCGATGAAGAAATCGGTCAACTTTGTACGGACTCCGGTCATCGCGCGACTGCGTGCTCCCCGGCCGTGCTTTTATTTTTAATAGAAGGGAGGGGGTTCCCAGAAAATACCTCCTCCTGCTGCTCCTCAGCTCTATCTCGTGAATATCAAACACTCGCCGTCACCATATTGGAAGCAGAGACCAGAAAACACGGGAAAACATGAAGAGGCAGTTTTTGACGATCGCATAAGCGCACAGATGTCGGTGTTGTCCGATATAGCTCCCGGAGTTTAGACGCACGCGTTCAGACATCGCGCAGGTCATTTATTCAGACTAACTTTCATTTGGATGTTTCATGGTCAGCTCGCTAACGCTATCTTATATTAGCAATACAGCCTTCAACTACTTGTTAGCTATTCGGCGCTGGCGCGACTGAGTTTTGTTATGCGCATCCGCACGGACTGATTGATCAAATGTGTGTCCGCGACGCGTATTTTAATGCAACAAAACGTAAAGATTAGTGGTCGGGTGCAGTCCGTTCGCCCACGCTAGCCTGAGCGACAGCAGTCTGCTGCTGGCTGGAGATCTGCCATTAACTCGACTAACGTTAGCTGCTAGCACAACCTGAGACACGGACACGGCCAGAACTCGCTGGAAAAAGGAGCTAACATCTCGTTTCCATGGACAACACGTCCATAATAACGCAGGTTACGAACCCCAAGGAGGAGGAGATACTCTCGTCAAATGCTGAGAAAGGTGAGAGGTGTTTTTGTGTGTTCAGGTTGCTCGCTGTTGCGCGTTTTGTTAGCTCTACCCACCATTTTAAACGAGCGCGCTGCGAGCCTCAGTCCGCGGACAAGAAACATTTCAGGCATTTCAGTACTGTTTGCGCGAACAGAAGTGAAAATGAGGCGGTTTTTGAAAACTTTTAATATGCGTTTATATGACAGTGTGTTATTGTTGATGCAAAACGATGACCGAGTGTGTGTTTATATAACGGAGTCGTCGTAAAGGCGCAGTGTGAACTGCTGGAGACCGAAAGTTTTGGGCTCTGTCAGCGTCGGTCGCCCGTGATGTGGATGGAGAGTTTTCTTTCTGTTACGAGGCAGAAGTGCTCAGGAAGAATTGCATAAGTAGAGTGCTTTAAAGGGCACATGTTTTATTTAGTGTGTTTTTAAGAAGCAGTGGACTTTGATTTGTTCTATTTTCAGTCCAGTCAGCAACAGCAATAGTTAAGTAGGTATGCTATTTAGTTGCCTACAATTTTATTTATTTTTTACTCTACGGACAAGTAAGTTATGTGATGCTTTAGGTTGTTAGGAGGGATATATATATATATACATATATATATATATATATATATATATATATATATATATATATATATATATATATATATATATAAATATATAAATTACAGCAAGACACCACAGGCGAATATGGCACTAATTTTAACTAATAGATAACACCAAGTTTTCTGAAATGTTATGAAAATAAGGCACTGTGTAATTATGTTGGCACTAATTTGCATAAAAATCCACAAAATAAATCTGAACACTGGATAACATCAGGTTCAAAATTATTGGTTTATTCTGTTTTTTTTTTTTTTTTTTTTTTTACAGATTGGTTTTTAACAGAGTGATTTTGTTTTTTTGTATTTAATCATTCCATAAATCAGAAAATACTGTCAGCAGCCAGAGAAAAAAAAGACATTTTCACCATGTGTTTAGGAATTAAGTGTTCTATAAATTAGGCAAATGATATAAGAACACACTTCTCTGTAAAAATCGTAAGTATATTGATAGGAATAAAACTGAAAAATTTGGTGTAACTGAAGTGAAATGAAATATTTCTGGCTCAGTGCATGAGAAAAAAGTAATATTGAGAAAACAACATGTAAAAATATCACAAATAGAATAAAGTATAGTAAAAATAAATACGTTTTTCAAATAAACACTGTATTTAGGATGTTTCCTTTCCATTAGGTAAAAAAAATAGCATAAAAAAGCTATGAAAACAAAATAGCTCAAATAAAATTGACTAGTGCATGAAAAAACAATAGGTGTGCCTATAGTATCCTGCCTTAAATATCTAAATATTTTAAATGAAGATTGGAAGAAAATGAAAAGTGAGTTCATCTGTCTCTGCTGTAGAGATATGCAGCTATATGAAGGCAGTTTTGCAGGGCTGTCTCTGGCTGCTCATCTGAGGATGTCCGGCTCTGACAGCAGATATTTGGATGTAGCACTTCCAGGACTTTACCTTTGACCTCTGAGTGGCTGAGTAGAGAAGCTCTTCAACAGCTGCGCTCTCAAAACAGCACAGAATAAAGTTGAACCGTCTAAAATGGTCCTTGTGCTCTTGATGGCCTATTAGGCAACACTTTAAATGCCTTTTGTGACTTACATATACTGCCTTGATCTCATCCAGACCAGGCCTCCCTCTTCAAAGCCATTAATGAGTCTTTCCAACATGTAGATTAATATTAAGCCAGAAGTAATTAAAGTCAGTAGTAATTACAAGATTTTTTAAGGCAGCTGCATCTTCTCATGCCTTCAGCTCTGATGGCATCTGAGTGAGTCCGCCGCAGTGATCAATGTCTCTGGCCCGTTGCCTGACAGGGACCTTTTTTGCATTCTGTCCACAATTATGTAAAACTCTCTGCACTTCACTGCGTTTTATTCTTTTATTTATTTGAAATGCATATGGAAATACTTTTATATAAAAACTAGGCCTAGTTGCTCATTGGGAGCTTTTGTAGTCTAGATTTTTACTCTTTATTACTCTATCTTTTAAAGGCGATTAAAAAACAAGATTACAGACAGATGTGTGTTTTTTTCCTTTTGTGTTTAGGTCTCTGTTGTGGAATTGCAAAGACGCTCTCATTGCAACAGCTAGTCAGTAGATATCAAGATGTGTGTTTTTACACCTCAAAGCATGATGCTGTACATGCTTTCTGACATCTCAACTCGTACAGTATTCCTGAGTGAAGCCAAGCTGCTGTCCTCCCACTTATGAAAAAGGATCCCATCCTTTGAAAAGAAAATAACAGCTCGTAATACATATTTAGAAGTTGCTTTCTCCATCAAAACTATTGAAAGTCCACTTGAAGTTGTAAATGTCAGCGGAATCTTTCCAGTTGTCATAATTTGTGACGCATTTGATAGGGCATAAGGTTTTTATTATACTTAATTTGGGTGTAAAGTATTGCAGCGTTTTTGAAATTTGGAGAAGAAAAGCACGAGATGTTCGGCTGAAGCTTTGAGATGGCTAAAGGGGCGGGAGAGGAATGCACGGCTCCCATAGGCTGTTCATTTTCTTAGCTCCTCCTCCCTTGCTGCTGCCCCTCCTCTCTTCTTCCCTTTCTCCCTCAAATATTCCCTCTCTCCCAATGCCTCTGAAGTCGTCACTGAAGCTTCAGGAATGAGGGAAAATAGCCTCTGTCCCTTAAAATGGTGCTGGATTTGGCAGCCAATGAGTGGAGGGATGAGGGTTTAGGAGCCTAAAGGGGACGGGGTGGGGTTTGTAAGCAAGTGGGTTCTAGTTTCATTTTTTTTTTCCCCTGCTTGTCACTATTTTTAAAGGGCCTTTACTTGCTGGTGACCTCAGTGTTAACATTTAGAGCCTCCACCGTGGCGCTGGAATGAAGGCAGATTATTATTAGTGTGTGTGTGAATGAAGAGAGGAGAACCGTGAGGGTCTTTGATGTTGTGCAGTGTGTTGGTGTAAAGCCTGTCCATAATCAGTTGTAATCGTCTGGACGTGTAATTAAAGAGCCCAAGTCACATCCTGCACTGGGAGAAAGCCATTTTCCTAAAGGGTGTTCAGACATTCCACCACCAGTGTCCTAAAAAGTGTTTTTAAACTTTATGGGCCATATATAAACTGACCATCGATGACCAATATCATGGCCTATATATGTATCAATATAAACACTCAAATCCACCCCCAATTAGTACACAAAAAAAATAAAAGAAAAAAAACAACGAACAACTAAAGAAAGAAAAAAAACAATTAAATTGATCAAAAATGATAGTAAAGACATTTAAAATGTTGCAAAAAAAGTTGTTCAAATTGGCCTAAATACTGTTTTTGAAATTTCTATTCATCAGAGAATCTGAAAAAAATGTCATGTTTTCCACAAAGCTGTATAGAAGAATTTGTGAAGGATTATGTGACATTGATGACTGCAATTCAGTTTTGCCATCAAAGTAATAAATTGCACTTTAAAATAATATTCAAATAAAAAAACAGTTATTTTAAATTTTACAATTTAACTGTATGTTTGATCAAATAAATGCAGTCTTGAACATAAAATACTTCTTTCACAAACATTAAAAATATCATACTGACCCCAGACTGTTGGACACTATTGTGCATACATTTTTTGGTGTTATATTAGTTAATACGTTTTCACGTTATGGCGGGTGACCATAAAAATAACCATAAAATGGTTAAAGAGATAATTTAAGTGTTTTTCAAAATAAAAAAATGCTATTGTCTAGTAACAGGTGTGGTATTATTGTAAATATCAGAAGTTTAATCAATCAAATCATTGATGTACAGTAAAAAGTTAACTGTTTGAATTGGGGGGGGGGACCTAAATGACATGAATTCATTATAAACGCAACCTGAAATAAATAATGCATGCCTAGTAAATTATTATTGCAGTCATGTGTTTTAAACCATGTTCAGTATATTCTCTCTGTGCACTCTTTTGTCAGTTTCGCTGTCTAACAGCAGTCTGAAGAAGAAGAGGACTCGCAGCATCTTCAGCTCATTGTTCTGCTGTCTGAGAAGTTACGATGCTGAGCCCCCCGCCACCCCCAACAACAACAGCAGCCCTCTGCCTTCACCTGTGGAGGAGAACGGAGCTCCACCAAAGGTGAGACGCCCAAACATCCTCTTTCCACAGGGAGTGATTGCAGTCAGTCAGATGTGTATTGATTCAGAGACCTCTGCTTCTGTGTCTCAGCGTCATGTGTGGTTTGCTGATGTTAAATAGAAGTCATCACAACTCTCTCTCTCTCTTTTTCTGTGCATCACATTTGTCTGAATTATTGTCCATTTGTCTTGTGGTTCAGCACCTCATTTCCTCTCCTGTTTGTTTGTTCATCTCTCATGTCCCAGTGTGACCAGGTTGAGGTCATCCCTATCCCCAGTGTATGTATGATTCCACTCCACTCCGTGCCGTCTGTCTGTGTGCTCTCGCATGCCGCATGGAGCGCCGCACCACTGTACACTCGAATCCAATTTTGGAGTGACTCTGTGGACAGTGATGCACTTTGCCTGATGGATGCTTGCATGCACTGTATATTATACTACTTCTGAGGCGCCTGGAAAGCCTAACGTTTTTCCACACAATTATAGGTTAAGGCATTTTCAACATGTGTTGGCTGTGCCCACCCTCCTGCTTTTTAACTATTAGGAGTATGACTGCTTCTGATTTGATAATGCAAGTGAGTTTCCACTGTAATCTAGTCTGTTTAAAGGTGCTGCTGAGCAAAAACAAACAAACAAAAAAACATTAATCATTTATTAGGCACTGTTATCCAAAGTGACTAAAAAGAATTTTTTTTTATTGGAGAATTCAACAAAGCCTAGGGCTGTCAATGATTAATCACGATTAATCACATCCAAAATAAAAGTTTTGTTTACATAATATATGTGTGTATACTGTGTATATTTATTATGTATATATAAATACACACACATGCATGTATATATTTAAGAAGAATATGTTATGTTTATATATTAAATATATTTGCTATAATGTAAAATATAAGAATATAAAATATAAAATGTATATACATGCAAATATTTTCTAAATATATAATTTATGTGTGTGTATTTATATATACATAATAAATATACCCTGTACACATACATATATTATGTAAACAAAACTTTTATTTTGGATGTGATTAATCGTGATTAATCAATTGAAAAAACCAATTTATATTTAATCATTTAGTAGGCACTGTTATCCAAAGTGACTAAAAAGAATTTTTTTTTATTGGAGAATTCAACAAAGCCTTATAATTTGCAATGAAAGTTCAGTATTTGGGGGTCAGTAAGATTTAAAAAAAAATGAAAGAAATGTATACTTTTAATACTTTTTAAATTGATAAATACCGACCCCAAACGTTTGAATGGTAGTGTACAGATATCAGTTAGATTAAAAAATCTGTCAACTAGGCCAGCCTTATTGTTAAAGCGATAGTTCACCCCAAAATGAAAATGACTCCGTTTGGCATTACTCAAGCCATCCTAGTTGTAGATGACTTTCTTCTCTCAGAAGAATGCAATTGGAGTTATATTAAAAAATATCCTGGCTCTTCCAAGTTTAATAATGGTTGTTGATATTCAGTAGTCCAATAGAAGTCCAATAATCTGCTCCAGTCCATCATTAAAAAGTGCTACAGGGGTTAAAAAGGCTTCCTGAAGCTAATCAATGCGATTGTGTAAGAAAAATATCCATATTTAAAACTTCCTAAAGTGTAATCTCTAGCTTCTGCTAACTGTCATACGAGTGTACACGGGAGAGTGGCGGTCCATCGAATGCTGTAGGACCAATGTGTTTTTTACACAAATGCATCAATTCACTTCAGGAGGCCTTTATTAACCCCCCGGAGCTGTGTGGAGCACTTTTTATGATGGATGAATGTGTTTTATTGTACTTCTATTGGACTATTGAAGATCAACAGCCATTCAATGCCATTATAAATCTTGGGAGAGGCCGGAAATTTTTAAATACAACTCCGATAGTATTCGTATCCAAATCTTCAGGCTTGAGGGTGAGTAAATCATGGGTGAACTATCCCTTCAAGTCTTGGTTTGCACCTTGTTGAAAATCAACCTACAAGTAGCTTCCTTGCATTTTTTTTTCTTATGTTGTAATATTGATGAAAGTAAAAATATGACACTTCTTCATTTAAAAGGTTCACTTCTTCATTTAAAAGGTTCATTTAAAAGGGTGTAGCGCATCTCTTCCGCTGTTAATCTCTAAGTCCAGATCTCATGATCCTTAATGATTTCCTCACAAGATTTTAGTAACCCCACAATTACGTTTCTGCTGCATGATTTGCTGTACCGTTGTTTGTGTACTGACTAGGAAGACGCATCAAGCTGGAATGTAAGTGTTCTAGTTTCTTTCTGTGTTCATTCAGCAGTTCGGACCAGGATCATGACTGCACCCCAGCGGTTCCTCCTAAACTTGATTCATCCCATTAAACAGACAGGGATTTAGATTAGATGGACTCGACAGCATACTGCCTCCCTCCATAACAAGATTGCCTCTGCTTGTATTGAGACGGTGCAGCGAGGATTAGAAAACTGGATCAAGAGAGGGACCCATTCACCCGTAGCTTATAAATAAAGTGATGGGATTTCATACAGGCAGCCAGTGCTGAAGTCACTCTCTCACTCTCTAACCTTACCATCCTGCATCTCTGATTAATCCCACGCACGGCCGTAATCCTTTCCTCTTCCGCTCGGAAGAGCCTGGGATGTTACTGCATGAGCGTCATCTGTGCAGCTCAGGAAACACACTTCCTAAAATGCCCAAAGCTGTCCCTTACAGTTTCCAGAGGAAATGTGTAGATGGTTGGGAACTGTGCTGCTTTTCTTCTATATGTCTGCTAATTTCGCTTGATAATGGTCTAACACGTTGCGGTTTAACCTCCCGTCTCATTTCTCTGACGTTGCTCCTTGTTCATCATGTTTGCTCTCTCTGTTTTACATTTCCACAGCCTCCAGAGAAGTACCTCCTCCCCGAGGTTAACATAAATGACTATGGGAAGAAGTGTGTGGTGATAGACTTGGATGAGACTCTGGTGCACAGCTCGTTTAAGGTAATTCATCAGTTATTGCCTATAGAAGTTAGTTCAGAAACAGCCAGGGATGGACTGCAGATGCAGTGTGACTGTGGCTTCTATCTGTAATTTGCTCAGTGACTGTGACCCACTGTGACCTATTTTGCGTTAGGGATATACATGTATGCGGGCAGAGCTTCCTGTGATGCTTTGTGACGGCCCAGTCAGGGCTCATTTGTCTCTGCTGCTAGTAGGAGGAGAGATGAAGAGCAACACTGATTGTGAAACTCAGTATTGGGCTTTTCAGCCTCTTGATCTGTGCATGAAGCTCCGAAATTTAGTGCAGGGCAGGGTTTTTATGGTTAACTAAAACTGAAACTAAGATTAAAACTGTAAAAAAAATTGTTACTTGTAATAAAATAAACTTCTCATTTTAATTAACTTCATAGCTAAAATTAAAACTTAAATAAAATTTAATAAGAACTATGTAGACACAAAAAAAATAAAAATGACAAAAACGCACAAAATTAAAGTATTAAGTAAAATGAAAATGAAAACAGAAAATAAAACAATCAAAATATTAATAAAACTATAATATAATAATATCTTAATGATACTAAAATATCACCGATATGGGGTAGTTTGTTTATAAATGAGTTTTAATCCTTTAAAACCAAATGTATCATATTAATACACAATTTTATGGCCTCTAAATTATCAACATGATCAGAACTTTGCTGAAAAACCTGTTGTATGCAGTCTAGTAGACTACGTGCCTTTTGCCATCTGATTGATAGTTCACACTTTTTAGCAAGTAAAAGACATTTTAGTATCAATCTAAAACATCCCACTTTAGGTCGCCTTACACGTGTCTTTCTGCTGTGAAATCCTGAATGATTTTTATAAAGTAAACAATATCAATTTTATATTGATGGTAATATTTCAAGATTAAACACTTACTGATCTGAAGCAACTTCTGTTTACTTTATAATCCATAAACATATATCGCCAAATATACAAATAAACTCGCAATGTTGGCCATATAAATATTAGTAAGTTAGGAACTGCACAAAATTACATATTTTGGGCCTCTGAATAAACAAAAAGAATCTGAGTCATACAGCATGAGCTATAAAAGCCTGATATACGAAATAAGATTTTTTTTTTTTTTAAGGCTGAAACTGCTCAAAATCGGACTGTTTCATATGTCAGGCTTTGCGGGGTAATGTTGCCTTGAGCTCCATTGATTTGTCATGCTAAGGACAAATATTTGAGGTGTGCAGTTCTCAAACCTCCCTCACAAGAGATTATTAATATTTGATTAGGCAGGCTTGCGTTGAAAGAGCACAGACGCCCTCTGCTGTTTGTTATCACTGCACTGTCATTTTGCTTATGCAAAAGATATGTAAATAGAGCTTATCACAAATCAATAATATCTGATTGCGTTTATCAGCTGTTGTTAGTTTGTTATGTAATATTTGGATGTAGTAAATGTGACTTAAAAGGTCACTTGAGGATTCATTTTAACTATAAGAAAGACAAAGCATGAGAGAAGTTATGATTCACAGAAAATGCACATTAGCAACTGTCATGTTTGTTGTTTGGGATGATGTTGAATAATTGTGTGTGACACAAACCGTGAGAAGCCCCCAAAAGATGTTATTTTTTGTAGAATCTGGTGATACAACTGGCTGAGTAGTGATAAGAATTTTATAATTAATAGATTAATGCAACCTGATATGGTTTATTCTGGGTATTTAAATATTCTGTATTTGTAAAGATGGATTTCATGAGTCTGAGTGATGCAATGCTTGCGATAAAACAAGGGTTTAGTTTTCAATGTAATATCTGCTTTATTTACTTAGGTTTGGGTGGGTTTAGTCAGATCATAACTTGTCTGTGTTGTTTGTTTCTTTCTCGCAGCCCATTAGCAACGCTGATTTCATCGTCCCAGTGGAGATCGATGGCACGGTGCATCAGGTACAGTAGTAATGGAAACATGTGCTGGTTTCATATTACACTGACATCAGATTGCTGAAGATGTGAAGGTTTGAGCAATTATAAATGCTCTAGTGTATTCTGTAGCAGTTATGTGTTTTATGTCAGTGTCAACTTGATTAGATGAAGTGGTGGCTGAGTGGCTGTTCCCTTGTTCAAGTAATCCAGGATAGGCTGTCTGTCCTGGGAGGCCTATTCATGATTACTTGCACTAGGTGGCAGTCGTTTGTCTTCATGGAGCTGATGCAAATCATCTGTGCTGGATTTGTGTTTCTTTGAGCATTCACATTGAAGAACAAGAAAATGACTTCCATTGTATTATATTGTTATTATGTTATATTGCTACATTATATGTTATGGTGTATTTTTGTTTTATGATGATGTACTAGTATTGTAATTTATTTTATTAAGATTTATAAAGATGACAAAGATTAAATTAGTCATTTAAATAAACTTAAATGGCTCAGCGTATCACTTATTTTTTTGTTTTGTCATTTTATTATTATGTTTATTATGGAGATATATTATACATTTTTATATTATATTTTCTAGTTTGTTTAAAAAGGATTTCACTTATTATGTGTTATATATTATAATAACACATAATACAGATAATATATAAATATTCAATTTAGCATTTAAATTAACTTAAATGGCTCAATGTATGACTTATATTTTTTGTTTCACAATTTTTAATATTGTGAAAATGTATTATTTTTATATAATGTTTTGTAGCGTATTGTTTAAAAAAGATTGAACTATTATGTGTTATAAATTATAAAGATTTATAAAGATTCAGTTTATCATTTAAAATGAACTTAAATGTCTCAATATTATATTTTTTGGTTTTGGAAATTTTATCATTATATGTATTATGTAAATGTATTACATTATTGCCTAAGTATTGTTTCATAAATATTTATGTAGATTATAAAGATTCAGTTTATCATTTGAATGAACTTAAAATGCTCTGTGTATTACTATATTTGTGTACATTTTGTTTTGTAAATATAAAAATGTTTTATATGCATTTTCATATTTTATAGTGTATGGTTTTATAAATATTAGAGATTTGTAAGGATTATATTTAATAATTAGTAAATATATTATGAAAATGCGTTAGATGTGTTTAGACTTAAATTGTTCAAAATTGTATTAGTTAATATATTAAAAAAAAAGTGAACATTTATTATCCTTTAAAATGTACTTAAATAGCTGTTTATCCCTTTACTGCATTATGTATAATATTGTATTTTATATTATATTGTTTTATAACGATTTAATGTGTTATGAGCACTTTGATATGATTTAAACTGACTTAAATGGCTCTGTGTATCACAATATCTCCCCTTCATAGGTGTATGTGCTCAAAAGACCTCACGTTGATGAGTTCCTGCAGAAAATGGGCGAGCTGTTTGAATGTGTGCTTTTCACAGCCAGTCTAGCCAAGGTTCGTCCACCACACTACGACACCGACTCACTTAATGTCAACAAACATGTCAAAAGACTCCGCAGTATTTAAGGGAGAAAATACTGTGATACACCCCTGCTGGGTGGGTGTTGATTCATACCTGCTCTGCTAATATCTGACCCCCCTCTCTGTCTCTGTGTGGCCTGCGTTTGTTTTAGCCGCTAATGCATGGGTAAGTGTCTCTATGGCAACTGTGACTCTTCCAGAATGCGTGCCATGTACCAGTAGTTACAGTCGCTGCTGCCTTCACCTTTGAACGCTCACATTTGGCCGCTTTTCGATACGCTGTGAAGTTTCATTTGTCGCCGTATCTGTAGCCGATGTGTTTTGTTCTTCTCATAGCTTTTAGTGACACATTAGCTGTTAAGAAAGTAGTTTAGATCTCGTGTCTTGGTTGCTTCCGTGTCTGTTATATCGAGAACATAATGGCTCATTGGCTTTAATAGCAAGCTTTCTTACTGAGAGGCACATATCTGACTGTGGTTTGTAGGTTTCCTTAGAGTCCTCTATGTAGAGGTTTTTGTTTGCATAGACATGGAAATAGTGTTGCGTTGCCCTAGCAGCTTGCTTTTTCTCTGTTTTCTATTTGTATTCGTTGCAGGGAGCAGCTGGATGATTCTACAGTGACTTGACTGTTTAATCAGTGCATGAGCAGCTTGAAAGGTCCTCCTTTAACTTGTTTGTAAGTGTTTGTCGTGTCTGTGTGTGCTTCAGTATGCTGATCCGGTGGCTGACCTGCTGGACCAGTGGGGCGTGTTTCGGGTGAGACTCTTCAGGGAGTCCTGTGTTTTCCACAGAGGGAACTATGTTAAAGACCTTAGTCGGCTCGGGAGAGAGCTCAGGAACGTCATCATTGTGGACAACTCCCCTGCTTCCTACATTTTCCATCCTGAAAATGCTGTGAGTTTTGAATGCT
This sequence comes from Cyprinus carpio, assembly GCF_018340385.1. Taxonomy (NCBI): domain Eukaryota; kingdom Metazoa; phylum Chordata; class Actinopteri; order Cypriniformes; family Cyprinidae; genus Cyprinus; species Cyprinus carpio. Next base: position 13,082,212 of record NC_056598.1, read on the forward strand.
GATGAAACGGTTAACTAAACCACAGTTTGGTTACTCTTACACTTATATAGAAGTGGGAAAAAAAACATAAACATGACATTCAGAGTCACGATGAACTCTTATGAGACAGATTGTTTTAGCGAATCACGACCATACAGCTCAGCCAATGTAGTCGTCCAAATTAATCTTGTTAGTGAATTAAACACACACAGCGTACAATTGCTGTTATGTTCTGCTTTAGACCCAAACTGGTTAATATGGTAAAACTGGTTATCATATGACAATGTATAGTAAAGCTATACTAATGAATTAAATTTTCATTAATAAAAAAATATATATTATTAATCGTGAAAAAACAAACCATGTCTTTACCACACTTTCAGTTTTATTTCAAACTCCAAAATTGCATAGTGTACCTTTAATGTACACCATACTGTACACATTGTTATAGATATTTTAGAAAAAGAATTTGCCTCAAATAAGTGAGTAGAATTAGTATCCACCTTTTTAAATGTAAATAAGTATGCACTTTTTAAAATGCAACTTTTGCACATTTTTTTAAAGTTGATTCAATATTTGTATTTTATTTATATATTTTAAATACATATTTTATTTTTATATATTTTTTTGTCATTTAATTTAACTTAAAAGGCTCAGCATATCACTTATTTTTTTTCAGAAATTTTATTATGAATATTACACATTTTCATATTGTATTGTGTATTGAAAAAAAAAGATTTTACTATTATCCATTTTATATTGTAAAGATTTATAAATTAATATTTATATGTAATACATAATGATTTGTAGTTAAATCCACTTAATATAAAGTGGGAACCATTTATATATGATAAAAATTAATTATTTTAATGATCTTATAATTTGGATACTGCATTCCCCAACCCACCATTTTTTCTGCATCTAAAGAGCCAAAAGAATCGTTATGGAACCAGAATCATAAGAATCAGAAACTGAACTCTGATACATTTCTTTGTTCCCATCCTTGTTCTTTTTTGTTTTATTTAGGATCTACTTTGGTTTCAGCAGCAATTTACACTGTCTGTAAAAACCAGTACAACTCAGTACACTGAGGCAGTATTTTTTTCCGTCGTAACACTGAAAGTGAAATTGCTTCACAATGTGACAGATGTCCAGCAATATTTGTTGTGGAACATACAGTTATGTGAATCAAGATTTTGGACCAAAAACATGTCATAACACGAATGTGATTATTAGACCATGTCAGATAATAACTGTGTGTGTATGTCTTGTGGGTTCCCGTGCAGTCGTGGTTTGATGACATGAATGACACGGAGCTCCGGGACCTGCTGCCTTTCTTTGAGGGACTGAGTAAAGAGGAGGACGTGTACGGTGTTCTGCAGAACCTGAGGGGCAGGTAGCAGGCTGAGGGGCCAGTGCGAGTCCTACCGCTCCCAGCTCCTCTCTCCTCTCTCCTCCAGCCTGCAGTCCTCACCTCACCTATACCACCAGGACACGCACACCAGGATATAAACAGACTCTGAACATTTAATGGACACTCAAATATTTCTCTTTTGAAAAGTGCTTATGATAAACCAAAAATTCAACTACTTTTTCTTTCCCTTTTTTGAAACGAAATATCCAAGTCATAACCATTCTCTGAGGTGTTGCTATGCAGGTAGAAATCCGTAGGGTTAAAGGACTGTGGGGTTTCCTCTCCAACCCAACAAAGTGCCTTTTTTGAATGTCATTTTTATTCGGGAAATGAACATTTTGTACACAAGAGAACCTAATCTTTTCAAGAATTATATGCTTTAAAACGGAGGCAGGTGAGACTCTTTTTATAAAAGCACTGTAACAGAGGCCAGAGATTTTTAATTATGTAAAGCTGGGTACACGTCTCCATTTTCTGTTCTTCTCGTGTTCCTTTTGTTTTCGATTTTGCTTTAGCTTGTGCCATTATATAGACTATTATCTAGACTTGTATATGTTTAGTTTGTTTTCTAAGAGCAAAGCAATGCATTTGCACTTGTTAGGTTACTCGTCTCACATACCACAGCCTTTTTTTTGCCAACTAACCCCTTAAATCGTGCCAATCGCTAATATTTGTCTCGCAATCTGATGCTGAAGTACGTTTCGTTTTCAGCGAACAGGCCCGATGCTAATATTGGTGCTGGAGACAAATGTTTGGACATTTCAAAAACAGAATTTTAGCCGCTAGTCGTTTTTTGGAACGTTACGTTGATTCGAATGCCTTTGGTGAAGTAGCGTAGACAGTGCAGTTGTTCCCCGCTAATCGTTTTTAAAGGGGAAGTGTCCTTTATGGAAACCAGGATGCACAACTGCAAATCTATCCCTTTTATCGTTTTTAAATCTTTTATTGTTTGAGTCTTGATTTCTTGCGAATTGGTACAGGTCCAGGTCCATCATCTTTATATATTTTTTGGATTAGTTTCGACTTGTTTAAAATCATACCCTGCTGCTGCTACCACTGTATACTACACTACAAAAGACCTCCCTGTAGGGTACCACCAGTACCAGCCCAGGGACTAGAGCGCTGTGCAGCATGTGCCAGAGCAGAACGGACGCGGTAGGGCCTGAAGGGTTTTCTCTTGTCCTCTTGCAAAGCTAAACGAAGCCCTTTTGTCCCAGTGGGGGCTTTGAAAGTGTAATGCGCAAGCTGTGCAGACTCTCCATCACCGCAGTGCCTAAGACGTGAGGAGCAGGCAATAACCGCTCTCTGCCCAGAGTCCGCCACGTCACAGTTCGGTCACTACATGTTGTCCTCTTTCCCCCTCCCCCTCCCCTCAGTCTTTCATCGTCTACCTCTCTCTATCGCTCTCTTCATCCTGTTCTGTGGCAGGTGACGGAGAGCGATTCATTCTCACGTTTATGGTCTTCTGTCAGTATTTGAGATGCATGCTTATGTTAGCCCACGCTTGTTGACGTGCTGTACAGCCTCTCGTCAGTCGTCAGCGTCGATCTTCCAGACTGACTGGATATTTGGCTTGCTAGTATTTATAGGTTTTATTTCGAATTGTCAAACAATACATTTCACATGTGCACATTTCACCTTTTTCTGTGAACACCGTGGAGTCCTGGTGATCTGGAAGCGTTAAAACACTTTTGGTTGTGCTCAGTTGTTGTTTGCTTTGGTTTTTCGCTGTTTTTCACAACTAAACAGTCAGGTGCTGTTTTTAAAACACTTTGGTTTTGTGTTGTCACTTAAATATCTCAAGTCTGCACATTCTATTAAATTATGCCTTATTGTCTTTATCGATTTTTTTTTTTTTTTTAGTAAGCCATACGGACACTTTAAATGGTCCACAGGGGGTTTGAAATCAGTTCAGAGAGGCTGTACAGTGCTGATGTTTGGAGTATATTTCAAGCTGAATTGATTCATGGTTGTCGTAAGTTTTCTTCCGGACTCTGACATGTTATATTAAAGCACCTTTTTAAAAACAACACAACGACTTTTTTGACTTATTTTATATTGCATGTACTTGAAGTTCAGTATCTCAGGTGTTACTTTTTCTCCAAAGCACGTCAGCTCGCAAAGTGTGTTTTGTTATATCTTAAATGGTTGGTTGAGACATTTTAGACTAGCTTTTGGTTTTATGATTATAAACACATGAATTTAAAACCTGGATTTTGAATGTCTGAGAATGTGGTTTGTCCCTTAATAGCTATATAAACTCTACAGGTTTGTGTAAATCCTGATGATCATGTTCTCCAGCATGATTTCAAAGCATGTTTTAAAAAGTTTCAGACTGTGATACTCTTTCAAATAATGCTAATGTCATCCAATTCTCAAATTATCTGCTGTTCAATAGGAAGTTCTGTGATGTTACCATTTCACGTGGACCGGATGTCCACACTAGTAGAGCTCTCTCTTTCGGTCTTATAGATGTGAAACCAAGTGTCTAAACTGCCAAATATGGCATCATCTCACAAGCTCCTTAAACTTTCTTCATGCCTCTTTTCCCTGGTTTTAGCCAATATATATAAAAAAAAAAACCTACAGTTTTAAATAACTTACATTTATTTCACCTTTACATGGATGTATACAGTTGGCAACGTGTTTTATCAAAATCACAGATTTTATGAGTATCATGGCATTTTAAGTACCTCATTTAATAATGACATAAATCAGATGTGGTATGTAACTACCTAAGACAAAGATACAAAGTCTAATGCAGGCTTAAAAACATGTATCTAGAGATACTACCCAGAGGATGGAGTGGTTGTGTTTATTTGTAATTCCACCCTCAAATGATTCCTCTGCTAAAATCTGAATATCTAAAAACAGTACTCAGTTTAAACTAACTAATACTAAAGGTTGACACTCAATGTTAAGAAATCTATTTGGTATACTAAAATGTATTTTACAAATTGTAAAAAGTACAAAAAAAAGTTACTGATATGTGAGACCATCATATTACAACTTCAGAAAAGTTGCTCTATTCCCACAATTTCTCATTTACCCATTAGCATCACTCAAGCTGCCTCATGTTTTGCTGACCCTTCAACATTTCCAGCTATGATCATCTCAGATACAGTAAAAAAAAAAAAAAAAAAAAACTTGCGCCATGTGTTATTCAGCATCCACAACGATGATGTGAACAAAAAGTCCAGCAGAGGAAATGCGGTCTCCATTCTTAGTGAGCAGTGGTACATGGTGATATCCTGTGGCACAAAAAAACAAACTATTGATTGTCTGCTTATATGGTTATAGCAATATTTATCATGCATACTTATAGCAATGGCAATTCACAAAAACAAAGAGATGAGCATGTATTTAAAACACACTAACCGTTCTTTAGGCTGTTGAAGGGAAGTGTGTACTGGCCAATAAATTCATTGTTGGAAGAGGAGTCGTAGTCCTCAATCAAAAAGCGCACAAGGGCTAGATCTGGCACACGCACATCAAACTGGAAGTTCTCATTCCACATGGGGTTGAAGCCTGAGAAACAACAGAGCGATTAAGCAACATCTCGATCCTGAGGAGTCCTGACTCAGCACATTTAGGGAGTTATTATACCGTTATTCTCAATGTACTGCGTTTCCACCGTAGTGGTATCGGCCGGCACACCGTAGATCTGCACTTTCACAATAGGATCAACAATGGAGGACTTCCTTTCTGTCACTTTGGGTAACTGCTGGGCTGAGATCACCTATTAGACAAACAGAAATAGTGCACATGTAACATGCAGCATTGTAACCAAGATATGCAACTACAGATCCATTACCATCACATGAAGAGTCTTGTGCTTTAACCACGGTCCATCTGGAAGAGTGATGGGGTCAAATTTAGTGTCTCGGTCTCGAAGGTAAGAAGGCTTGAGGTTGTAACCACTGCGTCCGTTCTGGAGGAAGAGCCCCTGATTCAGATCCATCTCTGGGCAGGGCGTCTGGAAATTAAGGGCCACTGGAGAAAAGGGAGATCAAATGAATTGTTGTAATCAGGTTCGGAGAAGAAGCCTGTGAGTTTAGCACTGTGACATTAACATCAACTTCCACTCTAACTAGATTTGATAATACACATGTCTTAGTGTCAGTTGTATGGTGGGTATAAAATTCATGTCTTCTTTACCTATCTGACAGCCTGCGTTCCACAGAGGCACAGGGTTGTAGTTCGAGGAGTCTGTTCTCCGTCCCGCTGGGTAAATCCGGCTGAGTTTGTCTATATTGTGACGGATATAATCGTTCGCTGTGACAGAAAAATAAAATTAGCTGAGGAATGGGTTTGGATAGTTGACAAATAGACAAAAGTTTTTAAAAGGCAGATGATTTTAGGTCAAAATGTTTAAAAAAAATTTATTTATATATAAATATAATATATACACAGATGCGCTCGCACACAGGCTGCATTTTCAATAAAAAAAAAAAAGTTATATTGCAAAATATTATTACAAATTAAAATATAAATTTTCAGTTTTTATACATTTTATTCCTGAGATGTCAAAGCTTATTTTTTTAGCAGCCATTACTGCAGTCTTCAGTGTCACATGATCCTTCAAAAAATTTAAATATGCTAATTTGGTGCTCAAGAAACATTTCTTATTATTATCATCATCAACCATGTTAAAAATGCAGCTTACTATTTTTGATAAGATTTTTTTTTAGATAAATAGAAAGTTCAAAAGAACAGCTGTCTTTTGTAACATTATAAAGGTCTTTCCTGTCAGTTTTGACCAATCGAATGAATCTTTGCTGAATAAAAATATTAATTTAAAAACTAATCTTAAAATAAAAAATCTTAGTGACTTCAAACACTGAACTATAGTGTACATTGTTTTAGATGCTGTAACTTCGGTGTAAATTACCATATTTTACTAAAAATAAAATTTGTATAGATTTGAAATGAGATAAATTCGTTTTTTTTTTAAGACTTTAATAGATAGTTTTACGTTCATGAATAAAATCGGTCTCTCTTTTTGCTGTCCAGTAAAGTGATGAATATATGAATGGCTCTTTCACTTGTTAGTCACCTGCTTATTTCCATATTCAAAGTTGTGTCAAAGGTCTCCCTCATGCAAAATCTGTGACGTTAAGCACGTTTCTGACTGTGTATTTTGCAGCGTGATAAATCTGTGCAGCTGGACAGAGTCCAAGTCTGCATCTCATGACACATACTCATGTGTTTAATAGTCTGTGTTGTGTCTGAGCGGCATAAGTCGTGACATCACACCTGATTCCTCCGCCAGTTTCACAGCTTTTCCCTCTTTGAAGGAGGCCATCTCATAAAAGGACTGCTTGTCCCGGGAATCCTCAAATCCATGGAAATAGACACTATTGCAGTAGATCACGATATCAGACAGCTCCTTCGCCAACTTCAGCGACTTTGTTTTCTGTTTTGGGTATATGCAATTACAAAATAATTTTTTTTTTTTTTTTTTTTTTACAATGGTCACATATGTACATAAGAAACAGAGCACAGAAATCAGCTTACATTAGACTTCTTTTCCTGGTCTTCTTCATCACCTTCATCATCTTCTTCCTCTGTTACACTTTCTTTGTCTGATGTTTTGGACTCTGAAAACATGTCCTCAAGTCTGTCTAGTCTTTTCCCTTTGACTATGAACCGGCCTTTGAGCTCCTAAATAATACACGACACAGCCATATGTGTAAAGCAGTTTTTTATAACTAGTGTCACCAAAAGGAATGGCAAATACCATTTTAAGAGCAACTTATGAAAAAATAAAATTCTTAGATCTCAGCTTAACAGTGCAGAATACTATCAAATATTGGTATTTCTACAAATGCACAAACTGAAGAGCATATGTTTCTAACACAGTAGTTTTAGGAAGCGTTTGCTGTAACTGATACCCTGGAGAACAGCAGCGTTTGTATTGTTGACTGTGATAGTGACCAGGGCAGGCCACACCTTGACTAAGGGGAATGGAAAACAACGTTATGTAAGCTATGCTAATCATCTGCTCCCCTGCAGGCAAAGCACCAGTCGTCATAGTAACCCAAAGCAAAGTCTTTCAAAGCAGGTCGCCACAAAACCACGACGGATCAAAGTGATCGCATAACTCTGCATTTGCCACTTCCTCATTTCGAAGTATGCGAGCATAATTGTTGTGCTGAAGGTGTCAGTCTAGTGTTTCTGAAGAGTTGACATTTGTTATTTTGTGAAAAGCATAGAGTTTGAGATGCAGTGACGATTTCAAATAGAGAGCAGCAGCTGTATAAATTCCACACATTCCACAGAATTCCATCCTGAAAGCATCTTCTGTTCACACAGGCTGGAAAACTCTCTTGGGTCTCACATCTAAAGCCACAGCTACTGGATTAAATCAACTACTTTGATCTTTTAAATTTGTTTCAACAGATTTTAAGTAAAAATTCAATTGGTATAAATGGCATATACTCCTGTGCGCATTTAAATCAAAATAAAGCATGCCTAAAACCCTTCTAAATTGGTCAAACAAGGCATTCTGTGGTCAAATATTTTTAAATTCCAACCACTGAACAGTAGGAACATATGACATATTGGTACCATATCAGTAATCTGTGTGTATGAAGAGACACTGGATCTTCAGTTCCAGGTATCGTTCGTTGGTTGGCTGTATTTAAAGGGAGAGTTCACCAAAAAATGAAAATTCTATCAATAATTACCCTTACGTCACTCGCAACTCGTAACACCTTTGTTCATCTTCTGAACACAGATTAAGATATTTTTGATGAAATCCGAGAGCTTTCTGATCCTCCATAGACAGCGAGGGTCCTACCATGTTCAAGGCCCAGAAAGGTAGTAAGGACATCGTTAAAACAGTCCATGTGACATCAGTGGTTCAACCTTAATTTTATGGAGCTATGAGAATAATTTTTGTTTTTATGGGTTCATAAATAAGTCCTTAAAAAGTTTTCCAGGCATCATCATCAACAAAAAAACTTATTTTGGCTTATTGCATCGACCAGAATGTTAATATCATTGCATCCCAACTAAATATTTTGATAACCTTTCCTGGTGACCAATCTCTAACACTGTGTCTCTTTCCTTTCCACCATTGCCTCAATGTTCTTACATCATTTTGTTGGTTTGTGTTTAATCCCATGCCAGCTTCTGTGGCTATTTTCATGGCAAGAAAAATGTAAACAAATTATATTAGGTTTTTAAAATGTATTTTTGCTAAAAACTCTAAAACTAACTCTGTTAAAAATCTCTTCAAAAGAGTTAACTGAAAAAAAAAAATAAAAAAATAAAATAAAAACTTTTCTCATGGTTAAAACCAGCACAAAATAATAAAACATGCTTCAGAGATAAAGAGGTTTGGCAGAGAGAACATGGAGGATTTTACCCTAGTATTAAAAACTTGTGTGTCATCCTGGAATGGCCTATTCTACAGCGGGTATAAACAATCTGGTTCTTCTCAATGATAAAAATCATTTCAACTTCATGATTCATGCCCATTTAATTTCTTATTTACAATTGGGTGTGTAATTAGAAGGATAGCATACAATCAGTCTGTCATTATAACAAAACATACCTTCTCAGCTCGACTCTGCTTCCCGAGCACACTGTCAGGTTTATTTTGTATTTTATAATAACCAGATAAACATACGGTATTGCCTTGCATAGTCTTGCAACTGAATATGCCTGTATAACATGGCTTAGCGGATTACTAAACATTAACATCTTGCAATCACTAACCTCTGGAGAAGGGAGGCATGTGGGCATCTGATCTCCGAGGGGTTTGGTGACCAGAGCGCTACCCAGGATGGAGATCAAGTGCTGAGCCATGACCTTCTGCTGCTCAACACTGCAGTGGTTCTCCAAAGACAGGATCACAGGATACTTGGATGTCTGGCAAAAGGAAAAAACACATTGTTGACAGTCAGGCACACGTGGAAAGCACACCAGAAGGACAAGCTCTACAAGTCCCAAAACAAACATTATCCGTCACTATATTATCTTGGTGAAATGACAGCTGTTTGCTTTCATTGATTTAAATATTTCTACCTTAAAGGCATATTCCTGAATGGCTTTGATCACATCTTTGAAGAGGACCTTTGAGGTGAGAGAGTATCCGTGGTAAATGACCGGCTCTCCATCAGACCCATCCCAGCAGTCCAACTCCACACAACGGCAGCCCTTCAGAAGTGCTCTATAAAGGGACAATACAACTTGGTACTCAAAAAATAAGCCATGCTTTAAGAAAGGTAAATTAATTGAGATACTTTCATTATGAAGCCTGTATCTAATTATCTAATAATCTAATAGTATCTAATAATGCTTTTCATCTTTACACTATTTCATTAAATTGCAAACAAAAGTTGAATGATTGACATGATTACTTTATGTACGCCTCAGTGCTGCTGGGTCCTTTGAGCTGGTCTTCCAGCAGGTATGTGTTGTGAGAGGAGGAGATGAAGTAATGGTTGAGAGGCTGGTTCATGTCCTGGTAAACACTTTTATGAGCCTGGTTAAAGATCAGCCCCTCCGGCTGGTTCAAGTACATTAGGAAGCCATCCTTTGTCATTTGCTGTTTGGCTTTGGCTACAAAAAGTGCAAAACACAGACATGCAATTACAAAGACATTATAGTTATACTTGCATTTTTTCTCAGAGACTGAAACTAAATACATTTACTTACACTATCGCTCAAAAGCTTGTGGTTGGCAAGATTTTTTGTATCTTAAAATGTAATTTATTCCTGAGGTGGGAGAGTAATTACTGCAGTCTTCAGGGTCACATGATCCTTCAGAAATAATTCTAATATACTGACTGCTGACTTGCTGCTCAAAAACATTTACATTACATACAAATAATATAAATTACAAACATAATAAATAATTTAAAATCACAATACATTTTTAAAGATTCTTTAATGAATATAAAGTTCAAAAGAACAGCATTTAATTGAAATAAAAATATTTTGTAACTAGTGCTGTCAAATGATTAATCGCGATTAATCGCATCCAAAATAAACATTTTTATTTACATATTATGTGTGTGTACGGTGTATATTTATTATGTATATCTAGATACACTCACACACAGCATATCATTTGGAAATATTAACATGCATATACATTTATATTCTTACATTTTATATTATATATAAATATATTGAATATATAAAACATTTTTCTTACATATATACATGCATGTGTTTGTATTTACATATACATAATATATGTGTGTGTGCTGTGTATATTTATGTAAACAAAAACTTTAATTTTGGATGCGATTAAATCGCGATTAATCGTTTGTCAGCAATATTTGTATCATTTTAAATGTCTTTAATTTCTGATATGAAATTTATGAATTGAATGCATCCTTGCTGAATAAGTAATTTCTTAAAGGGGTAATATGATGCTATTTTTAAAGATCATTAATTTGTGTATTTGGTATAACAGAATATGTTGACATGCTTTAATGTTCAAAAAACACATTATTTTTCAAATACTGTACATTACTGTAGTTCCTCTATGCCCCGCCTCTCTCAAACACATCATTTTCTACAAAGTCCCTCCTTCTGACAAGCGCAGTGTGCTCTGATTGGCCAACTGACCCAGTGCATTGTGACTGGCCAAACACTGCAAGCACTCGTCGGAAATATAACACCCCTTTCCATAATCACGAGCTTCAGCTTTCAACATAAATTTAAAGACAGTTAATAATGTCCTTAGTTTTACCATCAGTTCAAGCCCGAAAGGGGAACAGAGTCGCGTAACAGACACAGTGATAAAGCTCCTATGTGTTTGCTGTTAGGGTGGCATTATGCAAATATTTCCACATCGCGACATAGACATGTGGGGGCGTGTTTGAATGAGGCGTTTTAGCCCGGTCTGGATCAGCCTTCTCTTTTAGATAGAATAAATCCTTTTGTGGGAGACTTTGAGCTTTGTAACTGTGCAGATCTTACACATGCACAAATGGCTACTTAACACACTAAAGAAAAGAAAAAATAGAAATCGCATCATATGACCCCTTTAAAAACAAACCAAAAAATTGCTGACCCCAAACTTTTGAATGGTAGTGTATAGCAGATGTTTTTTATCCATAGCAACTTACAAATAAGATTAACTCAAGCAGGAGGCATTACCATTTTGATCAAGTTCATATTTCTCAATAAGCTGAAGGGCATCATTCTGAGACACGTCTTCTTTCTGTTCATTCAACAGGAAGTTGAGCAGGTCAGCAGCGCTCATGAGACCATCTGTCTTTGCATACTCTCCATAGATGACATCAATCTCCTCTCTTTGAGTCAGGATTTCATAGAAATGCTCAATCTCCTTGCCCTCCAGGAATCCACACTTTGATTCGTCACATTTCTGAAAGAGAGGAAACAGGGGCATTTCTAGTCAGGTTATTTCTTGTCAACACTTTACAATAAGGTTCAATTAGTTGTTAACATGAACTTATACTTCTAAAGCATTTAATAATCTAAGCTAATGTTAATTTCAACATTTACTAAGCTATTATTAAAGGGGTCCTATTATGCTCTTTTTTATTTTGTTTTGGGGGTGTACTAGAACAGGCTCTCATACTAGGTTGTTTGAAAAACACATTATTTTTCACATATCTTACATTATTACAACACCCTTTCTCCCCAGTCTGGCATGAACAGCTCGAATAGTTCCTCTATCAAATGAGGGCCTGCCTTCTGAAATACGAAATGTGCTGTGATTGGTTAGCTGGGCCAGTGTGTGTTGTGATTGGCATGAAATGTCATGCCCCTGCTGCGAGCTTCAGTGTAAATATTGCATCAGGATCAAATCAATTTGAGCGTGATTTAAAGCCGGATGATTGTAACCACTCTAAGTTCATCTGTCTTGGGAAAGCTAGCGTGTCTTCGACATAGTGATAACACTTGTTGCCTTCTCTAGTGCAGCTCAACTAGGTCTCGTACCATTCGTCAATATTTGTGATCACAAATCCCGGAAAATATGCGTTGTAGTCCAAACGAGTCGTTAGTTGTAGTTTGTTTTTAAAGTGATTTCTGTTAAATAAAATATCTCCTTTTGGAGAGGACTTTGAGCTTTGTAACTTTGCAGATTTTTTTTATGTTTTAACAGCAACATTACAGACTAACTAAAGTTAAAAAAGTGAAAAACATAATAGGACCCCTTTAAAATTTAAAAGTATCTCTTAAAGAGGTCATATGATGCGATTTCAATTTTTCCTTTCTCTTTGGAGTGTTACAAGCTCTTGGTGCATGAAGAAGATCTGTGAAGTTGCAAAGACTGTCTCAAATCCAAAGAGATATTCTTTATAAAAGTTAAGAGTCAACCCCCCACCCCCCCCAAAAAAATGGCTCAAAGAAGACACAACTAAACACAAAACGGCCAAAAGAAGAAATCAGTGGTTAAGTTGTTTTTCAACACTGTACCAGAATATTCAGATGTGTGCTGCGCATTTTATGGAGGATGAGGACTGTTTCCTGAATCAGCAGCCTGCAATGCGTCTGTGGCACAACAGCTGTTTCTATAAAGTTGGGCAGTTCAAACTTTGCAAGGACAGTCTGGCACTTCTGACTCACAGCCTGTAAGTGCGTTTTTTTATATTTAAATAATTTGCCAATGATAATTCAAGCGCGAGTTTTGAGCAGTGGAGTATGCTTGTTGTTCTCAAAACACAAATGCAGAAATGGTTTAATGTTTACGCAGCGTGATACGCAACGCGTAAAAAGACAGTATAAGTCATTATAATCAGTAAGTATGTTTGTAATGGGTTTTATTGGTTTTGTCTCATCTAGTGATGTCCGGATCACGAACGAATCTTTCTTTTTAACAGGATCTTCGTAGTGAACCGTTCGAACCAGTTCAACAAATCGAACTGAATCGTTTGAAACGGTTCGCGTCTCCAGTATGCACTAATCCACTAATTACTTAAATTATCTGGTTTAACAACGTGCCCTGACACTCCCTCTGACACGAAATAAACCAATATCCTGAGTTATTCAGGTACTCCTAACAGTACATTGACTGAACTGCTAAAAGAGAACCGATGATGGGATGTGCACGAGCAGAGCAGCTGGACTGAGTCTCGTGCAGCTGGCCTGGGAGATGGCATAGTATGTTAAGGGGCGTAACATTTCTGTCAAATGCTTGAGATATTCGGCCAATCACAATGCACTGGATAGCTGGACAATCAGAGCACATCTCGCTTTTCAGACCGATGAGCTTTGTAAAAATTGACGCATTTCAGAAAGGCGGGGCATAGAGGAGACACAATAATGTACATTATATGGAAAATAATGTGTTTTTTAAACCTTAAACAGCATAAACACATTGCACTACACAAAATAATTATCTTTTTAGCAGCATCATATGACCCCTTTAAAGGGTTAGTTCACCCAAAAATGTAAAATCTGTCATTAATTACTCACCCTCATGTCGTTCCAAACCCACAAGACGTTCGTTCATCTTCGGAACACAATTTATGATATTTTGATGAAATCTGAAAGTTCTCTGACGCTCACATAGACAGCAACGCAACTGAAATGCTCCCAGGTCCAGAAACGTAGCAAGGACATCTATAAAATAGTCCATGTGACATTAGGGGTTCAACCATAATTGTACAAAGCTACGAGAATATTGCTCAACATGTATGATCAACATAATCAGCGTTGTTTACGTTCAGCATGTGCGTGCTTTATCCTGAACGTAAACAAAGCTGATTATGTTGATTACGTTCTGGGGTAGGTGACTCTCCAAAATGGCAGAAGACGGTAAGTCAGGGAAAAGAATTGTTGAATTATTATTGTTTTCTTTGCGCACAATAGTATTCTCGTAGCTTCGTAACATATGGTTAAACCACTGATGTCACATGGACTATTTTACCGATGTCCTTACTACGTTTCTGGACCTGCGAACATTGCAGTTGCTTTTCTGTCTACGTAGCGTCAGAGAGCTCTCAGATTTCATAAAAAATAACTTGATTTGTGTTTCGAAGATGAACGAACGTCTTACGGGTTTGAAACGACATGAGGGTGAGTAAGAATTTTCATTTTGGGTGAACTATCCCCTTAATGGACCTGAGCTAACACAAACTAATAATGAACATTTGTATTTTTATTTACTAAACACTAACAATGTTCAATAAATACTGTATAAAATGTATTGCTTATTGTTAATTAACTATCTGTGGGATCATTATTATAGAAGGGCAAACTAGGTTAGAATCCTGCATAATTAGAGAAATATTACCTGAAAGACCATTTCAGCATAGTCTTCAGACACCTCAATGTTGATGTCTTGTAGAAAGCTCTTCATCTCTTTCTGACTGATCTTGTTATCAAAGTTTTTATCTGCTTTACGCAAACAGCTGTAGATCCAGCTGGAGTTTTGATGTAAGGACAATTAGAAAGAGATTTGACAAGTAACGCTTGAATTGCACCTCAACGTCACAGGCGTTTGAAAAGGATACTGCTCTGTTTTCTTCTGAGGAGAGAGGTTATTTATGTTTGAGATGACCTTCTCCAAACCGCCGACCCACTTCTTGGCTTCCTCCTCAGAGCTGGCGATCAGGTCCAGGCCCTTCTGTCGGCCCTTAAACAGGATGGAGAACGCTCGACCCTCCACTGACTCCTCTGTGTATTTCCTCAAACCCTCCGTCTGCCGACCTGTTCGTACCTCGTCAATGTCCTCAACAGAGACTGGGTGAGAGACAGATACAGAAACATAATATATAACAATGTGGGTCCCACTGAACCCAGAACCAGATCATCCATGGCTTTCCCAACATTATCAAAAATAACACTGCAGTTTAGCAGTGTGCAAATGTAACATCTGTACTGTGAATGAAATGGTGAGCTTATATTTTGGATGATTTACATCGAAAATTTGTCATTACCTGATGTCAGTTTTTTAAATGTCAAAAATGTTCAGTAACTTATTTTCCAGTAAAAATATCTAAGTATGCGTACAGTGATTATGCTTAAAACCATTAAAAATTCTATTTATAATAAAGATATTACCTAAAAGTAGTTTTTCCTAGTTTCTATTAGGGATTGCTGTTAAACGCTGTATCATCACGGTAATATGCATATGGAAATTCTATGCAGAAGAGGTCTTTCATAAGAAAAAAAGCATAGGAAGCTTGATTTTGGACATTTGCATACTTTGAGGGAAAATATACATGCGTTTTAAACATAGCCCCAGGCTTGTATTTTACAGCACTGGTCACAAAATGACAATGTAACTTTAATGTGCTGTAGTAAAACACACAACTAGTACACAAATAGCTAATTTAGAGAAACATTTGTTTCATCAATAGCCCTTTTAATTAATTACATCTAAAAATGATACACAAATCTTCTTGCCAATTCTAAGCATTTAACAAGGGCACGAGATCACTATGAAATCATTATGATGTAAAGATGTAGTGATATAATCATACATTACAAGTTTGGAGTTAAAAGATTATATATTTTTTTAAATCTAATATGCTGCATTTATTTAATCAAAAATACAGTAAAAACAGCAATATTGTGATTTTTATTTTAACTTAATGTTTTTTATTTTGATATATATTCCTGTGAATTTTCAGCATCATTACTCCAGTTTTCAGTGTCAAGTGATCCTTCAGAAATCATTTTAATATGCTGATTTGATGCTCTAGAAACATTTATAATTACTATCAATGTTCACAATTGTGCTACTAAATATTGTTGAGACTATGATATTTCAGGACTCTTTGATGAATAGAAGTCCAAAAGAACAGCATTTTTCTGAGACAGGAATATTTTGTACTACCACTTTTGATCAATTTAATGCATCCCTGCTGAATACAGACCAAAAGTTTGGAAACATTACTATTTTTAATTTTTTTGAAAGAAGTTTCTTCTGCTCATCGAGCCTGCATTTATTTGATCAAAAATACAGGAAAAAAAAAATGAAATGTAATATTGTGATATATTATTACAATTTAAAATAATTGTTTTTAAATTTATTATACTTTAAATTATCATTTATTTCTGTGATGCAAAGCTGAATTTTTAGGATCATTATCACATGATCCTTTATGAATTAAAAAGTAAAAAAAATAAAAATAAAAAAAGAAGCTATGTTTTTAAAATATAAATATTTTGTAATAATATACACTACTGGTCAGTAATTTGGGGTCAGTAATTTTTTTTTCTTTCTTTTTTTTAAATAAAATCAATACTTTTATTCAGCAAGGATGTGTTAAATTGATAAAAAGTGACAGTAAAGAAAATATATTATTAGAATATAAATTATTAGAATTTTTTTTTTTTTTGAATAAAAATGCAGTTCTTTTTAACCTTTTATTCATCAAATATATTAGACAGCAGAACTGTTTCCAACACTCATAATAAATCAGAATATTAGAATGATTTCTAAATGATCATGTGATAGACTGGATGTTACATGTGACACTGAAGGCTGGAGTAATGATGCTGAAAATTCAGCTTTGCATCACAGGAATAAATTATTCTTTTTTAAAGTATATTCAAATAGAAAACTTTTATTTTAAGTTGTAATAATATTTCACAATATTACTGTTTTTTCTGTATTTTTGATCAAATAAATGCAGGCTTGATGAGCAGAAGAGACTTCTTTCAAAAACATAAAAAATAGTAATGTTTCCCAAACTAGGTCTTTACTGTATCCATAATATATATATATTATATATATACTGTATATATATATATATATATTATATATATATATATACACGCGTATGTACATCTTACAGACCCCAAACTTTTGAATGGCAATACACATCAATAATTCAATAAATCACAAGCAATGTTAATGTCTTTATCAGTATGTTTGAACCACACCCAGTAAACGTCAGCCTTAAACTGATTTTGTTGGCACAAACCTGATAATAGTATTCATTATAGATAAAATAACTTTAATATTAAATATAGCAAGATCATTTCACTGTCACATACATTAACGTTATACTGCCTGTACATATTATATGCAACCTCATTTAGTCTTTATGCATTCATTTTACCCTGTTTATACTTAAAAATGTGGATTTGAGGAAGGAAGCGCTGTAGTAACTTCTGAGACATTCATCAACATTTATATAGTGACACAAAAAACACAATATATGTCAGTGCAGGACACGAGCGCACAAGCAAAGAAAGGGTTGACCGACACACCCCTGTGCACATCCTTTTTGGAACTCACATGTCTGTTTGGACTTCAGGGTCTTTTTGGATTCATGCCACAAAGTCTTACAGTCCTCCTGGAGTTTGTAGTAGCGTGTCTTTTTCCATGAACCCGAACGGACTTTCAAAAGATCTCCGCCATTCATCAGGAACTGCATGTCCCCGTCACCCTCCAAACCTGTGGGGAGGACAAGAGCAAGACTGCTCATTCTTTCAAAGCTCATTCTGAAAGACAGATTTGTGGGTCATTTCCCTCAACATCCTTTTTATGAATGCAGAACAAACAAAGAGGATTGTATTGTCGCTCTGTGGTCCAATTGAGGAAAGAACACACGCATTCATGAGTCCAGCTGCTGAGGAAGAAGACGTGGCTTATAAACTTTTATGTAAAGCACAAAAGACTGCATAAAAAGACGTGAACACACACTACTGGCACCTGACACCAACCAGGACCTGCTTTTAGGTCAAACTGCTATAGCACAAATGAATTATTCACAAAGGGGTGGTGTGTATTTATGAGTAATTTAAACACAACCATGAATCAATTAGGCGTGATGTGTTCTTGCTCTATTTACGACAATAGCAGAAGCTCCCTACTTAGACTGCATTCTAGACAGGCAAGTTAATAAAGTAAGACAATTTCCTCGATTTCCTTCGAGGTGCTTGTCAATGAACTGTACACATCTTTATATAACCAACTGAATGCCACTGTAAAGGCAAGTATGAAAGCTCGCGTTCTCAGATTACACATAAGATTATCGTTTTATTCTTTGTCCTACCGAGACGTTTCATGTTGTTTCTCGCTGTTGTTTTCACCTGCGCGCGGTATAAGGACTCCTGAGATTTGGTCCGCGCTGGCTGTCTTCGTACACACTGCATATTGGGAATATTCCGCAACAAAAATCAAAACTGCTTTTGAATAAGGAAGCCACGAACATATCCCAAAGACCTGCTGTGTTGTGCCCACTCACTTGTCACGGATACTGAGGATTTCAGATTCGGGGCGTGTACTAATCCAAAGTTCAACCCTAGAACAACACTGTAGTGACACCTGAGCTCATCGAGTGGCTATATTCTTTGGTGAACTCGAACAACACTTTAAGGATGTTTGTTTAAAGATAGATTTAATACGTATACTTATTAAAAGTATACCTGAGACAGAGACTATACAGTCAAAAGCTGCAAGCGCGAATACTACACAACAGTTGGGCTTTTTTTGAGTGTCTTTCTGTGCAGAATCAATGGCGCCATCTAGTGGCTGTATGTGCCAGCAGCCACACTTGAAATCTCATTCCTTGATATGCTGTTCTATTATGATGGTAGTAATAATGATCGTTTCAGAATCATACACGGCCATACAACACCAGAAAACATTTTCACCCCACACTTTACCCAATTTGAAGAGCAATAAACTAAAGTTAGGTCCCCACTTGGTAATATTTCTAACATATCCCTTTTATTAAGGCATCTAAGGCATATTAAGGCACCTTGGCATCTAAAGTTTAAAATGAAATACCAAAATGAGTAAAAGAGCAATAAACTAAAGTTAAATAGAAATATTTAATAAATAAGTGACGAAAGCACATAAAATTACTAAAACCTAAACTAAAATGAAAAATGAAAATAACAAAAGCTGATTCCAAATATGAATATGTACTACAATAGTATATAAATAACACTAAAATAAAACTGATAAAGGCTACACTGATGTTTATACAAATTTTTAATTTCATTCTACATTTCTGTACCTAATTTTCACAGTAAACTTGTGTTTATTGCACAACAGCTACTTTAAACAAAGTTCTGCCCTATGTCTTGTTGACATTGTATTTTGTTTGTTTTGGATTCAGATAAGTATGTAGGCTATGTACATGACAGCTTTCTGTTAAAGAAAGCAAACACTTTCAGTGGTTCTTTCGAGGGCCGTGCCCCCCCTATAGTTAATCTATCCCCCCCCAACAGGAAACCCACAGGCTACCAGTGCCGGCGCTGTGGTGGGGCATTCGAGGGCCGTGCCCCCCCTAGCGGTCATTGATGCCCCTCCTACAGGCCATGGCGTGGCCCAAAAAAAAATCCCTTTTAGTTATTATTTTAATATTAAATGTTCAAACTGTAACTTAAAGTAAATAAAATAAAAAGAATGGTGAAAATGCATAATTTTGGTTGCTCATGGCGTTTGACACGTTACTAGGCTTCGTCATGGTGAATGCTTATTGGTCGCCGAGTAAACTTGTTACATTTGATTTGCAGCGCGCGCGCGCAAAATCCATTTCAAGTTGAAGAACAGTTTGTCCGTCTATATTATAGACAGTTGTTAGCAGCTAATTAGAAAAAAAAAAAAAAAAAAAAAACCGGTGAATTGTTGATGAATGTTTGTGGGTTCTAACTGCATTTGTGTTTTATACTTGGCTGTCTGTAAAGATATACGGGCTTATGTCATTTCTGCTTGGTGCGTGCATAAACTGTTGGGAGGTGTGTAACCCAGGTTAAAACCAAGTATTAGCATAAAGTAATAGCAGAAAATACATTTATTTTTGTCCTTTATTTATTTTGTTTAGAAAATGAGTCCTTTAGAGTATTTAAAGTCCTTGAAACCCTAAGAAAAAACGGTGTTTAAAGAAATTATTTTATTTTGTTGAAGCACACTTTGTATTTTCTGTATTTTATTTTTTCCATTTCCTGTATTTTATTTTCTTTTATCTATTTCTCAAGTTCTACAGAATTTGCACTCTACGCAAATCAAAAACTACAAAATCAGTTAAACCTTATACCCTGTGTGAGTGGCTCATTATTGTTGTGACATCCTTATTCTCCTGCAGGGGAATTTTAGTCTTCTGTTGGTCCATACGCAGACATTTGTGTGATGATGTCCAACTCGTTTTATTAAGAAAAAAAGCCTTAAGTTTTCAGAAACATCTATACGAAAACACTTTGTCTGATGGGGACATTTTTTTTGCCGGTTTTTTCAAAGCTTCAAACTGATTCAGTGTTTTATTTTTGTCGTCGTAATTTGTAAATTATTTAAGTATAAAAAATATATAGCTATTCATTGTAGGCCAAATTTTATGTTTTTTATTTAGCCTATATTATATTTATATTATTATTTTCTGTCCCTGTTCTGTTGTTTAGGCTATCTGTTCTGGGGCCGGGTTTCCCTCGATGTAGCCTAGCCTATTAGCTCTTAAAAAGCGCTCTCTACGTGCAAGGTTATAAACGTTAGCCGCAATTCCTCGCGCGTTTCCCAAAAATGTACATTTTCCCAAAAATGTAGGCTACTGAACTCATAGAACGCGAGAATGAGTCGCTGTCCATTCGCTGACGTGCTGAACTAGGCTATACTAACCTTATATTGAATCGTATTCTGAACGTTTAACCTAACAATCGTCATCTGTTGTGTGTTAGGAATCAAGACAGGTATAAAAAAAAAAAAAAAAAAAAAAAAAAAAAAAAAAAAAATTATAATGACATTCTATATAGATAGATCATTGGAGCTAACATTATAGGGTAGAATGTCATTCTATATAGATCATTGGAACCGTATCCGGTCGGCAAAACAGCAAATTTCAGCGCTGTCTTCTGTTCCTCTTTTAGATAAAACCCCAAGTCTAAAGGCCCGTTCACACCAAGGACGATAACTATAAAGATAACGATAAAGATATAGTTCTAAAAAATCGTTTTCAGTATTAAAGAACAGCAGCGTCCACACCACAACTATAACAATAAAGACAAAGAAAAACGATATCGTTGGAATCACTTTCAAAACGATTTTTTTCCAGCTGATGAACGATAAAAAAATTGACAGCCAATCAGAATCCATCCTGTTGTAACGCGCTCGAGAATTTAAAGCGCCAGACGAGAGCGTGCGCTTAGAATAAACAGAAGATATCGTTCGCTGGTGTGGACGCTAATATCGTTATCTTTATAGTCATCGTTCTTTGTGTGAACGGGCCTTAAATCTTTCATTGTCATTCTATATAGATCTTTCAGATTTAGGTCTGGATTTCCATGCTACTATGATGTTGCCAATGCGTCAAAAAAAATATTTATCAAACGACAGTGCCCCCCCGCCGATGATCCAATGCCCCTCCAGTAAATATGCTCTTACACAAAAACCTGCCCCTACAAACCCACAGGCTGCTTCCTGCTGCCATTTCAGTGCCAGGGAGGACAGTTAGATCCTTCATATCCGTCTGGATGACAGAGATACTGGAGATTCAGGAGGTGTGTACACAACAAGCATGCAGTCATTTAGATGCCTTAGGCTTTTTAAGAACCCAAACACAGCTCACGTTTACTGTAACACTACCAACCACCTTAAAAAAAAAACCACAAACAAAATAAATAAATAAAAAAAATACAATGTTTCTCTTTTTAAGAATATTTTTTCACTTTTTTGTAAACTGTGATCTGTTAAAAAACACCACAAGATGAGCTGAGCCTCGGTTTAAAGAAACAAGTAAACCCATAATTTGACAGAAGTTTCAGGCAGAGGAACTAAAGTAATGAAAGGGATGTTATGTGAGACAGTCAGCAGAATGCTGCTCCAGGCTACTGACGCCTCTCCTGTGCCCCATCCTCAACAGAAAGTCTAGTAGGTTATTATATTGCTGCAAAATTGGAGCACTGTAAGAGATTGACAAATACACCCAACACATGACAATACAAAGTTTCTAAGGGTGTGGCAGCCATATTATGTCCTCTAACTCAATTTACACTATACACCACCCATTCATGCGTTTATCATACGACATCCACAGAAATAGCTGTCTGAAAACAAAACAAAACCAAAAAAATGTGTGTTTCGCAAAAGTAGGCTATTTTCAAAATTAGTGCACAAGTTAAAATCAATATTCTAATGTGGGCTATAACACAATAAATAAAACTTGGTTCGTCTTCAGTTTGTTTCCCACTCTCCGTTTTTTGAAACATCTACCTTCAAATGAAATATTTCATAAATTAGTGCCTGAGGAATCATGTTTGGTAACGGATAACATTCAGTTGCGCGTGGCTGAAACTCAAGAGCGCGTGCAGGTCTAGTGAACAGGTCTGTCTAAACATTCACTGCTCTCAAACTGAACTTACAGAAGATTGTTCGACTGACTTTTGTGACATTTCGGATTAGTTCATTTAAATTGCAACACAGTTCCGTTTTAGTTTTCATTCAACACTTACCTTGTTTCTCAGCAATGCCGTTGGAATCCATTTCTCGTAAATACAGCTGACTGTTATATCCTCCTCGGACACAATCTGTCCAGTGTTTTCGACTCCAGGAGTTCACACGCAAAAAGAAACAACATAAAACTGCGCAAAGTCTCGCTATCGCAAAGCAGAGGCAACTGAGCGCTGCACTATTCCTCCAGCCTTCTCTTCACAGGTACAGATTACCTGCCTGTGGCGGATATCGTCTCAGTAAATGTATCTCATGATGATGAGCCACTCCCACTGATCGCTTCAGCATCTTATAACGGCATGCTGTGCTTTCAGTTGCCTATAGGGGTCATGATAAATTATGCTCAAACAGTAGTAAAGCAAATTCAAACTGAGATTGAATGTTTGGTTTGTTTTATTGTGGAGAAGCAGTTCTTTAACGTCCACTACGTGCTGCACCTGTTATTAGAGTTAAAGACACTAGTCATGTCAGCTGAGAGCACTATTAGTGTAGTGAATCTGTCAGGCGGCACTAATAATTCATAGGCTGGAAAGCAGTGAGCTAGTCATGTGAATAATTATTTTTTAACCCTTTTTATTTTTCTGAGTCATATCCGATATGTAGGCAGTTGTTTAAAGGGATACAAAGAGAAAAACTGCATTGAGTGGGGTTACATTAATTAGATTCAAATATACTATAGCTGAAGTATGGACTTTTTAACGCTATGCATCTTATAAATAATGATAATGCGATGATGCACATGCAAAACAGTATACACACACACACACACACACGCAGTAAATGCATACTCTTAGTACAACATATATATATCACAGCTAAGTATAGTTAACTCAGTTGTACTTAGTTGTCATTTAGTACAACTTAACATTTCAAGTTGATTTTTAAGGCAGCAGAACAAACACACTTTATAAAAATAAAAAAATATATATATATATATATATATATATATATATATAATATATATACAGTGTATATATATATGTATATATATATATATATATATATATATATATATATATATAGAAAATATATTAAATACCTTATATGTTGGAAGATATATAGGATCAAGATATTTGTTTATGAGATTTATGAATGCAATTAATCTGTTTTTCATCAGAAAAAAAATACTCAAACAGTTGAATTTCTCAAACAGGCCTATAAAAACTGCAACACATATTCAAGCATTCTTGGGCCTCTTCCTAATTGTGTGGGTTATCATTTCACATGATTGTGGTCCTCTGTGGTTTGAGGTATTCTGTGTATAAATACTGTGGCTGGAGAGGTTTAAATGTTGCTTTTGTTGAGGAATTCCTTTGCAGATTGATAGCGATCAAGAAACTCAGCTCTCAGATCTGCTGTGTGACAGCTGAGTATAAAGCAAACATTCCACAAGGTTTCTTTTTTGTGTGTGTGTGTGTATAATATATCAGATTTCTAAACAAACCGCCACTGTAAAGCCTTGCTCTTGACTCATTTGTCAGCTGCAAACAGGCAATGCAATATAATAAGTTATGTTTGTTGAGTCCTTTCTGAGCTTTTTGAAAGGCAACTCATCAGCTGATCACTGTCTGATAAGCCAGACTCAACCAAAAGAGACCAACCAGTCAGAAGAAAAAAAGACAAGCGCCTACAACTGCATTTCATGGGCCTTTAATTTCACAAATGTCAATGTCCAATTTGTGATTGATTTAAGCTTAGAAGTAGATAAAGATTTTTTCCCTCAGGTTATGGTAGTTTCTTTGGCATTTTATGATTTAGGCTACAGCATTCCCATGGAATACACACATGTAGTGTATCAAAACATCAAATCTGCTTTATAAAATCACCATGTTTGCTTATAAGTTCAGTTGCACGTACTATTAGCGTAATGAACTTTTTAAGGTTAATGAAATCTGTCTTCAAGCCCTCATTTTTTGTGTTTTTCCTTAAGAACTGAACAGCGTTTTGTACTGTATGTCATGTTCTAGTGAAGTAATTCCCAAGCACAAGTATGTGTAGCCCAGAGGGTTAAACAAGTTTCAGGATGTGATTTAGACAATTACAAATTACAACCTTAAAATATCAGGACTGTCAATAGAGTACATTGCAATTCATTTTACAATATTCAGGTTTAGGAAAGGAAATCATATGTGTAAGTTGTGTCAGTTTGTGTGAATGACTTATGGTTTAATATATGTGCACATAGTTTTTATACTTGAATATTGTATAAAGCTTACAATAAATTGTATGGTTTATATAGTTTGTACTGGATTCAGAAGGAGGACTGAAAAAGTAGAAATCGATTTTGTGTTGCTCATTACCACGAAGGGCAGAAGACAAGTCACTGTGACCTAGCAGTTACTTCCCAGTGATCATGTGATCCGTTCGAATGCATTCTTAAAAAAATGCTGTAAGTATGCAAGTTTTCTTCCAGCTCATTTTTAAAGCATGCAGCTTTTGAAAAACGACCTGTCGCCTGTGTGTCACAGGTGATTGATCATTATTATATCCTGTTGTTAACATGCCATACATGTCACACAGAGTACAGTAAATACCTTCACAGGCAGAACTGAGATCTGAGATATCAAAGATAAAATGAATGTCTGGACAAATACTTCACAGAAGAATGTCTTTGTTAATTCATGTGCAACTCTTCAGTGATTTTAGGAAGTCATTGTGAATGTCTCGTCATCTCTTACCCTCTGTGTATGATTTAGCTTGTCCTTATTATAACAATAGTCATGGAGTAGTGAGTGTATCTGTGTGCTGTTGTACCAATCAGCAGTCCCATTCATGGCTGGCTTACCCTCTCAGCAGCGTCAGCTCTGGGATGAGTGCATTTTAACATTAGGCCAATCTGCAGCCTCAAGAAGAGGCCATATTCCCCAAATCCATCTTTATGTTGAAGGGGCCCAGGATAAGAATGCAGACAGAGGGCAGCAGTTTGTGCATTGGTTACAATAGTCAGATGACTTTGATCTAAATCTTATTTAATAAAAGAAACTAAATTTAAACATACAAATTTATATACACAACGTGTTGATTGTTGAATCAGTGGCCAGTTTCATAAATTAAGCCACTATGTTAAGATAAGTAATAAGTAGTCTGAACAACTAGTAGTTAGCCAAGGGGCAATAAATCTTATTTTTCAGATTCAGATTAAACCAATGTTTTTTGAAACTGACCTAAAAAAGTTATAAGCAATTTTTAAGAAAATTAGATGACTAACTTAAAGAAGTAAGACTAATCTAAGCATTTTATGCAACTGGCCACAGCAGGTCACTCTTTCATTAAAGTTTATATGTGAATTTAGGGAACCAGAAACTCTAAACGCATGTTACTGATACTGAGGAATAGAGACACATATAAGGCTTTGTAGGATATATGGGCATGCATGGAATGCTCTTTTATATAATTTACCACCTGCAAACCCTCTACCGCGCTACTCTTACTCACCTTACTATTAAGGTTAATGTTGTAATAATTCAACAAAAATTTTCTTGTTCACATTTTAACTTACATGGTGTGTTGCATTCAGATAAACTAACGGCTGTTGTTTTTAAAAGAAATATTTGTACTTGTTAACCTCTATAGCTATTTTCATGGGCCTGTATTAAGAGGGAAATTAAAAAGGATATTTTTCATTATCATAACTTAATCTAACGGACTTGGCCCCTTAAATGGGTCAACTTAACATTGTAAAAAGAATGTGATCCTTCCAGCTGGGCGAGATGCAGTGCCAAGTCAAAGACTTTGGGAAATATGTTGCTTCATGCTCGGGTACACATTACTGACAGTGTTTTGCTCTGTCCTTTACTGTGACCCTGCTATGACCCTTCTGAGAAAAAAAACAAACAAAAAAAAAACACTGGGAGCATGTTTCAATTTGGCCACGCAGTCTATACAGATAATAAACGGATTAGAGAGAAAAAGAAGTAATTCTCTTAAAGAAACAAAATCAATCTGTCCGTAACTTCCCTAAATAGAAGTATGCTGCAAACAATTCCCCAGATTATTCACTTTTGATATAAATTACAAAGAACAACTGCATCTTTCTTTAACTATAAAAAGTGTGTAGTTCAGTGAAAATAGTACCCTTTAATGCCGAGAGAAAAAAAAGGTTTTATTTAAGAACTCCCATTGACTAACATTTCAGAGTTTAATAAGTCTGATGTCATAACTACAAAATACTCTAAGATCATTTTCACTTTCTTTTGATGTATTTTATATCTTCTTTATTTTCCTTTTTTTTCTTATGACTCTTTAAGTCTTTTTATATCTTAAAATATAACATAGAAAGGCTCAATAGGCTTCCCAAGGTGAAGAAACTGAGAAATTTAAAAGGTTGTTAGAAATGTAACGTTCAGCATTGTCTACAAAATGTTTTTTATAAATCTAAAATGTAAAAAGTAATACAATATTTTCCTTACACTTTGTTTTTTCATTATTTACAGTTATACCTAGACTTTTTATCACTTGATGAACCACAAAGATATCAAAAGGATATCTCAATTCAGCAACTAAAAAAACAATTAATAGCAATTAATAAAGAGAAAGTGCAGTAAAGAAACACTGGACCACAGAGGGTTAACCATGGATATTTACAATGAGCGCGTCACCAGCGTGCACCGGAAGTAAAGCGCAATGGGACGCAGTCAATTTCAAGTTCATGTTGTCAAAACTTTTCGTCCGATGTCTTGTTTTCTGTATTGATTAGGCTCAAGCGCGCACAGTGCCGTGATGGCACACCGATATCTGCTTCTGTCAAGAGGCTGCAGGAACCTTCTCCACGCTCTGCTGCCTAATGTCAGATCAACAAGCCGCGTGCAATCGGTAAATGTGCAGCTTGACTGTATTTATCTGGAGCTTTCATCATCCGGGAACGCATCACAATACGCTACGATCTGATCACGAATACGCATTTTGTCATTTGTGTCCTGTCCGCTGTCACAGACCGGAGAGTTTGACAGTAAACAAGGCTCGGCCTGTCTGACATTGCGTTGGGTAACGCGTCCAGCTCATGTTATGTCACAGCGATATACCAACACAGCGTCCAAAACATCAGCTCGTGCTATTGCTAACTCTGCATTGCTTCTTTAACATTGTAATGATATTCGTGAACATCGTTATTATAGGTATAAAAACCATTTAAAGCTTAATTGGCGTTTCACCATCATCTGTTTTCGTATGATCTGCTGAAAATAGTTACATAATAATTCATAACGGGAAAAGGGGAGGATCCTGAGTACTGTCAACATTCAAAAACATAAAAAAAGATATATGACTTATTAGAGGATCCTAGAGGTTCTCCAAAGGGCTCCAGTGCTCCTTTTTTTTTTTTTTTTTCATTTTTACAGCATTCTATTTTTTAGCAGTTGTGATTATGTCTGTTCATCAGCTCAGTGTATCTGCTTTTGGGTCCAGGGTGTTGGGCAAATCGTCCTAGACAGAAGATCCTTGCTCTCTCAGGTCTTGGGCACCTATAGAAGACTAAGCTCCAAACCTCCCAAAGGTGTGAATTACATGAATTATAAAATGACACTGAGTTCTCAAAGCTGGACTGTTCTGCTAATGCGTTTTATCTTCTTCCACTGAGGATTCGAAAAATACTTCCCTAATAATCAAAACGGTGGTCCAAAAAATGGTGAGCCCAAGCCATCCAACGCAGAGGTCAAAGGTAATATTTCTCATAAGCTTATAATGTGAGCTAATTGCCTTTTGACATGCAATATAATCATGTTGTTTTCTGTATCTGTTTTAACCCAGAGGCCAAACCAACCAATGCTCAGAAGACCACTGGTGGAGGTGGAAGTAGTGGAGGAGGAGGAGGAGGAGGAAAAAGAGGGGGGCGGAAGGATGAATCCAGCTGGTACAGCCGTCTCCAAAAGGTTAAACGTTGTCTAGTAATTACTGTTGGTAATACTAGGGTTATTGTAACATTTAAAGCTTGTTGACTGCTGTTTGCTGAGGCAGATGTTATGATACGTCACCAGAGAGAACTCTTGACATTTAATTGGAAGATCAAGGGTAACATTTTGCTAAAAAATTAAATATTTAATGCATTAAAAAAAAACCTATGCATGGATGACTTGTTCGCAATAAGATCAATACAATGCACAATAACATGCCCTAATTTCTCTGACATTTCATGCAGGGTGATCTGCCGTGGGATGATAAAGAGTTCCGTATGTATTTTCTGTGTGGAACGGCCTTCTGGACAGCCGTCACATATTATTTCTTCTTCCGAGATGGAGGAAGAGAGGTCACCTGGAAAGACTTTGTAAATGGTTACCTTGCTAAAGGAGTGGTAAGTAATTACTTATATTTGATCATCTGTATTTTCAATCAATGTTGTTTGACGTTTCTTTCCACCTACATTTGAACTTTGATCCATGAAGTATTTTATCTCTGCTAGGTTGACAGGTTGGAGGTTATAAACAAGCGATATGTAAAAGTCATCTTTACCCCTGGTAAAACTCCAGTTGACGGGGTGAGTCCTTTACAATGATTTGATACAGTTATGATTATTATTTTTAGATATCATTGATGTCACTAATTTCATTGGTGATCATATAATTAAACAGATTATCCATTAGACTATCAGTAAGATTATCCATTAGACTACAAAGTAAGATATATATGTTTTTGAGAAATTAATACTTTTATTCAGCATTAAATTGATTGAAATTCACAGAAAATATTTTTTTTTTACATGTCATTTCTATTTCAAATGTACTGTTCTTTTGAAATTCTATCAAAGTATCTTGAAAAAAATATATAATGGTTTCCACAACAAAATTTAAATGGCACAACTGTTTTCAACATTGATAATAATAAGAATGTTTCGTGAGCACCAAATCAGAATATTAGAATGATGTTTGACACTGCAGACTGGAGTAATGATTGCTGAAAATGCAATAAATTACAACTGAAAAAAAAAAAATAATTTTCAAATAGAAAACAAATTTCACAATTTTAGTTTTTTTTCTGTATCTTTGAACAAATAAATGCAGCTTTGGTAAATTTAACAAAAAAAAAAAATCAAAAGTTATTTAGTATAATATAATATATATAATATAATTTTGCCATAAAAAGTTTTAGAATTTTTATCATGTTAATGTAAAAAAATCTTGTGTAATATAACGTGTTTGTTTGTTTGCTGGTTTTTATTGGATTTGTTATACTTGAATTTTTTTAATGGTTTTTGCCATGAAAATAGCATAATATACTGACATAGCATTAAATAAGAATGTACTACTACTACATTATAAATATCACCGACCCCAAAACTTTGAGTGGTAGTATAAATACAGGATTTTTTTTTTTTTTTTTTTTTCTGTCCCTAAAAACTATGCATATTAATCACACACAATGAACTGTGAACCTTCCTCCAAACAGCAATATGTGTGGTTCAACATCGGCAGTGTGGACACATTTGAGCGAAACCTGGAAACTGCTCAGCTAGAGCTGGGTATCGAAGGAGAGAACAGACTGCCAGTCGTCTACTCCACTGAAAGTGATGGGTGAGATATTGACTCAAATTTGCAATAAATTGAGTAAAGGATCAGAAAATTATCTTCAGTCAAATAAGGAACTTTAAATGCTGTGTATATTTGTTTCTTAATTTCATTTTTATTCTTCTGTAATTTCCAGGTCGTTCCTCCTCAGCATGTTGCCCACTGTATTGATCATTGGGTTCTTACTATTCATGCTGAGGAGAGGGCCAGCCGGGGCAGGGAGGCCAGGGAGGGGAATGGGTGGGCTCTTCAGCGTCAGCGAGACCACTGCCAAAGTACTACGAGATGAGATTGATGTCAAATTCAAGGATGTGGCAGGCTGTGAGGAGGCCAAATTGGAGATCATGGAGTTTGTAAACTTTCTTAAGAACCCAAAGCAGTACGAGGATTTGGGTGCCAAGATTCCAAAGGTAGCGCAAGACTTATACATAACATTACATAACAGGCTTGTAATTTAGTAAGTCAACTTAGATTTCAACAGAGGGTTTAATCTACTTGTTTAGGGGGCTATTTTGACCGGACCCCCGGGCACAGGAAAGACTTTACTAGCCAAGGCCACTGCGGGAGAGGCCAATGTCCCCTTCATCACTGTGAATGGATCAGAGTTCTTAGAGATGTTTGTGGGGGTTGGGCCAGCCAGGGTAAGTACATTTTTTGTCTCCTATTATGAGCTTTGTGGTGTTCTGTATGCTTTCCAACAAACCTTGTTCACAGTGTGACTAAATCATTTTGGGTAGGTTCGGGATCTCTTTGTATTGGCCCGGAAGAATGCACCCTGCATCCTCTTCATAGACGAGATCGATGCTGTAGGACGAAAGAGAGGCAGAGGCAACTTCGGCGGACAGAGTGAACAAGAGAACACACTCAACCAGTTACTAGTTGAGATGGATGGTTTGTACCTAGAAGACCCTAGTTTCTAAGATATTTTACTCATTTCAATTTTTTTTAAAAAATTTTTTTAGATTGCTTTATAATTTCATTGAAATTTCTTGTAATAAAAATATGAGCATTTTATTGGTCTCAAACTCTAGATTCTTTACGTGTCAGATCATCAAACAGTATTTAATGTTAGTATTAAAAATGATGTAATGGAATTATATATGCAAATTTATATCCCTTTCTCTCATTTGTAGGATTTAACACTGCTACCAATGTTGTAGTGCTGGCAGGCACCAACAGACCAGATATTCTAGATCCAGCTCTGATGAGGCCCGGACGCTTTGATAGACAGATATATATCGGTAAGGGTTTTTGTCACCAGCCCATTTTTTTTTTTTAATAGTTAATTACAAATTGTATCCTTTAAATTATTGGTGGACTTTAATCATAGGCTGTTTTAAAAGCTGCATTTTTTTTCAGTCATCAATGTGTTTAATGTTTTAAAAGTGTACACTACCATTCAAGTGTCTGGGATCATTCGATTTTTTTAAAATGTTTTTGAAAAGTTTCTTATGCTGACCAAGGCGGCATTTAATCAATCAAATATACAATAAAACAGCAATAATGTAAAATATTATTACAAATTGAAATAAATGATTTTTGTTTAATATATATTAAAATGTAATTTATTCCTGTGATAGTAAAGCTGAATATTCAGCATTCTTCAGTGTCACATGATTCTGCAGAAATCATTCTAATATGCTGATTTTGTGAACATATTTTATATTATCAATGTTAAGAACAGTTGTACTGCTTTATATTTTTGTGGAAACTGTGATTTATTATTTATTTTTTTTGGATTTTTTGATAAATAGAAAGTTCAAAGGAACTGTTTATTTGAAATATTTTGTAACCTTATAAATGTCTCTGCTGTCACTTTTGATCAATTTAATTAATCCTTGCTGAATAAAAATATGAAAAATCTTACTGACCCCTAATATTTAAACTGTCATTTAAGTTCATGTGTGTTTTGTATATTGCATAATGATTACAGGGCCACCAGATATCAAAGGCAGAGCCTCTATATTCAAAGTCCATCTGAGACCACTAAAGCTGGAAGCAGAGTTGGACAGAGAATCTCTGGCAAGGAAGATGGCTGCTCTAACACCTGGTTTTTCAGGCATGTAAAGACTTTTTATACATTTGAGTTTCAAAAGTTGTTTATAAGATGTGAACCAAGTTTCACTGCTTAATGACTTCTCTCTGACAGGTGCGGACATTGCTAATGTGTGCAACGAGGCTGCGTTAATTGCAGCCCGCCACCTTTCTGATGCCATCAACCAAAAACACTTTGAGCAAGCCATCGAACGAGTCATTGGGGGTAAGTGACAGATGTGAAACTTAAAAATCTTACTTGAATTTTTTTCTTAAACATATTTATAGCAAACTGTGATATTAATCTATTAGAGTGCATGTATAGTTTTGGTTTGAAGTGCAGATAATCCTAAACTCCCTGCATGTTTAGGTCTTGAGAAGAAGACACAGGTGCTGCAGCCAGAGGAGAAGAAGACAGTGGCTTACCATGAGGCTGGTCATGCTGTAGCCGGCTGGTTCCTTGAGCACGCCGACCCTCTGCTTAAAGTACAACTCACACTTTTTCACCTGTACTGTAATACTTTGCTTTTACAGTGTACACGGTCAAATCATTGGTTGTTTCAGGTGTCCATCATCCCGCGTGGGAAGGGTTTGGGCTATGCCCAGTATTTGCCTAAAGAGCAGTATTTGTACACCAAGGAGCAGCTGCTGGACAGGATGTGTATGATGCTGGGTGGACGTGTGTCTGAGGAGATCTTTTTTGGCCGCATTACCACAGGGGCACAAGATGACCTGAAGAAAGTAACGCAGAGTGCCTATGCACAGGTCGGTCATATATTTATATGATTTGACCATTGCCCGTATCATTGGTGATTCATACATAGTAAATGAATGATTTCTGAAATTGTCATTTGATAGGATTTTACTTTAATTTTATTTTGTGCTGTTTCGGAAAATGGAGAGGATAAGTAGTACACCCTGCTGGTCAAAAGTTTGGAATAATTAATACATTATTGTTTCATTTTGTCTGCACTATGGGCAGTGTGCTGACATATGGCACGGTTGTGTCTCCAGAGTTCGAATCCCTCCTTGTGGACCTTTCCCAATCCCATCTCCCTCTCTCTTTCCCACTCGCTTTGTCAAATCTCCACTGTCCTGTCAGAAAACACGCAAAGATGCCAAAAAAATCCATAATTTAAAAAAATAATAATTATTGAATTATTTTATTATTTAATAATTAAAACATTTCTTATGATCGGTGTTGAAAGTTTTTTCTGCATAATATTTGTGTGAAAACTCTGAGTACCTACCATTCGAGGGTTGGCAAGTTAAAATAAAAAAAAAAATTTAATTAATAAAAATTCAACAAGAATGCATTAAACTGTTTAAAGATATTTATAATGTTACAAAATATGTATATTTCAAACTTTTGTGTCTTCAGTAGGTATCGCTTAACATTACACCTAAAGGTGTGTGTATGTGTGTGTGTGTGTGTATATATATATATATATATATATTTTTTTTTTTTTTTTTAATAATAAAAATAAGAAATTTAACTTAAACACAAAAAACAGCATAATAAAAATAAATCATAATTAAAATCATAAAAATAAAAATTCCATCTACATACTAAAAAAGATTAATCATGATTAATCGCATTCAAAGTAAAAGTTTGTTTACATACTACAGTATATGCGTGCACTGTGTATATTTATTATATATATACAAATACACACATATGTAAAAATATTTGTATGTATTGTATGTAAACACTTGTATATAATTTATATAGAAATATAAATATTTTACATTTAAATCTAACATTTCCTTAATATATACATGTATATGTGTGTATTTATATACACATAATAGATATACACAGTACACACATGAATAGATTAATCACGACTCATCATTTTGCAGCCCTATTTCCATCACAGGAAAATTATATTTTAAAATATATTAAAAAAAGAAAACAGTTATACATATATTTAATTACTGTATCTTTTACATATTACATCCCTAATATAATCCACAGAACCCAGCTGAAAACTGTTACTCTTCCATCTACAGATTGTGCAGTTTGGCATGAATGAAAAGGTAGGGCAGGTGTCTTTCGACCTGCCACGGCAGGGAGAAATGGTTTTGGAGAAGCCCTACAGCGAGGCCACGGCATT
Organism: Cyprinus carpio; assembly: GCF_018340385.1. Classification (NCBI taxonomy): domain Eukaryota; kingdom Metazoa; phylum Chordata; class Actinopteri; order Cypriniformes; family Cyprinidae; genus Cyprinus; species Cyprinus carpio. Next base: position 13,116,589 of record NC_056598.1, read on the forward strand.
CCTCATCGACACAGAGGTCAGAAACCTCATCAACACAGCCTATCAGCGCACCCAGCAGCTGCTAAATGAGAAGAAGGCTGAGGTGGAGAAGGTACAGCAGACTACTATCAGGATCAATGCGTTTTACATTGATTTGTTTTCCTCATCATGTCACATGAAATGTGTGTACAGAAAACTGTGAAACATAACAGTAATGCTCTCTTTTTACCACTAGGTGGCACTACGTCTACTGGAGAAAGAGGTGCTGGATAAGAATGACATGGTGGAGCTGCTGGGCCGAAGGCCGTTTGCTGAAAAGTCAACTTATGAAGAGTTTGTGGAGGGAACGGGAAGCATGGACGAGGACACGTCACTGCCGGAGGGCCTGAAGGACTGGAACAAGGAGCGCGGCAGCGAGAAGGAGGAGAGTACAGAGGAGCAGGTGGCCCGACAGATCACTGGTGGTATGCCCTTCTGAGGACACCCGTTCACCATGACCCTGGACGGTCCAGAGCACTTATTTAAGAGATGGGAAACACTTGCCTGACGGACACTGAGGCAAGTACCCTGTTCTTCAGAAGAGCTGCAGCTCTTGGTAGTAAGCATTGGACTTATGTTGTGTACAGTAGAGTGAAATATAAACTTTCTTGTGCTGAGGTTTGTGTTTCAGCGAAATTTAAAGGATCAGGAGATCTTCTGTTGAGGTGAATTGTATTTTACCTGACACATCAGCGCTTTGCCAAAAAATATGTTTAACTTGAGGCAAAAGCACTGTAGCTTATCAAGAAAGATTCTCTCTAGTCACTTCAATTTTACTTTTCAATGACCAAGAAGACATACATAAAAAAATCTCTCTCTCTCTCTCTCTATATATATATATATGTTCATTTCTAACAGGAGACATGTTAAATCACCTGTAAGCTTTGCCGCTGATATGCACAGGCTGCGTTTACTCTTTCTGTACATTAAGATCCCAGTTCAAAACTGCCGCAATTTTGTGACCTTTCTGAAAGGTCTTTTTGCAGTTCTGCTTGCTCACTGGCTTCTGAAAAACTGAAATATACATGAATGTTGTGAACAGTGTCACACAAAGTCACTCTTGTCTCTCTCAGATTTTCACTGGTTTGAGCATCAGCCTTTGGTTTCCATGTTATTTTATGCAGTTTATGTTCATGTCTTTTGATTGAAGGACAGAGCAGTCATTTTTGATGTGTTTTCTTCTGTTGAACTATTTGCTTCATTTATGGCCCAGACAGCTGCTCTTTGTGGTACAGGCTGACTAAACTATTGCTCATTTTGAAATAGTTACATACGACATAATTCGCGTTTGTAATGAAATAGGATGCAAGCATACACAAATGCAGATAAGTAGTTCATTATGTTAATGACCAGCTTATGAACGTGTGTTATTTATGACAGCAGTATTTATTCTACAGTGCAAATCCAAATCACAAATCGAGCTTTGAGCTTTAAAACAGAACTCAATCTAATACGCATTGTCCTTTTGTGACTTCAGCTTGATATTACATCTAAATGTGTATTTTGTTGTGTGCAAAGGGTTTTGAACATGTTTGAAAACCTAAATAAATCCACATAAATTTCAAATTGTTTCTCTTTAGTCCTTAATACTTCTGTGTGTGGCATGAATTTGTTGGTTTTGTTTAGTACATGGATTTCAGATTGCTAGGAGATACACTGATCCACAGCTCCAGACTGATAAAAATGGTTGCAAATGCAGCAAGAAATATGAATTAAAATGATTTGAAATCTAGTGGCACTGATGAACAGGAAAGCTTTGAAAATGAACTGCTTCTTTTTGACGAGTCAGTCAAAAAAGATTCATGAAACAATCTGTAATCTTGTGTGCTAGTTAGCATTTAAATCAGACTCAGTGCGTGAATAATTCAGAGACATTTGGGAGTTCACAGTTAACTAGTTATGTTGATTAGAAATAAACTGGAAACTTGCTGTGATATGTTCTAAATCTTTGTGACATTTAAATCTGTCTATTTTTGTTCATGTATAATTGGGTGGCATTTTCTTTTTGTCCCCACAGTTTTGCATTTAAAAACAAAACACAAATCCATGAAACTAAAAATAAATAAATAAATCAGTAGTTGAAATAAAGCTGAAACAAATATTAGATAAAAATGATAAACGTTGCCTTGGTAACTAAAATAAATAATTTTAAGTACTAAAATTACTAAAACTAAATTAAATTTCAAAATTACTAAAACTTCAAAAATCAAATGATTATAAATTATTTCAAATCAAAGGATAGTATATAGTATGTTACATAAGTAAAGTCAGAGTCACAGAATGTTATTTTAAACACAACTAGTGCAGCACGTTACTGTCTGTATCAAGTAAATTAATGAACACATTTCTGAATGGCCATCTATATTCAGTGAGTCTATAATGACAACTAAAAAAAAGCTTGAAAAAGAAGTTATTTGGCTCCTTTTAGGGGCCAATGGCACTCTTGTCATTTTGTTTGTATAGAGGGCTGAAATTTTAACGAGGAGAAATTCCACTCTTTGTTTTTGAACTGTTGCTGGAAGCAAATATGGATCGTTTTTTCTCTCAACAGATGCAGCGCCCCCATGAGAATCTGGTAACGTGCTCAACGAAAGCATGGACTTTAAATGTGTATTCACGCGAGCATTCGTGATGAGTGTTCGTGATGAGCATTCAAAAATACACCGCAGCCCACTTTCAGTGGCGTAACATTTACTGTAGCGCTTCTGCGTTTAAACAGCAGTATGAATCAGCTGCTTGCTTGCTGGGGAGGATGTCCACATTTAGACCAGGCAAACATGAAGAGGCTTCCCTCTCTGTCTCCTCTGATTCAGCACTAAATGAAAGTCTTCCCCACACTGTGACATCACCTGCATAGATTAGCAGCTCGCCTCGGGAAAGTGAGAACTGCTGGAGTCAAAGTCATACTGAAACTGCTTTAAAAAGTCAAAGGAGCTTTTGAGTCACCATTTGTGACGTCTGTCCCTATATATATATATATATATATATATATATATATATATATATATATATATATATATATATATATATATGAGCTGGATGATGTGAGACTGCTTGCATTGATCCTATTCGGACAGGAAGTTTTGAGGTTTGTCAGTGTAGAACGTGACATTTCTTGGCCGCCTAAAATATGAAAAATCCTTGAAAGTGAAGTGAATATGCTTTCACTGGACTGGAGAGCATGGGGCTGAGAGAGGGGAATAGGAACGGCAAAGGACTTCAAGCAGGGATTCACTCTCGGGTTGCTGGAGGCACAGTTGCACTATATGTTGACATGCTGCCTATGCTATCATGGCCAGCTGGATTGTTTTTTAAAGGCATCATGACATGAGAAATCAAACTTGCCTTGATCGTTTAGCATATAAGAGGTCTTTGTACCATTAAAACATCCTGCAAGTTTCATAGCTTAAAATTCCCTCCTTATTATAAACAAAGCATTTATTTAAAACAGCTCATTTTGGATCTGAGGGGCAAGGTGATGCCACCTGGACGTCGTCGTTTGCATAAACACTGCCACCAGAACAAGACATCGACAAATAGTCTTCTCACCATAAGTCCCACCCACTGGCGTTCAGCCACTAACGGCTGACACTTGATCATGCTAAATGAGAGTGTCACGTCGCATCAAAAGCAAACAGAAATTACAGTCACATGCTCGAGTCTGTCAATAGGAGAAATGGAGTGAAAGAACATTCACTTAGCCCCGTTTGGTTTAAACAGCCTTAAAGAAAATCCTTAAAGGGTTAGTTCACCCAAAAAAAAAAAAAAAAAAATCAGCCCATGATTTACTCACCCCCAAGGCATATACAAGGTGTATGTGACTTTCTTCTTTCAGATGAATCCAATCGGGAGTTATATTAAAAAAAAGTCCTGGTTCCTCCAAGTTTTATAATGGCAGTGGGCGGGTGTTTTTGTTCAACAGTCCAAAAGAAGTCCAATAAAGCACATCCATCCATAGTAAACAGTGCCTTACACAGCTCCACGGGGTGAATAAAGGTCTCCTATAGTGAATTGATGCATTTTTGTAAGAAAAATATCCGTATTTAAAATGTTAGAAAGTTTTCTCTAACCTCCGCAAACTGTTGTACGTGTGTTCAAAAAAGAGTGCCTTTTCGGTGGTTGACCTAAGACATATGCATAGCGCTTGCACCGGTGAGAAGTGACGAACGCGGAAGCATAGGAGAGGAGAGAGCAAAAGAAAACACCGGTCACAAATTAGAAGTACAAAATGAGGATTTGTAAAGAAAAATGTCAGAGGATTTCGATATAAGCCAAGAGGGGGTGGTTTTCCTTTGCTAAAGTAAGTAAACTTTGCTTTGTTGGTTCTCGCGAGACTAGCATATTCTCACCTATCGTCCTACGTCCAGAACAGCTTGTGTGTACGACAGTTACCAGAAGTTAGAGAAAACTGTTTTTTAACGTTTTAATAATATTGGTATTTTTCTTACAAAAACACATCGATTTGCTACATGAGGCCATTATTTACTCCCCAGATCTGTGTGAGACACTGTTTGCATTATGATTGGTCAGGTCGCCTGTCAATCAAACTCCTGCGAAAGGTCAGTTACTATCAAAGTTGAAAACAGTTGTGCTGCTTAATATTTTTGTGGAAACGTAATACTTTTTTTCAGGAATCTTTGATGAAATGAAAGTTCAAATGAACAGCATTTATTTGAAACAAATCTTTTGTAACATTCTAATTGTTTTTATTGTCTTATTTTACTGACCCCAAACTTTTGAACAGTAGTGTATGTCAGTATAATTTATAAAATCACCAGAAGTTTGCTTTATGTAGCAAGTTCAGGAAGTTTGAGAAAAACTAACTGTTACTCATTTTGACAGAGAATAACTCATGGACACATGTAAAAACGTGATTGCTTCAGGAGATGCAGAGGCAGTTGGCGGTGAAAGTTGCAAACATGACTTCAGGTGATTCATTGGCGATGATCAGCGTCTGGTGAAGCAGGTAGAGTGATGAAGAAAAAGCGCGAGGGATCCCGCCTACCATCAGTACCACAGCGTCACTCAGTGCGGCCTGACTCATACAGAAGTGTAGTAGTGGGTGAGGACTATCCTGCCAAAACTCACTCCTTACAACTTCTTACATCATCAGACTCACAGTTATGACACCATAACATAACACAAGCACAAAATACTACAGGAACAAGCCATTTTTAACAACTTCCAACTTCATATTTTTGTTCTTCAACGCATATGTGGAATTGACTGCAGAGAAGAAAAACTAAAAAAGACTTGTGGGTTTGATTAAAGTAATTGAGCGAATGAGATGTCTGAAGACAGTAGAAGTTTTCACAAGAAAGAAAGTCAATTAAAAACACGTGAGAATGCACAGATGATGAGGCCTGTCTTACTCATTCCCAGAGTCCCTCTGTGTGTCATCTATAGAGAGAGGAGGCGTGGCAGGCAGTAGGATGTGTGATGACACCACCTTATGGGCACCTTTCAGAAATAGCAAACTCACCACACACGCTGCCCAGGCGAACATGTGGCAATGCTAAGAATAAGTGTTTAAGAGTTGAGAATGATCCGTTGGAGTGTTGTGTTCTTTTCTAAGTGTTAACAAGTCCAGGAATAGATGCAGTGATGCCAGTGGGTGGATGAAGGGTTGCCCGTATGATGAGCCCACGAGCACATCAGCAAGAAACTTTGGGAGTTTTTATGCTTTTGCATTTGATTATACAAAATAATCAATAAAAAAAAATCATTAGCATCAGTAAACAGGAACATGCAATACAAAAATGACAATCTGGACCCCACTGTCTTTTACTATATGGAAAAAATATTTTCAAAATATGTTCCACAGAAAAAAAAAGTCACACAAGGTTTGGAACAACATGAGGGTGAGTGAATGCTGACTTTTATTTAGGTGAACTATGCCTTTAAGCTATTAGATTAAGTCATTTTAGAAAGAGTTTTTTTTAATGTATATATATTTTTCACAGTACCTTTTAAATCAAGATATTTTGGCTGATTATCCACAACATGCAGGTTTAAAGATGAGAACAAATTAAATTGATCAAAAGTGACAGTGAGAACATTTATGTTAAAAGATTTCCAATTTAGACAGATGCTATTCTTTTTAACTTTTTGTTCAACATACTGTTTTCAACATAGATAAGAAATGGGTGCCAAATCAGCATCTTAAATTACATTTATGCATTAAGCAGATGCTTTTATCCAAGCAACTTTCAAAAAGAGGAACAAACTATTAGTAAAAGCCAATAATATTTATTGTACACAATGCCAGGTTTATGAGACAATGATAGAATGATTTCTGAAGGATCATAAGATGCTGAGTAATGGCTGCTGAAAATACAGCTTTGCCATTACACACACACAAAAAGATTTTTTAATAATAATTTTTAATAATATTTGACAATGTTACTGTTTTTGGTCTCAGTTTATATTAGGTAGCCTTAACTACTATGTATTTACATAAAAAATGTACTTACTGTGTTCATATTGTATTGCAAAACACTTTTGCTGCAATTGAGGTGGGATACGGGTAAGGTTAGGCACAGTTTGGTGGTATGGGTAGGTTTAAGGGTGGGTGAAGGTGAAAGGGATGGGTCAACAGTGTAATTATAAATCTAATTACAGAAGTTAATTACAGATGTAATTACATGCAGGTATTTTTAAAAGAATAAGTAAAATGTAAAAATGTGTATGTACACAATAAGCATTGTATCAAACGATTAATTTAAATGTATGTACAAAGTAGTTGAGGCCACCTAATATAAAGTGGGATCCTGTTTTTCTGTATTCCTGATCAAATACATGCGATCTTGTTGGTAAAAATGTAAAATTGCTCAGCCTTGACTTTCACCAGCCATCATAATTGAGTGTTTTTAAAACTGAAGTTCAGGAGGGAAAGAGTTAGCCTGTAAGTAATTCTTGTTCACAGGAGCCAAGGAATGAAAGGTGAGATGTGCTCCAGCTCACACAAACACATGTATGGACCAGCATGCATCTGTCTGACATACACACATCATGGCCGAATAATAGCCCTCACTTGTCTCTGGAGGTATGAGGTCTGAACTCCACAAACATCTGGAGAAACGCTGCGGTGTGTCTGTTCTGCAGTCATGCACATTCCTGCATTCAGCTGAATCACCTTCAGGGGTTTTATTTCTCTTAATTGGTCTATTTTTTAAATCCACCTAATTTGCTGCTCATGGGATAATTGCTTGAAATCATGTTAAATGAGGAGTATATACGTATTATAACCACAAGAGGGAGTCGAGTGATGTCACTGCCATGCATCACTATGATGCAAATCTTACAGATACAGACATGAAATGCAAAAAAATAATCATATTTAATAAAAGGTGATTAGGTTCATTTAAATGGCCCGAAATCTATTTTTAGGAAAGTCACATTTAAACAGATGAATCCCTCTAATAAATGTCTGTCCTGACTGAATGAGTGAATATTAAATATAACAGTTTTGTCTTTTTTTTAATGCTCATTTATCTAAAGGAAGTGCCTTACTTCCCACCCATGCCTACAAAAATCGTGTCTGTACGCTGTGTGTGTGCCTAACCGAGCATGAATGAGTGACTGGTTATGTTTACACGTGTGTTATGCACACAGATAGCCATGATAATCACGTTGACCCCTCGACTTTTCCCTCCCCAGGAGATTATTCCACCACACAGTTAGCCAGCCTGCACAACAGGTGCTGACGGATTGATGGCTGGAGAGATGAATGATCGGTGGAAAAAAAAAGAGAGGGAGTGTGCGTAAGAGCAACTTAGATTCTCACGAGGAAAATAATGGTACACGTTACTGGAGGAGTCACTGAAGAGAGTGAGAGAGAGAGGGAGGGAGATGAAAAAGTCAGTGAGTCAGTAGTGAGAAAGATTGTAATAAAGTGAGAGGGAGGGATGAAGAGGAGGAAGGTATAATTACAGAGAGAGAAAGAGAGAGGGGACAAACAGTGAGAAGCCAGAGAGGGAGAGAGTGCTAAAGAAAGAGTCAGAGAACTGTCTAACCCTGCCCACTTTCCACTCAACCATTCAACTCCGGCACGGGCAGCCGTGCACCGTCAGGTTTCTCCAGAGCGACCCGGAGCTCATCGACCTGCAGGAGGAGCTCACCGACGGCGCTTCGTTCAACCCTCTTCAACTTTTATCACCATGACCGCTCCGCTCAGATAAGGATTATTTTGGACTGGCTCCCGCTTTCCGCATCGATTTGATAAGCAAGCCAGCACGGCAACTGTGATCTTGGCAGCAGAACAGAACAGGACCGAGGTGTGAGTCTGCCGTCACTCAGGATGTCCTCACTCACGCTCATGACAGGGTTGCTGCTGCTCTCCGGCTGTTTGTCAGGGGGCTGCTCGCCCACGCCGGCCGAGAGCAGCTCTCAAGGCGCAGGGCGGCCGGATGATCCCGTGACCCCCTGCCCGTCCTGCGCTCTAGCCCAGAGGCAGAAGGACTCGGAGGAGCAGACCGACATGGTGGAGGCGGTCAAGAGGCACATCCTCAACATGCTGCATCTGAACGCCCGGCCCAACGTCACACACCCGGTGCCCCGAGCCGCCTTGCTCAACGCCATCCGCAAGCTGCACGTGGGACGGGTGGGGGAGGATGGCACGGTGGAGATGGAGGAAGACGGAGGGGGGCTGGGGGAACACCGAGAGCAACCTGAGGAGCAGCCCTTTGAGATCATCACCTTCGCTGAGCCAGGTGAGGGATGTTTTAGTGCCTCGTGAGGAAATGTGATGACATTAATAGCTTGTTTGTGCTGCTAAGTGATGAACTCTCACCTGTTGAGTGAGACGGTGGAGAAACGCTCAATGCAATGAATCTTTGTGACTTAGAAAACTTTGTTTTGAATTTCAGTAATATATTCACAAGTATAACTACTTAGTACATATTGTATATATATATATATATATATATATATATTTATATATATATATATATATATATATATATATATATAGTTGTAACGTATAATATATAGAATTTAAAATATTTTTTAAGACATACTAGTAACATTTTATAGTAAGGTTCAATTTATTAACATTAGGAAATGCTTTATGTGTTATAATGAATTAACAATGAACATTAATTTTATAGCATTTATTTATCTTAGTTAATAGTAATTTCTACAGATACTAATATACGTTTACCTTTTGAAAATGTATATATTAACAATAACAATGCTTCATTATAATGCCTAATGTCTAATTTTTTAACTAAACCGTATTACCCAAATATATATAACTGAACTGATCTGAAGCATTATATAATGTTTAACAATGCATTAATTAATGATATTGTAAAGTGGGACTTTTTCGGTTTTGAATTGTTCGAGTTGTCAGATAATTCACCCCATTATGCGCAAAAATGTCCGTTCATCGTTCCTTCTTAAGATGTACACCGCAAACGCTTGCAGTATATATGATGTACAGTGGATGTCACCTCAAATGGCTCCACTCAGACTACTGTTTCGAAGGAGTGCTTTTAAAAAGCACTCAGGTAGGTGTTAGCGGAGGTCTGAGGGAGGGAGAGTCATCTTAAGGGGAACACATGCACTGCAGCTGTGGAGTATTAACACTCTGACTGTGCACTGCTGCGGGAGGCTCTCGGCGCCATGCTACTGATATGAAATGAGGAAATGATGCCCTTATTAGCAGCTATTGAATGGAGCCGCTTAAACATCTTTAATCCTGCCAAGCAACGGGAAACTGTAGAGACAGTGATTTAATATCAAATGAACACTTTATCATGGTATGCATCCGAAATATGTTGCGTATTCCCTTAAAATCTACTTGAAAGTATAGTTTACCCCAAAATGTAAATTCTGTCATCATTTACTTACCCTGACATTGTTCCAAACCTGTATGACTTTCTGTTTTCTGTAAAGCCCAAAAGAAGATATTTTGAAGAATGTCAATGGGGTCCAATATTTTTGGATCCAAAATGTTCTTTCAAAGAGTTTTTTTCTTTTCTTTTTTTCAGAAGAAATAAATTCATGCAGGTTTGGAACAATATGAGGGCAGAATTTTTATTTTGGGTGAACGGCCCTTTAGAGAGACCAATTCTTGTTTTCACAAAGTATCTCTCATTTTAAATGTCATACAGTTCATATTAACTCTAATCTTTGAGCTTTTTTACTCTGAAAATGTGTATCTGCTGACCTGATGATATGCTTTTTATGCCATGTCGCTAATGCCAAAAGACAGCCATCTATTTTTTACAATGATTCAGAAAAAAAAGCTGAAAATGACACAAACAATGCTCTTTCTTATTTGAAAACGCTTTTGGTGCCGCCCGTAACAAACACTACTTCCCAGTCGGTTCAATAAACTAGGCCTAAGTCTGGGATGGGAAGATCCACAAGTACATTCCATTTTTAATTGGTTCCTCATGACTTATTTATAACAATGTCACTGATCCACAAATCAGCATGACACTGCTGTTAAAAAAAAAGCTAACAACATTTGCCTGAATGGGGTGCGGAAGCGGATGGTTGAAGCGGTCCAATCTCATGGCATTTAGTTTTTGTTTTTTTTTATGCAAAAACAATAAAGCAGTGTTTCTAAAGATATCAAGGCTGACCTATCTTTAGACCAGCACTGGCCATGATGTGGATTGGCAGTCACATCTGATTCTTATACACAGATTGACCACCAACCGTCCCCCACAGGCTTAATGGGACAATTTCCGCAGCTCATTAATTGTAGCTATCAATATTGAGCACAAGAAGGAGCCAGCAAACATTTGACGGTGTTGTCTATTGTGCCTGTTTGCTTACATAAATGTGCATTATGCCTTGATGCTATAAAAAGACCATTTGAATGAACCTAAGATTAAAAAAGGCCCCTTAGAACCTTTATGAGATTGCAGGGGTGTTAATGATGCTCCAGGGAATGGGGTGGTTCGATCCCATTCAAAACCCACAGGGCTGTTAGCTGGCCATAATTGCTCCATTCATCAAAATATGGGGCCCAGTAATTACTCTAGGCTGCTCTGTTGGTGTATGGAATGGTCGGGGTTTCTTTGAAAGTATCTTAGTGAAATAGAAAGATCAAGTTCGTTTGAAATGTACAAAATCATTCATCTAAGCCAAGGGATAGTTTATGAAAGGGACAGTTCACCCAAAAATGAAAATTCAGTCATTTACCCTCATTGCAGACCTGTAAGACATTTTTTTTAATCAGTGGAACATAAAATTAGATTTTTGAAGAACATATGGTGTTCTAGCAAAATTGGACCCCATTGACTTTCATTGTATAAGCAAAACATTTTTACAAATATCTTCTTTTGGGGTTAGCAGAAGAAAGAAAGTCAAACAGGTTTGAAACCATTTGAGTTTTGAGTGAACTATCCATTTACTGACATTGTAGTGCCAGTTCTGGTCTTCTGGGAAGGATCTGTTGTGATGCACTCACAAAGGTCTCTAGACTGTCTGAAGAACTGGGATGAGAGTGGGATTGACACACTGGAGAAACTGTATCTGATTCTCAGGCAGTTTTGATGATCTGGTGTGGATAGCTTGGCTTGTTGCCTCTCTCTCAGGTCTTAAAAGTTCTTTGAGGCTTACTCTTGAGGGATGTTATTAACTATTTATTTCCTGCTCTGACCCTTGTGTCAACCCTGTCTCCTGATAATTCATACCTGAGGCTTCATTATTAGGGAACAGGTAGGTGATAGCTTTGTGTATTGTTTGAGACAAAGCAGTGCAAGACAGTATTATAGGTAAATGCAAGATGGCACTTGATTATGCAATGAATGTGTTTTGTGTTGCGGTCATTAAGTGATTGGGGACTGTGATATCACTTTTACATCCTGGTACAACAATACATCTGACTACAGTGAGGCTTCTTGTCAACACCGGTTTTGTGTGGATGCTGTTTTTTATCTAACACAAAAGCAATTGACTTTTGGTCTATTTATAAAATAATTCAATGATCTGACAAAATTGATTTGACAATTCTGAATACCTTTAGTTTGGTGATTCCCAACCAGTGGTACACTATCATTCAAAAGTTTTAGGTCAGTAAGACTTTTTTTTTTTTTTTTACTATAGTTATTAATTATTTTATTCAGTAAGGAATCACAAAAAAAATAAAAAACAAAACCATAATGTTAAAAAATAATTTGAATTCAAACAAAAAATGTATCATTGTATAACATTGATAAGAAGAAATGTTACTTGAGAACACAATCAGAATATTAAAATTAAAAAAAAATCTTTATTTGGTTCTTTATCAAAAGAATAATTTATATTTTACAATATTTCAAAAATATAAATATTTATGTTTTTACTGTATATTTGTTCAAATAATTGGAGTGAGCATATGAGACTTCTTTTATAAACATTAAAACTGACACCAAACTTTTAAATTATTTAAATTAATTATAGTTATTTTATACTTTTTTAAAATAAGTTGGTTCTAAGGGTCAAAGAGGGGCTGCCAGAGATAAAAAACTATTAAATTGCATTATTTTTAAGAAAAGAAAAAAAAATATAAAACAAATAATATGAGCAATTATATGTTTTTTTTTCTACTACTTTAGCTTTTCTTTTTTCATCCTATCAGACGTCTTCACCATTATATTAAACTAAATCTGTTTCTATATTTTTAAACTGCTTTGGTTTGTCAGGATGCTACTGTTTGGGTCTGTTTTTCTCCCACAGTGTCTGCTGAATTTAGTTTAATAAAGTTCAAACATTTAATTTGTAGGTAAGCCAAAAAAGGTTGAGAAATACTTTTTTTCAGTCCTGATGTCATCAGAAAGTGTTAACTGGGTTATCTCATATCTCTTGGCAGTGTTTCATTTTTTTTTAAAGACTCACTGCATAAATGTAACACCAAGTAAACAATCCTTTGATCTTCTCTGATATTCGACATGCTCAAGTAGTCATGCTCATTGTGCTTAAAGCAGATTATTTAATGCAACTATGCTATTTTAAAAACAATCTTGTCCTTGATATTGACAGTGCGCAGCCGCAGACACAACTATAGCAAAATTTCAACATACAGACAGTATGATAAGAGCGTACAAATAAGTGGAATAATTCAGTGTGTTACGTGACAGTGGGCACAGCTGACCTTCGACCCCAAACTGCAGTAGTACGAGCTTCTGAAATGTCCACCTCACCCAGACCTCAGAGACACGTGGCATGTGTTTAAACCTACAAAAAAGACAAAACAACTACAGTGAACTCAGGAACCAAATGACAATGGCAAAAGAGCAGTTGCCTTTTAATATGGAAAGAGAGGCGAAGTCTTTTTACTTGATCACACACTGCAGCTCTTGTTCGAGTTAAGAGGTGTTCTGATAAGAGATCAGGCTCGATAGCGACACAAAGATAGAGAGAGACATTCATCTGCAAATAGAAACCTGTGCTGTTTCGTTCTCTGAAAACATCTGCAGCATTTCTATAATATGTTTACGGTAAAACATTGTTCATTCCCTAATATTAACCTGCTATATTCTTGATTTTTCATTTCTTGGCAGAATTTCCAGCCTTTACTATCAACAACTCTCAAAGCAGAATTAAAAAGGTGTTGCAACTGATAAATTAACCAATTATATAAGAGCATAACAAAAAACTTCAAACAGATTCACATTAGTGTGGTGGCACTGCATTGTTCACTGATCTGTTTGACAACTTAATACACAGAGTAAGGGAATATTAGCTTTAAAAGTGGTGTGCAATTCCACCAAACAGAATTTCAAAAATAATGAATGTTTCCTAACAAATGCCATTGGTTGCCCCAAACTCATGCCATTTTTTGAGTTGACAAAAATCTTTCCAAAGCTCCACAGACTCTTAGTGTTTATAGTTTTGGGGGTGAATCAACTGCTATGTTTGTATCTGCATATTAAGCTGGAATAGGACTAAGCATTTTAGCATCCAAATTACACACTTAAGCTTTAAAAATAGTTCTTCCTGTTATGTGTTAAGTCCATTCAGTGTTTCGTGGGAGTTTTCTGACAATGGGAGATTCAATGAAGAGAACAGACCATCCAGTAAAGTTACTCAGAGATCTTTAAATAGTAATTCATCCAGGCAGATTTTCACATAGCCTGACAATCGAGCCCCAAATGAATAAACAGTTGCTCTTGTGTTTAAGTGGCAAGATGCAAAAGTGACGTCTTAAAAACACAGTGCTCATGGTGCGAGACACTGAATCACAATGGTTAAAGATTTCAGTCTGGTTCATGTTTACATTGACAAACAATTAAAATGGTCTAGTCCTGTGTGAACTTACTGTATTGACCCTTCTTTAGTTTCATAGATCACTATTATATACAGTGTCATATGAGATGACTGAGTAAAAATAAACCTGCAACTGTATTTGTCTAGATAGATATCTCAGTGCCACATTGACGAGCATAAAAGATTGAGTTTTAGAAAAGGTCTTTTCACAGCTATGCCAGACTGTCTTTTATATCAGATAACACAGGATTTATTTACTGTAGACATGTTGACTAAATAGTTGAATTAATAGCTGTCCTGTTGAGAAGGGGTTGACAGAGATCATTTAAGAGAGTCAGTATGTTGGGTCTGTAAATCAGCAATGGTTACTGATGCTGAGCTGGCTTATAGCAGACAGTCATGTGCAAGTTATAGGGAAGGCCCTTGTCATAACATACATGCTTTATGTACACAAATGGAGTGCCAGGATTTTAGAAGCGGAAATGTTTTTATGGACTGAGGTCTAGGTGTTGACGAAGGACTGCAGATGGTGGAGATTGACCGCAAAAAGAACATATCCTCTCTTACAGAAAGAGAGAAAGAGTTTAATGTAGCAGGCGTTATGTGTTTTCTGATCATGTTGAGCTGGTGGCTCTAACAGAGAGAGTTTGTCATTAATAAACTGAGCCACACAGAATCTCTGCATGAAGATCACCACTGAAAAATTGGCAGATTCCCATAGAATTGGAACAGCCACCATTCACAAAATTCTACACATTCCCATCAGTTGATTTTTCTTTATTAATTAATTTGGTTAAACTGATCATATTTTCTGTACCAGCATTTTTAAAAATTAATTAATTTATTTATTTTCCCTCTTTTCCTGTTTTCACTCTTATTAGTTTTAATTTAATTTTAGTTGTTGTTTATTTTATTTTATTTTAGTTTTACATTTCATTTATGGAGCTGAATTTCCTGATTTGTATCCTTTAAAATGGTTTTAAATAATCCATTTCTCATAACAGTTTATTGTCATTGCTATTCATTTTCATGTTTACTGCAGGTATGCTTCAAAGGTTTCAAATTTTGTAATATTCCATGTATCATAAACCAAAACAAAAAATATATTAAGTCAGTTAAAAAATTTTTTTCGTTTAGAATCATACAAATGTATTTGTTTAGTTTTGTTTTTTAAACAAACTAACAAAAAAAAATGCCTTGCACGCCTACATCAATCATTAATACGAGGGATGAAAATACAAAATTTTTAGAATTGTAACTATTTTTCTATTTTTTTTAAAACATTGTTTTTCATTTGTTAGTTTTTATTTGTGGAGTACTCTCAATCAATTTTTAAGTCCGTTCTGCATAATTCTGTGAATTTTCCTTCAAAATATGCACAGAAAATGTTTCTTCCTTCTATTTCACTTTTTTTTGTTAGTTTTTCAACTGTTACAAAGTTAAAACATGCTGTGTCATTCAAAACTCAACAATGCAATCGCAAAAATAAAGCTAACCAATTGCCTCGTGTGCTTCATCCACAGGAGATGCCCCTGACATCATGAAATTTGACATTTCTAAGGAGGGCAGCACTCTGTCCGTGGTGGAGCAGGCCAACGTGTGGCTGTTTCTTAAAGTTGCCAAGGGCAGCCGAGGAAAGGGGAAGGTGTCTGTGCAGCTCCTGCAGCATGGCAAAGCTGATCCAGGCTCTGTGGATGGACCCCAAGAAGCGGTGGTGTCTGAGAAGACTGTGGACACGCGGCGCAGCGGCTGGCACACGCTACCGGTGTCCCGCACGGTGCAGACCCTGCTGGACGGGGACAGCAGCTTGCTCAGTCTCCGCGTCTCCTGTCCCATGTGTGCCGAAGCCGGCGCCGTGCCCATCCTGGTGCCCGCAGAAGACAACAAGGGCAAAGAGAGAGAACAATCTCACCGACCCTTCCTAATGGCTGTGCTCAAGCCAGCCGAGGAGCACCAGCACAGGCGCAGCAAGCGTGGCTTGGAGTGCGACGGCAAAATCCGCGTCTGCTGTAAACGGCAGTTCTACGTCAACTTTAAGGACATCGGGTGGAGCGACTGGATCATCGCTCCATCTGGGTATCACGCTAACTACTGCGAGGGCGACTGCCCCAGCCATGTAGCCAGCATCACAGGCTCTGCCCTCTCCTTCCATTCCACCGTCATCAATCACTATCGGATGCGCGGGTACAGCCCTTTTAACAACATCAAGTCGTGCTGTGTACCCACCCGCCTACGGGCCATGTCCATGCTCTACTACAACGAGGAGCAGAAGATCATTAAGAAAGACATCCAGAACATGATAGTGGAGGAGTGTGGCTGCTCATAAGATGCCATGAACTCCTAACAAACACTTTAATGTTGGTACAAAGCACATATCAGAGGATTGGCACACAAACTTTTGAACTGCAAACTCGGGCAACCTATTTGTTTCTAGATCATTCCAATAGGACTGATTATTGGAGCGGTCTTCGTGGCACTTTCATATAAAAATGACGGAGGAGAATAAAGCATAATATATTTTTTTTAATGAAGGGAGACTGAGGGAACGGGTGCATGGGTCAAAGTGTCAGCCCTGATTCTCTGCACTGCAATAAAGAGACTTATTTTGAAGTGTGGAATTATATATTCTGAGAAGAAGAAGAAAAAGACATGCAACTCTATGCAAGTATTATTACTGGATGTTCTTTTTTTTTATTATTATTATTATTTGTCTTTTAGCTTATGTTTAATGTTGTTTTATTGTCATACCTTTTCTCACAGACAACATTTTTTAGTACATCTTAAAAGAAGGAGTTGTGTTTATTTCATTTTTCTTATGAGAAATACTTGAAGAAAAATTAGTTTGACCAGCTGCTGGAGCCAAACTACATTATTATTATTAATATGATTATTTTATTATATTATTATTATTATTATTATTATTATTATTATATTATTATCACCTATTATTATTTTTCTCCTAAACATTCTGAATGTTGATAAAAAGTAATATAAATTTGCACTAAGCCAACATTCGAACCATGTGAGGCCCAGAGCATTATGGGTCGCATTCTAGTTGCCATATCAGAGTCTAGAACCATATGCATTTGGAACTTACATATAGTAAACCAAAGACCATACACATCCCATTCTCAGAGCAAATCCCCAAAATGCCCGGCTCTGTGAATTTATTCAAATTAGGAACAACTGTGTATGGCCAACATAACATACCATTAACTCAATATTTTGTTTGTTTGTTTGTTTGTTTTTTCCTGAAACAGCCTCAATGTTAAGATATCTTTTGCTCTCTGTGTTTGACAGTGTTTGTCTCTACCAATGTATAACAAAGGTCTTAGATTCTGAACTGAAACCTAACCTACTCAACAGATATATTAATTAAAGAGATAGAAACAATGTCCTGGCAATGGCAATCTGCTTTGTCAGGTTTAAAGTACAAGACACTAAAGGAACTTACTGTGTTGTTTTATGTAGAGTTATGCAACATATGGTTGTATGTTGCTATGTTGTACAAATCAAAATATGTGCTAGTCATGTTTTATATCTAATTTATTTTGCAGCATATTCTTTGCTTCACTATTAAAGCTGAATTGTACAACTTCACCTTTTCAGCAGTGTCAGCAGTGTGTGTTTACTAGGCCAGCTGATGAACTGTATTTCAACACTAAATGCTACCTAGTTTGCCTTTTACTAAATGTAGTCCAATTAAGAATATTTTTTTGCAGATCAACTGACAAATCTGACACGTTACCCCAAATATTAACACTTCACAGCCAAAGCAGATGCTGTGCAAACTAGTGTGAACTCCTCAAGGGCCGTTTTCTGTCATTTTTAGCCACATACTGTAGCAGCTGTCTGTTGGGAGGTTTAGACTGTAAAAAGTCAAAAGAAACATCTAATATATATATATATATATATATATATATATATATATATATATATATATATATATATAATATATAAATGTTCTTGAAATAAGTCAAAATAATAAAAAATAAGCCCTTATTTGATTAAAAATACAGTGAAATGTAATATTGTGAAATTTTATAATTTGAGTATATAGTAAACTGTCATTTATTTTTATGAAGGCAAAGCTGAATTTTCAGCATTTCTACTCTAGTCTTCAGTGTCACGATTCTTCAGAAATCATAATATGCTGATTTTCTGCTTAAAAAACATTTTTGATATTATTATCAATCCTCAAAACAGTTGTGTAGCTCAATATTTTTTTGGGGTGGAAACCTTGATAATTATTTTTCTTTGATCATTAGAAAGTTCAAAAGAACAGCATTTATTTGAAATAGAAATCTTTTGTTACATTTTAATTGTCTTTACTTCTGATCTATAAAATGTGCCCTTCCTTGCTGAATAAAATCATTCTTTTTTCCAAAACTTTTGAACAATAGTGTAGGTCACAAACCGATATGTATAAGTACGTGGTTTGCCATTAAACATAGTCAAAGCATAAAAGGCCTTCAATCAGAGATATGTGCACTTACAAAGGGACCTTGTCAGCACACCAGCATGCTGTGTCAGGACAAGAGATGTGACCCAGGGGTAGAAAGGTAATTACAGCTATCATCACTCAGCAAATAAAACCCCCACAGGTCCTTTGAAAAAGAGCCTCTCTCAGAGGAAGACATAATCTCTTTCCCATAAACCCTTCAACACAAAAAGATCACAACAAACAGAACACACAGATGATTTATCACCAATCATGTGAAATAAATCTCTCAGCATAGAAACACACAAAAAGATGATCAGAGATCACGTTAACCAGTCATATCCTTTTCCACTGCCGCCTGTGACAAGTACTTTCATATGACTTCTGCCTTTGAAGATCCAGTACGAAATAAAGGTCAAGGTCAGTTCTCTTTCGAATTAGTCTTGCAAACTTTACAGAGATGTTCTTTTAGCTTGGACATCTTGACGTCTGAGGCTTGAGGGTGTTTACATGAGTCTTTAATTATCCGCCTATATACACAAACAATACATGCTTTGAAATTGTGCATGTGTAATATTGCTGGTGACTGTTATCCAATGCGTCACACATGCATGTGTGCCTTTATAGTGCCATAAAAGGCATTCACATCTTTGTTGGGTCTACTTGTGTTGATAACTCTACATCCTCTGGTAACATTCATCAGGAACCATAAAAAAGGGATGATGAACCAAAACAAACATGGCAGATTTCAAGTTCATTTCCTGAACTTCCTGGTACAGCTTCCACACAAACTGCAATATTAATTTATTATAAGAATTTGTATACATTCATCTATTTCATTTATGATGAATGTATTATTAAATGACTTTCTGTTTAGAAACAAGCTGCTTGCCATCTAAGATTGACAATGAATATCATCAGTAGACTTTGTGAGGTATAAACATCACATGCATTCCTGTCCTTCAAGGACATGAGCTTGGAGAACTCAAAATACCCCTGACAGGAGAATAAAGGCTGAGAGGAGGGGACTGGATCTACAGAATCTGTGTGGGTGTTAAGCATTGTCAATCCTCTAAGAATAAATGTGTTTGGAAGGGTGTTTGTATATGTTATAAGGGCTGAAGTGTTTATTTAACACCTCATCTGTCAAAATGAAGATGGGGATGTGTTTTAAATGCCTTCTAAAACTTGGACTCTGTATATACCATCTTTTAGACAGTATGACACGTTTTAAACCCCTAAATGGGACATGGTGGCCTTGAATTAGGCCAGCGCCCTCCCATCCATATTTACAGAGAGTCTCAATGGTGACAGGCTTACGTTAAATTCAATATTGGCTAAGTTCCCTGTTCAAGAGTTGTGAAAACTGGTAGTCTGTTGCACACGTATTTAAAAAAGTGCTTTTTGAAAAACGGGCTGAAGGACAGATTTAGATATGAAGTATGAGAGTTTTCTGAGCACTGTGAAACAACAGATATAAGCACAAAAAATTTAACATAAGGTTTCTAAAATTTTTAGGGCCCTATTTTATTTTGTTAAATTTTATCTGTCATGGTTTCTTCAAGTTAAACCAAACTTTTATTTTGACAGATTGCTATGAAGACCTTTATGTTTCTGTTTGTATATGACATGATTATAGATTTTCTGAAAAGAAATTGTAAAATGCTCATGAAGTGACTCTCAGAGCAGTTCTAGAGATCATGATCATGTGTTCATGTACTCCTATATTGAAGCAGCAGAGGCTGAAAACACCACAAGCGCCACGCGCAGAGGTCAAATTTTCCGTCATTTACAGAATTTTTTTTAGTAGTGACTGAAAAATCTGAAGGCCGTCCTTAACTTTAACAGATTACACGGGAGGTGATCTATTGTAATTTATAACTGTAATTCCCATCCCTATCCAGTTGGCGGCAAGTGTGCTCAAGTGTGGCAGCAGAGCGTGGGATCATCAGCTCCAGAACAAAAATAAAACAGTCAAAATCCTTTGCTATATTTTTGATTACGCACAGACGAGTACCCACTAGTAAAGCGAAAGAGATGATGAGTTCAGGTGCGCTGCCGCTTCTCTTGATCTGAGGTGTCTAAAGCGATCTATCATGCCACATTAAAGAGTGCCAAAACAGTATTTATTGCTTGAATTTCCTAATAAAATGGACAGAATTTAAAATCTGAGATTTATGTACAAAGACAACGCACAAAGCTCACTGTGATTTATTGGATGGGAGGCGCACTGTTCATTCATCTTTCAACTGAAAACAGAATCAATTGGGATTTAAGAATCGATATTGGTTCATAAAAATAAGAATCTATTAAAATTGAGAATTTTTTTTATTTTATACCCAGCCCTAGCATATTTTCTTGTTTTTAGTGGCCTCTGCTGTCACTGCAGGGTGTGTGTTGAATATGAAAAGTGATGCAGTCTCTGTTCATCTCTACAATTAAAATGTGAACAAAAATACAAGCAATTAAATGTGTTATTATAATTAAAACATGAAAATTAAAATGACGGGTAATAATAGATTATGAAGGAATTTTTACGACCCTGTCCATCAAAATGACGGACAATGTTAAAGTGTAATGCAACCTCTGATCACACGCATTTCAGTAGTAAACGAAACTGTGCATCTGTGCCATTCATTCGCACAGAGACCCACAGAACATGCATATTCACATTTAAATAGTCTTTTTGGGTCTTAATATTCACAGACACTAGTCAATATTGAAGTCTACTGATCTACTTTTGATGTATCCATCCAAAATTTCATGACATTTTGCGTTATACGGTAATTCTGTTTTAAATTCAGGTGGCAGTATTGTGTCTTAACTCTGACACCTGTCACACCAGAAGACCACGCAGCGCTCGGAGCTACTCTGAGGAGAGCCATGTTCGGCAGAGTAAGTTGCCGTTATTTTACTAGTCATAGAATGGGAAACGTTATATTAAACTGTTAACAGCGTTTTTCTGTGTTCATATATTGAAGTAAAGGGTGATTATTTTAATAAGTACCGCATTTTCTTTACTCGTCCTGTTTTTGTATTTGCAATCAATATGGCCTGTGCATAGTAACACTTTATTTCTTTGTTCAAATCTATTAACAGTTACACGATTAAAACTGATCTTGAAAAACTGAGCAACCACATTGCTACATTAAACTTGTAAAATGTTAAGTTGGTCGCAGTGTCATGCACTTAATGCCTCATCTGCGGTCATTCTTCAATAAGGTTCATTAGTTAACATTAGTTAATTACATTAGTTAACATATATAAATAACAAATAATATTTCCACAGCATTTATTAATCTTAGTTCATGTTAATTTCAGCATTTATAATGCATTATTAAAATCACAAGTTGTGTTTGTAAACATTAATGCACTGTGAACTAACATGAACAATGAACTGCTCTATTTTATTAACATTGACAAAGACTAATAAATTGTGTAATAAATGTATTGTTCATTGTTCATTCATGTTAGTTAATACATTATTGTTAACAAATTACATCTTATTGTAAAGAGTTACCATTAATATTTATTCATCATACTGTTGAACTTGCAGTATTTTCTCTCTTGTTATTTCATAGGAGCTTCAAAGAAGACGGAGAAAGCCAGAGTCTTGTGCCCTGTGTTTATCAGTATCCTTATGTACGTTGGGTGAAAAAGAAAAACTCAAACAAAGTAAAAAAATAATTTGACTGATACCCCCCCCAACCCCCCCCCCCCGCCCCCGCCCCAAGGTTGCTATAGATATCACGATACATCTATATCGTGAATTTTTATGGCCACAATAACCGTGATATGAAATCGTGAGCCCTAGTTTACAGTGAGGAACAATGGTAAAAAATGGGCCAGGTTTTGGAGGATTTAAAAGCAAAAATGTGAAGCTTACAAATTTATAAATGACTTACTTTAAAGGCTGGAATACACTACATTTTCTTTTTAAATCTGAAGAGATTTTTAAACACTAGGCATTGTATACTTGTACAATTTGTAAATGGAAATTATTCAATAAACGACTAAGGATCACTCACTACCAGACCTTTCAATTTGCTCTAAACATAACAAACTTGAGCATAAACAAACGCCTTGTTATTAGGAGACACGCGACAAAAGATAACAGTGTGTTCTAAAATCAACTCTAAATATCAGACACGGTTGATATGGCTGGCTCTGACTTTCGGTAACTAGTGACAACTCCTCCAGACTGTAAACCAGGGAAAAGTCATGCAGTGTAATCCAGCTTTAGGTATTCTATTAAAGGGGTCCTATTATGCTCATTTACAAAGTCTTGATTTTGTTTTGTGGGTGTACTAGAACATGCTCTCATGCTTGGTGGTTCGAAAAACACATTATTTTTCACATAATTAACATTATTAAAATACCTTTCTGCCCAGCCTGGCACAAATGGCTTGATTAGTTCCAGGTTTGATGAAGGCCCGCCTTCTGAAAGAACTAAATGTGTTGTGATTGGTTAGCTGTCCCAGTACGTTTTGATTAAACAGCTTACGGTGTTTCAGTACTGCCCCGCCCCTTGCCAAATCAGCAAGTTCCGTCTGCTCTGTTATAGTTAAGGATGGTGTCAATATTGCCATATCAGTTTGAGCCAGATTCAGACCTCGAGAATATTGAACAAGAGGATTGCGCAGAATCTGTACATGCACGGAGATTGCAAGACATATTAAAGTGGTAACATTATTTTTTTTATTTTATTTTTTTTGGCTAAATCACGTTTTAGATAGGATGTAAACAACCGCTTAAAAATAACTGCATTTACAGATAAGTGCATATGTATTATGTTTATTGTTCTTTAATTCTAACATTATAACATATATTGCAGTGCAAATTTATATGCAAATTCATTCTCTGCCAGCTGGAGGTGCTGTTGGAGTGGTAGAAATAGAGGTTTCCCTAGTAACGGCTGTACACAAAGCAGCGCTCCGCTCACAAAAGCTGCTTTATCAGACATTACATGCAAGATGAAATTAAAATCAGAGCTTGTCTTAGGAGATTTGAGGGTCTGTATTACTTACTATTGGAGAAAGCGTAACGGCTAACTCGGATCACGTGTGCCTTAATAACCAATCACATTACAGCCTTGACGTCACTGAATTTCAGAGTTGTACGACACTCAATTGCTGCTTACGGATACCATAGGAATAAATGAGAAGTGCCGTGAGCTGAATCCCACCTGTCGCAAAAAGTCAGTGACTTCTCTTATAAAACAACTTTTTTTTCATGGTAAACTCTAAAAATAGTTAAATACAAAAGTATGGTTTAGTGTAAAACATGTTAAAGATTAGAAGATAGGCTCTCGATTCAGTAAATGATAAGTCGTTTCCTCTATATAGCCATTTATTTAGTGTAGTGAAGCCTTCTATTGGCTTTGTATAAAAATCAGCACAGCAGCAGCAATGCATTCTGGGAGTTAAGGTCACGGCAGCTACAGTGGAGACTGGATGATATAGTGAATGTAGACATTTTATATTATTTTATGTTTATATTATTTAAGATCACGTTGGCATGGTTAAGGCTCACTTAACATCATTTGCCATAGCCCTTTGCACAGCCGGTGTGAAAAATTTAATTTTTTCAGCGTTAGAAACCTGGGTTAATCATTCGCGTTAATCATTCCAACGCGATCTTAAGTTGAATCATATAAACATAAAATAATGTAAAATGTCTACATTTACTACAGAACTCGGATGACAATTAAACTCGGTATGGTAAACAACTCAAATAAGATGTGGCTTAGTAATTGATCTCTGTAGATTTATTATATACAGTGATTTGCATTAAACTTTTGTAAGCCCTCACACCAAAAATAGAAGAAAATCATTTATGGAAATTTTATCTTGAGGCAGCTCGTTGATACCCAGCCACTTGTTTGTACAGATTAAGTTTCATTCATTCATTAATTTGATCACTTGCATCCTTGTTCGGCATCTCTAATAGTAAGGATCTTCAGCTTGGTTCAAGTCAAGGTATTTATATAGCATCCACAATACACATCGTTTTAAAGCAGCTTCTAGTAAGTTCTGTTACCTCTATAATGGCTTAATTCTTTACACTGAGCAGTTTTATTGGGCAATATGATGATATATAACAATGATAAATGATCCACTGTTTGAGATCTAGCTATATATTCTCCCCTTTTAAAATAGCCATGGTTTTGCTACTCTAACCAAAGTGTTTTAGCAGTTAGCCTATATCAGTACCACTGTAGTGAAAGATACTGAATAATGAATATTTGCAGCCTCTCAGACAAACCACTGCTCTTTTTTTAGTCCTTTTTATTCTAAGAGTATGTAAGATGGTTTTCAAAAAAATATTAATAGAAAACGGTCAGCTTGTTCTGTGGTGTGTGTTTACACTGTGTGCTCCTGAGCGTGCCCTAAAACATGACGGAATCCAACAGTAATTGAAATGTAAATTCTGCAGATTACGTCATTGTCTAGTATTGTGCTGTCAGCAATTTATTATAAAAACGTTTTCATAATTGTAACACATATTTACATACATAAATTATTCAGGTGCATGTGTAATAACTTGCGAAAACTTGACACTACAGCAGCACTTCCTTGTCGTCGTCTTGTCTGATGCACTCAACCAAGCGTTGTAACCACGACCTCACCCCTCCCCACCCCCCAACCATTCGACTTTCCGTAGGCGGGAATTATTTTAATGATATTCTAATGGACCGCTTTGTGACATCACAAAACGCCAGAAAACAACGCAATAGTCCAAACGAGCTGTTCGTTGTAGTTCTTGAAAAGGTTTTTTTTTTTTTTAACAAAATATCTCCCTTTGGAGTGGACTTTGAGATTTGTAACTTTGTAGATCTTTTTATGCCCAAACATACACACTACACACTGACTAAAATTCAAAAAGTGAAAATGCATAATAGGACCCCTTTAAAACTTGTGTATTACATGAGCTGTAAAGCTGTTTAAGTCATGTTTACAGAGGTGTCAGGGTTTTAAGCTTTAAATTAAGGTTTAGTATTTTTTAAGGTTAATATTACATTTTTCACACTAAAATCATTTTATTACACATATTGTTTACTTAACTATTGTTTTACTTTTCAAAAAAAGGGAGCATTTTAACATTTACAGATTAGCCCTCTTCAAGAGGACAAAATATTTACTTCCTATGAAACTTGTACAAAGTATCAGTAATATAATCATAAATAATTGCTGCAGCCAGGGATGTCTGTGACTATTTTTTCCTACATAATAAATTACTTGCACAGATGAAATGCAATAACAAATGGTGTCATGTTATCTTGTGTTCGGAGGCAAATGTTTGAGAGCGTAATCGTGTGAGACAGTTTTGAGAGGCAATTATACCAAATCATCCTGATGACAGATTTTTGCTCAGGCATTTCAGATAGACTAAAACAATATTTTAGAAGGTCTGCAATGTGATTGGTCCGCTGGTTAGTCCAGTGTCCAATCACATGATCTGTTGAGGCAAAGTCACGTTTTTAGTTGCGCTCCCAGGAATTTATTTGTTAAATGTGTTTTAGTTTATGTATATTTTAAACAATAAAAAATTATCTGCCTCAATTAAGAGTTTTTTTTTTTTTTAATGTGGTTTATAAGATTTTATGCGCATCTTGGTTTTTTCCATCTAGCATTTTTTAATGCACAAATGCTGTCAATTGAGCTTAGCTTGTACTGAACGCAGAATATTCATTTAACAACCATAATTACAAGCTTCTAGAGACACATGCTGTGTGTTTGGGTGTTAATCTAATACCTGATGTGCACTTGTCTTTTTCAGATGACCCAGGCTGCCTATTCAAGACTCAAAAGCAACAATGGTACCATGGCTCTGACAATAATTCCCTCCTGGGAACGCCAGTGAAGGGAGAGCTATCTCAAGGTTGTCAAGAGCTTAATCTCATGCCAGGCTTCCGAGGGGTTGTGCAAATCTTGACACTCTTTTCAGGGCGATAAAAAAGTCTGAAAGATAGAAAAGGGTTAGAAAAAATGAGGTCTTGCTGCCTTGGCCTACAGTAGAAGTCCACACAAGGTGATCTGTTGTTTTCAAGGCTGAGAACAACGTATCATGTCTGCTGGTCTGGTCAGCTTTCTCACTTTGACAATAAGAGTGAGAGTGACTGGGAAATCTAACACTCATCTCTTTGTTTGTGGAGAAAAACTAGAACGGCAGCCTACAGACTGCACGGCTCCTGTGTTATCACTACAAACCTCCTCTTCCCTTTTTTTCCACCCCTGACTCCTCTTCTCTTTGCTGAGACATAAACTCCTTTATAGTGCATAGTATGTGGGATTGAACATGGACGCAGGTAAAGTAATACCTGCAGAGGGCACAGAAAGTGCATTCAGGACAAGAGAAAGAGGGCTGATAAGATGATAGAGAGCATGGCCCTACACAGATCTGTCCATTTGTGCACTGATCCAAAATCCCATCAGTGGTTTTATCGTGTCATTTGCAGGAAAACAAATGGTGTCTTATGCATTCTAATTAGCGCTATACCAAAGTATAATTTTTATACCAAACAATGATGACAATGTATTAAAAACAGAAATGTTTTTCCTTTGCGGTTTTGAAAAGTGTTTAATACAGATGACAACATTGTCAAAATGATCTCCGTTCACATGGATCATCGAAAATTACTAAAAACGCTGTATTATGGATGCCAAGCCATTAGTTGGCGATGTCACTTTGTAAAGAAGCACTATGTGCCTGTGCACATACCTATCGACTGGAAACATAATAAGCATGCGCATGAAGTCACAGTTTTCACGAATTCACATTTTTGTTGTTTACATGATAAAGATAACACTCTGAAAACCCATTTTCAAAAGTTTGTTTTCAGGCCCCAAAAAAGCCACTTATGTGTAAAAACCATCCTAACACTAGAGGAGTTTTAGGTCGATTTATCCCTGATTTCCCCTCCCAAGAATCGGAAATAAAATCTTGTTGAGGACCTCGGTCGGCTCCGATGTTCAGCGTGCATTATTTGGTAATGTGAGACGTTTACAGATTGAATCTTGCACCTCCCGATCTGGGGTGCCAACTATGGTCGTAAGTTCTGTCGTTACCAACAAGGTTCAATGATTCGATGTTTCCCAAAACCATAGTTCAAATGAACATTCGCAAACAGTGTCGCAAACTTATGTGGTTGGAACTAGTGTTCTCGACTTGTGGTTAGAAGCATAGCTTCTTGTTAGTAAGACATATGGGCTTAAATAAATATGCTCTTGGGCACAGTAAGCAAGCTAATATGCAGTACAATCTATATATTCCATTCTATCTAAATATAAACGCATTTCCATCTATATATTTGTGTGCTATAAGCTCCATTTTTGAAGAGTGTGCATGTGCATACATACCTAAGGGAACCCCTCAGTATGACATAAGAGGGAACCCACGATTAATCAAACATCAAATAAACCAAAATGACAATGAACAAAAAATATTAAATTAGTCATCAGGTGCCATGTTCAACACAGCAGAGATCTTAGAGATCTCTAATCAGTTAAATAACAAAAGTTATTACTCCACCACATGCATGTGATGTCATGAACATCACCCCTATGTTATTGAACTAATGTGGTTCAAACAATGGAGATGTGACCGTTTTCGGGAAACAGTCGTGACTAGGTAGTTTGTTTCCACAACAATGCATCATAATATGGTGGTCAATCAGCGAGTGGTGCCATTTTGGAGCACATCCGCTAAACGCAAATTGCATACACTCTTCTGTTACAGCTGCGCTGCACAGATGCACTGTTTACATTCAAATCAAAGCGTAAATATACGTAGAAAATGTATCCTTGTGTCACGGCTGACACAGAAGAGCGTACGCAGTTTGCATTCAGCGAATGTTCTCTAAAATAGCGTTACGGTGATGCGGAGAGACACACAGGAGACAAATTGTTGAATAAAGCCATTATTTTTGTTTTCTTCATGTACAAAAAGTATTCTCGTCGCTTCATAATGTTACGGTTGAACCACTGATGGCAGATGGACTATTCTGACGATGCTTTTCATACTTTTCTGGACCTTGACAGTGTAATTTACTTGTCAGTCAATGGGACAGTCACAAGCCTCCCGGTTTTCATCCAAAATATCTTAAATTGTGTTCCGAAGATGAACTTTTATGGGTTTGGAACAACATGGGGGTAAGTGATTAATGACAAAATTTTCATTTTAGGGTGGAGTATCCCTTTAATGGTTTAGCTCCTGCATACCTAACTAGTCTTTTACCACACTACAATCCATCACGCTCCCTAAGGTCGCAAAACTCTGGACCTAGGATAGGAAAGTCCACTAAAGGAGGTAGAGCTTTTTCGCATTTGGCTCCCAAACTCTGGAACAGACTTCCTGATAATGTTCGGAGTTCAGACACACTCTCTCTGTTTAAGTCTAGATTAGACATCTCTTTGGCCAAGCATTCAAATAATGCATCTCATAAACTTGTACTGCAGTTAAATCTGATCAAATGTGCATTATTATTCTTTATCTTGGGTTAAACAAATAAATTTCTCTTGGTTGGAACAGCAGCTACGGTAATTATGTCTCCATTTGTTTCCATTTGTTCATCCAGAACACCCGAGAAGAGATGATGCCAACCCCTCAGATGATGCTAACCCTGAAACAACATACAGAACTACCACATTTTAACTACCAGCTTAAAAGAACAGTCAAAATCCATAAAAAGTTTTCTGTTTTTAGTTTAAAATGGTGTTGTGTAAAAACCCCTTAAAAGTCCTGTGGTGCAAAGTACATTTACCTGAACTTCACATATGGGTTTCAAAGCAGATTATTAAAATATCTTTCTTAAATGTCACTGACACAGCTACTAGTCATTTAAGTTTAACAGTTTTAGAGTTACATTGCAATGCTTGCTTTATAACATAATAAACATGCTTACACATTAAAGCTTGTAATTTGTATTTCAGCTTGCAGCTTTTGACTTTTTTATTCTTACTTTTCACTGTTTTAACGTCACTGCATCAAAACAAAGATACAACAATCAACAGTATCTTTTAACAGACGTCATTCAGCTAGAGTGTAAATATCCCACAGCAATGCATGCCACAGATATTTTTGGAGAAAACCCAATAAGCGAAGGCCACTTAGTTATTAAAGACGAGATGGAGAAAAAAACATTGTTTTCTTCCACTGTCATTTCTTGTCCACCCGCAGAGAATTTGCACGTCTGTCTTCTTCAGTAACTATTTTTTCTCTGTTTGTTTTATAGTTGTTTTGAATGCATCTTGCTTCAACCTAATATTCTAAATTTCCCAGAAGACACCAGCAATCAAATGCAAATTAATGGCAAATTAAGATCCCCTGTCCTCTCTGAGACAAACTATAATTCTGTTTCCCTCATGTGCCGAAAGTAAACAACAACAGAGTCACTTCAGGCAAAGGAAGTGGTGCATGCTGTTCGTTTGATGAATCTGCATTCCTAACACATTTCGTTTGTATAACATAGTAAACTAAAGTAAACTCTCTTTCCATGTCACAAATGGGTAAAGCTTATTCAAGCGGTCCTCTGTGTGCAACACGGACCTTATCTGAACGGGGAAAAAAGACTGGTGCAAAGGGGGAGCACAGAGCCAGTGGATTGAGTGAAAGAAGATAAATAAGTAAAAGTTTCTGCAAACAGACAAAGTGCAGTGACCCCGTTGACAGGTTAGTCAGTGCTGTCGGAAACACTTGGTTGGAGTGGCTCAGGGTGAGGCAGCTCAGCGGGTGGCGCAATATTTACAGATCAAATGCCTTGAAAGTCCCGCTCTGACGGGACTGTTCAACATCACTCAGCAAAGCACTTATACCATGTAATTATTTATGACTTCAAATAAGCACAACTTGCTGAACAAAGCTAAGATATTGAGAAAAACAAGCTTTTATGGATCCCAATGGATAACAGTACAGTGTGTGTAAAAAATAATGATTGCCAGGACTGTCACATTAAATAAAAAAGAACATCAATCTTCATAACATGTACCATGTGGGTCAATGACATGATACTCTTTCATATGTCTGGATCTATACATTTATAATAATAATAATAATAATAATAATAATAATAATAATAATAATAATAAATAGCTATGTACAATGGTTGAATACACTTCATCTATGATAAGCATGTTTTCATTTCTGTATTTTTTTTTTTTATATATTTTCTGAGAGGGCATTAAGTCAAGGTTATACAATTGTGGTGATAAATACACTTATTAAAAATTAAATAATACTACTAATGAAAAAGGTTTTATTATTCCTTAAAAATGTCAACAAAACTGCTTCAATGCTTAATACTATATTTTTTAAAAATGTGTTCACAAAATTAAAGTCATCAACATACAGAACCATAAAAAATATAAAACAGGAAATTATATCATAGAGAAATTTATTAAATCGTTTCATTCATATGCTTCCTTTTTTCCTCAAACATGTGCAGCTGACTTGCAATATATGAATCACCAAGGACCACAGTTTCAGATAGAAATCTTCTTTACTATTCTGCTGAAAAAAAAAGTCATACATCTTGCATGGTCTGCAGGTGAGTAAATTTTGGGTGAAATATCCCTTTGAGGAAAATATGTTTTTAAATGTGTAGACACTTATACGAGTTTTATAAAATATGTAGAAAAAAATGTCTATGAAGCTGAAAAATGAAAAAAAGTGGGTAAGGTTTTGAGTTTGCTAGGAGATGAGAAAAAATAGAAGAAGAAGAAAATGCCTCCCTTTAAAGGTTAGGACGTTCATGCTTGAGTTGGCCTGTTGGGATAGCGGACAGGTTTGAGGACAGGCTCTGATGCGAGTCTCATTCATTGAGGGCCAGTGTTGTCCTCGTGTTATTCTAGGCATAAGGAAGTGACGTGGATGAAATAGGCAGCCATTGTCTTCTGATGCGTTGACCTCATTCTCCCTTTGGGACTGTCTAAATATTATTTCTTGCAAAAATGTTGAGCACTCTTGATAGGCCCTTTTTCACACAGCCTCCTCTCTACCCTGCAGTATGACAGCTTTGTGTGTTACTTCTCTTTTGTGTATGTCAGTATTAGTTTTGGTGTATAATAAGGTTCTCCAGGGTAAGTCGAATTTGAATTTTGGAGTGTTTATTAACTGTTGCTTGAAATTGTGCAGAATGTCGATTGCAACAAATTAAATTAAAGCAAAAGAGCATCTATATTCATCAGTGCAACTGACCCACGGCTAAAACACAAACAGTGTTTATCACATGAATTTTAGCCTTGTAGATTATACTACAGCTACAGACTACTACAGCTGTATGGCAGGAATTTGAGCTTTGTAACTTTGTGTACTCATTCATTTTATAGCCCATGACTTTGGCAATTAGGCTACACTTGTTTCAAGTGAGCTTTTGTTTTCACTGTCTTGTGAACTTTGGTAGTGTATGATAATTAAGACAAAGACCGTTGTTGTGAATATCAGCATGACTGGCACGAGACCGCTGATATTCAGAACCACAGCATGCCTTCTCATGATATTGCTTTTAAAAAAATACATGTCAACTAGTAATTAAAACATGATACTGAATAACATACAATTTAGACACAATACTGATATTTACTTACTATTCTTTCTTCCACAGTTCCACACGAAACAACTGCTAAGTCATTGCCTCTGAGCAACACATTGTAGCGGTGAATGATTCAGTATTTTGAACAAATCTGTTAAGTGAATGATTAAGTGAACCACTCATGTCAGTCACTTGTTTCTTTACTGAATGAATCAGTATGTTGACCGTTCCAACGAATCGGTTCAATGATTCATTCATAAAGACAATCCCCTGTCGCCTCCTACTGGCGTAACGATAAATTCCAATATCTTGAAATATCTTTTAAATATAATTTTAATTCCTGAAAGGAATTCAGTCTGCATTTAGATAATAAATTTTAATGGGATATGGATAATTAGATCTGTACATACATAGTTTCTATTTTGTATTGTGTATTTTATAAAAAATAATATATGAAACGATAGTACTTAAATGGATAGTTCACCCAAATATGAAAATTTGATGTTTATCTGCTTACCCCCAGGGCATCCAAGATGTAGGTGACTTTGTTTCTTCAGTAGAACACAAATGAAGATTTTGAACTCAAACTGTTGCAGTCTATCAGTCTTATAATGGAAGTGGATGGGAATCACGGCTTTGGGAGTCCAAAAACATACACAAACAAAACCAAATTAAACACTGTGGCTTTTGACAATACATTGATGTGTAAAGACACAAAACAATCGGTCTGTGCAAGAAACTGAACAGTATTTATATTGTTCAGTCTCTGACGTGAGCCGACCCCGCAGTCTGCTTTTGTCACCACTAGTTCATCTGTGTCGGCTTGGTGTGTTCCAGGCTTAAAGTCCAGGACACACCAAGCCGATGGTCAGCTGTCGGCCAACGTCGGGCCATCGTTGAGCATCCGAAGGGCTAGTTTTTTTGGTGTGTTCCACTTGTCAGGCTCACGTCAGTGGTAGTTTGTGTCAGGGCCGTTGGACCATCGGTGAGAGAGAGAACAATGATTGGATGTTCAGTTTAGCAAACAAGTTTGTGCAGGAGAATTCAAGCAAAAGTGATGAAAACGGGCAAGTAAATGAAGCCGGCAGAGACAAAAGTTTTTTGATGTGGCATGATCTTACCAAAGCATTCCAATATGTGAATGTTTTCATAATAACAATTGATGAAAATTATGAAAGTTATCAATGTTACTGATATTCAAAACGGCAAGCAAGCACATCTTTGTTTACGTTTTGTATGTCTGCATTTATCTTGTATATCTTTATGTTTCGGTTTCTCCATTTGAATGACAAATATTTACTATTGATAGCTGCTGATATAGACAGCTAACTCCTCTCACATAGGCACAGAATGCATGTGATTAGTTTGCAGTCGGCCGAAGTCTGTGCAGTGTGTTCATGTGCAACTTTTTGTCCAACGATGCCGACGCGAGGCGACAACACCATCGGCTTTATTCGCTGCTTGTTCGTTGAAGTTGGCTTGGTATGTCTGGCCTTAACTCCTCACTCTTAACTATTCTTGTCCCAGATTAGGGATGGGAGAGTTCTCTGGGTTCGGGCACTCCTTCAGGAAAGCACACCAAATATGCTTACTATTTGCTCAATCCGAATATATATGTAGCCAAATGCCAAGTTCACACTGCATGATTTTCAAAGTCGTCGGATTACCGTTGTTTTCTCACTGCACGAATATGTGGGGTAGCATTCATTTGGCGACAGGAGGTCACACATAGGAAAAATTTCAGACAACTCCTCCCCAAACTTTTATTGGCTGTAGGTCATTGCCGATGTATTTACAGCATAGACTGTATAAAAACATAGACATAGTGTCCGTGACGTCACCCGTAGTTTTCTGAAGAGCGTTTTTGAAGCTCAAAGTGGTCAGAGCGGGCCGTCGCCATCTTGGCAGCGCATCACTCCCGGATAATCGAAAATGGGCAAAAAGGTGGGAGCTGGTTGCTGAAGCCACATCTACCTAGCTCGATGGCAGTGTCACCAGTATAGAACAGGTATATAAAAACACACAAAGTGGCCACGCCCCTTAATTATGCAGAACTTTAACGGTTAAAATAATTTAAACGGATGAGTTATAAAAAAAATTCACCCTCCTCACAGTTGTCATGAAGGGCAAAATTAGCTATATAGACCAAAATAATTTTTTGAACCAGGCTGTAAACATGTTTTTTTCTACTGTAAAGTTGGGCATTTTAACATTAACATTTTAACATGCCGGTTGACAAATTACATTTTAAGTCACTTTTGTGTTCGATTATGACTACGAAGTAAGTCCCCAGAGGGCTCTAATTTACTTATAATAATTTATTATATAGATTACAGTTCTGAGGTCAATATTTATTATTTCTATGTATTTGTCTGAAAATAATGTGATGGACACTTTGTGGTATATTATGGCATAATTCAAAGATGTTTAGGCTGGTCATTTACTGAACTTTAGAACAATATGTAGAATCTGTTTAGAAAATATATAGCCTATTTAATAAAAAAATGGGAACAATTAGTCATAATTGTTTGTGTTTTGTGCTAAATTGTCTGTTGGCCTAGTGCTAGCTGTGTGTTTAATTTCTTTGAATTGCAAGTCAGTAAATTCCTCTTTCTGCCATTCCAACTCATGCGCCGTGCCCAATTCAATTCAAATTCCAATTTTCCCAGCCCTGGTGCTCAGGCATTTGTGTCCTGAGGATCAGCACAGCCTGTACCGACTAGCAGGGAGAAGCAGCGAGTCGGTTATGGAGTTGTGTATGGTGGAGTGTCAGCTGGGCTCTGGATGCATCCTTCCTCTGATGAGACTGGAGATGCTGACTCACTCCTACAGCTATAGTGGGTGATTAAAGTGTAATGCCATGTGTGCCACCTCCACATACTGCACATGCACACACACACAGCCTGACTGGTCATGCAAAAGTAACAAATCTCACACTCACAACTGCACATGTACAAACCAAAGTAGTCATGGTGGTTTGTCAGCGTTTGTCAGCGTTTGTGCAACGTAAGATCAAACCGCAGCTGTAACTTTCCTGAAGGCCACACTTCTCTTCACGGTGAGTAACACACATCGGTTAAGGACATGGCACACACTGTGTGGGGGCTCGTGAAGAATGTAGGCTGTTGGAAGAGGGACTAAGAGGGGGAGGCTATATTACCGCTTATACGTCTTCAGTCAGGCTTTTCACTCTTAAGTACACGTCGCGCAATTATTAAGAAAAATGCGTGCGGTGGGTGGTCCTGACCTCGCTAATTACCACAGATTGCACACACACAGTACCGACATATTTGCTAAAATGTCAGACGGGCCAAACAGAGAGTCTCTCACATATCACGAGCTTTGTAACGACGCCGTACTGTGGGAGAGGCTGTAATTAAAAAGCCAAACATGTTGTGTTGAAGTTAATACGTGGATCTCAGTGTTCGCTCCAGCGTGAGGCAATTTGGAGGGGTACATTTAATACTTTGCTCTCTCTTACAGAGTTTACGAGCTTGTCAAATGCTCTGCGGATTTTAAGGGCTGAAGTAAACAGCATGCGTGAGTTCCAAGTCCTAATTACCTCTAAATGTCGGAGGATTTGAGAAAACTTCCTCTGGAATAAACTTCTGCTCCAGGTTTGTTTGAAAGGCCTGTCAGTTTTCTGAATCCTATTGTATACCTAGTGATCAAGAGGTTAACCACTTCCTTTAAGGATGCAAAGACTGGCCTGTGATTGGCTGCAGCCAGCTTGATGACGCGGCCAATCGCGGGTCTGGTTGGTCTGAGTAGGCTTTCTGTGGGATAAACTTCTGGGAAAGGTTTGTTTGAAAACTTTGCCCATTTTGGATTTCTGAATCATATTGTATAAAAGAGTTTAGTGATCAAGAAGCTATCCGCTTCCTTTGACATCCACAATACAGGGCTGACATTGGCTGTGGCTGGAGCGGTGATGATGACACATCTGTCACGAGGCAGCACCATGTTTCTTCTCGTCCCGGTGGTGGTGACCTGTCTCCCCACCACATGCCCACCCTGAAATGCATCCCACTTAGAGCCAGGCCTCTCTCTCTCTCACTCTCATGCCGGTTCTGCCCACTTCACTACATAGAGAGAAGGAAAATAATAACTTCATTATAGATCTGCCTCAAAAGGTTACCCTACAGCTCACCTACACCTATTCCATCTCCCACACTCTCAGCTCAGCTTATTATTTGTTGATGCTTCTCACTTATAGTTCTACATGTACTGCGATGTGGTTGCAGTGCATTTGTCTCCTGTATATGCTCCTCGTAAATAGCCTCGTTGATCTGAATCCATTATTGACCTCTCCTATAATGAAGTGTGTGGTTGGCACAGAGCTATAACATGATTCCTAGAATGGAGTCTCATTTGCGTTGTTTTGAAAAGGCTGTATTAAAATGACAGTGGTGATAGAGGTGTTCTTTATGTTACTGACGTCAATGAAAATGAATACCTGTATAACACTGACTAAACAAAGGCTATATATACTTTACTGCTGCCCTAGAAAAAGATAAATCAGTTTATTTCCAACAGAATATATTTATTTATTTATTTATTTATTTATTCATTCATTCATTAATGAATAATGTAACATAATTTAACAACATATATGACCCTGGACCACAAAACCAATCATAAGTAGCAGGAGTATATTTGTAGCAATAGCCAAAAATACATTGTATGGGTCAAAATTATCGATTTTTCTTTCATGCCAAAAAACTTTAGGATATTAAGTAAAGATCATGTTCGATGAAGATATTTTGTAAATTTCCTACCATAAATATATCAATATATCTTAATTTTTGATTAGCAATATGCATTGCTAAGAACTTAATATTAAGGCTTTAAAGTCTTGAATGAGGAACAGACCAAAACAAGACGCAATTTTTTTTTTGCCTTTAATTTGATAGGACAGTGACAGTGTAGAGAGGACAGGAAGGGATGTGGGAGAGAGTGAGAGGGGGATGGGATTGGAAAGGTCCACGAGCTGGGACTCGGCACGCTGCCCACGAGGCTAACGGCGTTGACAGTATAAATCATTATTCAATGAAAATTATTTTTCTAAAATGAAAAATAAATGAATAAAAGTACATATGAACCTTTGTGGCAGGTTTTGAATGTCATTCTGAAGGAATTAACAATTAAGCCGTTGCTGATGTTTTTTTAATGGTTTCCATGGCATTAGAAGGGTTGCCCTGAAATATATCCGTGAATGAACTGCATAACAGATTATACAGCTGAGCTGAATATTCAGACCAGTAACCCTGAACGGCTTCCAGACATGTGTTTTCTTTAAACATGACAAAGTGCCCCAAATATGTTTTTATGTAACAGAGAGATTGAGGAAAGCCCTTTCAGGCCATCTTGAGAAAGAATCGCCAGCTTCGTGTTTCATTACATTTGATTGTTTTCCTGAGAAGGTTTAATCGTAATCTCAACTCCCTCTGCACGGTCATACGGTCATTCAGATGTCACTGCCAGCTGGACATTAACCAATACAAAAATTTGAATGCACATGCAGAGGGAACTATTGTGTCCTCACCTTACCAGGACAAGTTATCTATTTCACGTATTTATTTACATCGTTTTGCTTTGCTTTCTAACAAAAACACTGTCAATTAGAAAGATCTTTCAGGCACTGTGTTTACATGTGGCTGCAGGAACTGTAAAAGCTTTTCCTTTACAATCGATAGCATTATGTGCCGTGGGCAAGGGCCGTGTGCCATCCCCTTGCCATGCCTAAACAAGGCTTCACTCACAGATATGGGAATATGGGATGTTTTTTCCCACTTTCAATGACTGTGCAGTGATAAACAATCCAACATCCCACTCCAACCTTTGATAATTAAGGACTGTCACGCACGCTTGACCACATGGAGTGCTCTCTGTTTTGCTCTCTTTGTTCTGGATGTTGATGTGTAATCAGCCACATCAGAGAATGCTGTGGCCCAACTACAGGGGGTATGAGCCATATGTCCTCTGCCAGTCTCTTCAGGTTCCTCTGTGAGTCAAAAACTGGACCACACATTTCCCTCCACTGCTTTGTTGTATTGTATAATTCTGAACACTTGTCACTGCTCTCCAGGAGATAGTAACAAATGATCTCAGCAATGTCACTGTTGGAGACATAATTCTTAGGGAAACAGGTGCTATTCATTTATTTACATTCAGTGTCATGTTGATGTGCAGCTTATTCTAAAAGGCTGTGGAGTAAGCACAGCACATGTCAAAATCGACAGTGCAGCTCCATATTACCTATTGGTAGATGCAAATTATGTACTATTTACAATTATGTAGTTTTATTTACTAATATATTGAATTCATAATAATGTCATTTATGTGTTGGGCTGAGCTGGATTTTAATTCAATTAACTGGATCAAACATGGACCAAAGAATTGCACACAATAAAACCAAAACATGCATTAAGAAAGTTAAAATGTTGAAGTCTATTTTGTATTTAAAGTCACAATGAAACTGAAGTAGCGACAGATCTACTGTTTAACCTCCTGTCTAAGCACCTGAAAGAAGTCTAATTTTTACTAGAAGGCCCAGTTATGACTTTGATTACATTATCAAGTCCAAAAAAAAAATAATAATAATAATTAGCATAAGCTGTGTCCCAATTCAGGGGCTGCATCCATTCAAAGACCAAATGCATCACAGTGGGGTGATGAAGACTGTCCCATTTCTAAGGCTACGTCTAAATCAATCATTACATTTGAAATATACATTTAAAAATGCAGTTTTCATTTAAAACGCTCTCCATCCACACTAGTGTTTTCCAAAAGATTCTTATCTACTCTGAAACGTCAGAAAACATTAAATTAGCTATAGTGTGCATGCATAGAGCCTTAAATGCTCACTGAGATGATAAAAACGGAACAGACATGATACGTTTTCATGCAATTCTTCTTGCAGGAAGATTTTTAGGAAAATATCTCACCATTCACTGAATTTGCGGTCATCTTTGCAGGACTGTGATATGAAGGGTGTACAAAGTAACACATCTGTAGCAATAATGTGAAAGTGAATAGGACTTGTTTTACTCACCCTAGAGGCATCCTAGGTGTATATGACTTTCTTTCAGATGAATCCAGTCAGTTATATTAAATTCTCTTTGATCTTTCAAGTAGTTAAATGCAGAGGTGGAAAGTAACGAATTACATTTACTCGCGTTACTGTAATTGAGTAGCTTTTTTGTGTACTTCTACTTTTTAAAGTAATTTTTAAAATCTGTAATTTTACTTTTACTTAAGTATATTTTGTTTGAAGTATTGTACTTCGCTACATTTTAAAAAACATGAATTACTGAGTGAAAAAAAAAAAGACAAATAAAAAATCGCTCCCTGGAAATTACTGCAGTAAATAATGGGCAGGAGGGCAAACTGGCGCTAAAATAACAAGAAAGATGCAGACGGACAGACAGGCGTTAGTGGTGCAGACACCGCTGAAAACGAAACCCCGTCATATTCTGAAGTTGAACTCGAAGGAAATGAAGTGACCCCCTGGCCATATTTATGCTTTATTATGCAGTGTAAGCTGTGCTTACCTAGGGAGACCAAACTAGCAGGTTATAAAATCTCGACAAGACGTTAACCCCTCGCAAGCATGTAGAGGTAAGCTATAACTGCATCGTTGCATTGGTGGTTAAAATGAAGCTTTGACATTTTAGCAAGAGGTTTTGCACAAATAAGCAGGACTTACAGTGTTCCGGAGTGTGTAATATATAACGTCTGCGATAATATCATAATTGTTTTAATGATGTGCGCGCGCATTTATAGTGCGTTCTTTCACTGTGTGATTCAGTCTGCTAAAATGCATTTAGAATGATCATGAAATTGAAGATATAGGGGCAGAAAATTTACAAATTTATATCATTTCATATAGTAAATCAAAATCACACAAAGAATGCCGTCGTTTTTTCCTCCAAAAAATGATCATGATTACATATATCATTATACATATATACTGTATATACTGTATATATATATATATATATATATATATATATATATATATATATATATATATATATATATATAGATATATATTTTACAACAGGTCAGTAAACAAGTTAATTAAGAGACTTGCGTTTTATACACCATATTGCCTGTCTTTGCTCTATTTCTACAACAAAAAATAATTCAAAACACAGCCACCAAAGCACAGTTTTGCGTCTCTGAGCAACATGACAGTGTTTCGTTCCTGAATGAATCAACCGTTTAAATGATTCGGTTCAATCGCAATGACTCACTTATTAACAGTGACTTCCTGACACCTACTGGCCATTTTAATTTCACATTTAAAGTATCTTTTGATTTTTTTAAATAATTAATTTCTTATAATTTCAAATGAGTATTCAACATTTTATGTCTTGTATATCAAAACATTATTCATGCATTTGTAACTGCAGGTTAAATGCATTCTTCTCCTGCACTAAACAGTGTGTAAATACATCTAAATGCCACTTCCAATGAAGCCTCTGCATTTCCTCTGCATTGAAAAGATGAGTTTGTTGATACTGATTTGCCTGGTAACAGCCCAAATGTCTTATTATTCTAAATAACTGATTCCTTTAATTAAAAACAACTAGTTTGGGATTAATAGGCCTATCCCAGGGGTGTCAGGGCCGTAGCCCTGCAGAGTTTAGTTCCAACCCTGCTCCAGCACAGATATCATGTAGTTTTCAAATAAGCCTAAATGATTAGATTAGCTGGATCAGGTGTGTTTAATTAGGGTTATATATAAACTGTGCAGGGCCATGGCCCTCCAGGAACTGAGTTTGACACCTTTGGTCTGTCCCATATTTGCCTCCCTCCCACTGTTAAAATGTAACTAAGTAATTTGTACTCTGAGTAAATTTTAAATGAGCTACTTTTTACTTTTACTTGAGTAGATTTTTAGACTGATACTTTTACTTGTACTTAAGTAAAATGTCATTAATGTAATAGTACTTTTACTTGAGTAGAATATTTCTGTACTCTTTCCACCTCTGGTTAAATGCCACTCAGCAAGTGTTGCATGCATCAGTCCAAAAGAAATTAAATAAAAAGCGTCCATCCAAGTAAGTGTCTCACACGGCTCCAGGGGGTGAACAAAGGCTAATTGATGTGTTTTTGTAAGAACAATATCCATATTCAAAACGTAATAATCACTTTAATGTAGCTTGCGCCAACAGTTGTACACGGAAGCAGCTCTGGACTGATGTATGGGGTCAGCGTTGCACATACGCCGGTGAGTCTCGTGAAAACCAATGTTTGTTTACAGGATCAAAGGAAGCAAAGTTTCCTTACTTTAGAAAAGGAAAACCAGTCTCCTCTTGGCTTATATCGAAATCTTCTGACATTATTCTTTACAAGTGCTTTATAGTTCTAATTAGTGACCGTTTCGTTTTGATCTCTCCGCTGCGTTTCCGCATGCGTCACTGAGCGGTGCATGCGCAAAGCCAAACTCATACGTCATCCGCCCGGAACTGCTTCTGTCTACAAC
Organism: Cyprinus carpio; assembly: GCF_018340385.1. NCBI lineage: Eukaryota > Metazoa > Chordata > Actinopteri > Cypriniformes > Cyprinidae > Cyprinus > Cyprinus carpio. The sequence goes on from NC_056598.1 coordinate 13,158,274, forward strand.
AGTGAGCGCAAGCTAGATTAAAGGGATTACGTTTTGAATATGGATATTTTTCTTAGAAAAACACATCAATTCGCCACAGGAGGCCTTTGTTCACCCCCCGGAGCCGTGTGAGACACTTTTTTAATGGATGGATGCTTTTTATTTAACTTTTTTTGGACTGATGCATGCAACACCTGCTGAGTGGCATTAAACAGCTTGTGAGTCTGACATAACTCCCCCCTCTCGGAAGGCGCACCCCGTGCCGTACAACATCCAACAGGGAAGGGGGGCGCTCTGGAGGCCTCTAGGAGCAGGGTTACCAGACAGAAGGCCTCCAGGACGGCGCCCGTTCCGGGACCCATGGCGGACAGAGCATGTGAGCGGAGCGGGGAGCGGAGTGGTAATATTTCCTTAAGAGCGCAGAGCGCCTTTCTGAAGATTCCGATCCGCTCGCTCAATACGCTCAGCGCCGCTCGCTCAACCCAGAATGCCCTTTGGTGATTTGCTTGTTCGAGAGCGAGAATCTGTGGAGCTCGAGAATAGTAGAGCAGTTATGGAGTTCAGATATTGTTTCAACGAAGTTGCAAGCCTTATACATATATGTAAAGTAAAAATCAAAGTTAAGAATGAGAAGGGAGAAGAAACTGAGAGGGAGCGGCTCATTGCCAGAAAGCACGAGGATGTGCTACGCAAACATGGTGCAGCAAAAGGTGAGCTAGTTACATACCATAAAAAAACGAATAAACAGGTAGGCTAAGGTTAGCTATATTCGGTTGTACGGAGCCCCGATCATAACATGCAGACAAAATCACGGCCACGAATTTAGAATAGGCTATTCTGTTTTATGCTAGGACCAGCCTACATTAAAGCGACGAATTAAGAATTATTATTTTTTCGTTTAGTCTAAATTATGGCCACGAATTAAGTATTAAATTACTTAGTTTAAAAGGATTAATCTATGCTTAACATGAAATAGATTTATTTATTATATTATCGTTTAGTTGTTTAATTAGTTATGAAAGATAATATATTACCATTTAGTTAGGCTATTTTAATTAGTTATGAAAGATATGAAGCATAATAAAATACAGCCCTATGTTATAAAAACGTAACCTCTCGAAAAACAATGTTAGAAATAAAGAAAAGATCTACGCATATTTCATCTCGTGTGTGCGTTTGTTTTAATGAACCTGTTTTGAATGTTCTATTGCACAACAACGGCAGCTAGCCTATTTTCACGGAGATAAAAGTTAACGAAAATCTAATACACTCTTTCAGGTTTTGCATTTTAGGTATGTTTGCTAAGGTTAGATTAAAATATTTAATACATTTTAATTAATACAATTAATAAAATTAAGAAGAATGTAAGAATTTCTTTTTGAAACATGATAATTGCTATTTAACAGCAACTCAGCATGAATAATTTTATACAATTATCCAAGAATTTCGGTACAAACAGTAAACAATTAGGCCTACTAGAGCAATTTTATGTCGGAGCGGGATCTGAGCGAGAATTGGTTTACGGCGAGCGTGAGCGGAATATTAACGGAGCGCTTGCTTGGGCGGTTGAGCGACTGAGTGGAGCGCACGTCTATAGAGTGGAAAACGTAGCGGAGCGTCACACTGCTCCACTTCGCTCACATGCTCTGATGGCGGATCTAGCAGTCCAGGTTGCCATGCCGGATCTGGCAGTTTGGGGAGACATAAAGGAGCAGGCAGTTGAGGAGGCCATGGCGGAGAAGGGAGCACAGGGAGCCATGGCAGAGCTGGGAGCTCAGGAGACCATGGCAGAGCAGGGAGCACGGGGAGCCATGGTGGATCAAACTGTTCAGGAAGCCATGGTGGAGCCACCTTAGAGGCCGTGGCCCCAGCATCTACAGCTGGAGAAAACCCCCCATCCCTAAAAAATACTTGGGGATGCTTACAGGCTCCAAGGCCCTCTCAGGGCCAAAACCAGGAACAGGGGCCTTCCCTGGGCTTAACTGGGGATCAGGAGCCCTCCGTGGACTATACTCGGGTACAGGGGCCCTCCGTCGGCTAGACTCGGGGGCTGGAGTCGACACTGGAGGGAGTTCTGGAGATGGAGCAGACACTGGAGTGGCCTCTGGGGCTGGAGTCCACAGTCTCTTCCGCCGCAATCTCCTCCTTTGGGCTGAGGAGAGGGAAATTACCGGCGGGCTTGAATGTGGAGAGGCCGGCGTTTCTTGGCTGAGGACAGAGATGGTGCTGGGAGGAGATGGGTGGTTGGAACATTTGGCTGGGTATGTGGAGGGTCCTGGCAAGGGGTGAGCTGGTGGTGGCTCGGTGGTTTTCGGGAGGGACTGGATGATGAATGGCTCCGAACCCTTTCTACCTCCAGTTTAACTCCATTTAAATAAAGGACATAATTAACCAGCTCGATCAGGGAAAAACTATACGTGGGAAGATTGCAGCCAATTACATCATCCAGCCCCAGCCGAAAACAGACACTGAGAGCAGAGTCAAACCAGCTCACCTGGTTGGAGAGCTCTAGGAATTCCTCTACATACCTCTCCAATTCCCGACCACCCTGCCGCAAACACCAAAGTCTGTCTTCAGCCATAGTCATCTTGTTTGGTCTGCTGTTCTGTCATGGTCACTCGGGGAAGGAATGATGAGATCCAGGAGAATACATTAACTTCAATTTTTTCAAGTAAATTGAACAAAGCATAGGGATACAACCACAGGAACGTAGGTATGACGTTTAACAGCAGACAGAGAACGAGGAACTGGGAACACTTTAAATATACAAGACAAGACGAGACACACCTGGAACTAATGAAACATAATAACAATACAAACTAAATGGAGAACACCTGGACTAAATGAACATACGGACAGGAACAGGAAGGACAAAATAATGGCAAGGAAGGAAAATGGGGAGCATAACACACACAAAACACGGACCAGAGTCTGACAAACGCAAGGCCAAAATGGAGAGAAAAAAATATGCATTTTCAAACCAAAACATAATAAGCGCTGACAAGGCCTAAGTCTCTTTCAACTGCAGCCTTACAATGTGTCCTTCGTTTCCTGGTCCACAAAGACTGCAACAAATTGACCCTTGGTGGCCCAGACTATCCCAAGATTCATTGCACAATCGTGACGACAGTAGTATTACAAGTAATATTGCATCCTTCATATCTCGAAAAGGGTCTTTAGTTTTTTGTAAAAGATTTGTAAAAGACAAATACAGCTGTTGAGGTTCTGAGGCGTGCTGTGGGCAAAGCTAAAGAGTCATGAGCATTTTGACTTAAATTTTATTTAACTAATAAAACATTCGTCACTGAAATGCAGTGAACAAAATCAAACACACTTTTAGAACTCTGTTGCTGCCCCGTAGAAACAAACTGCATCCACTGTTCCCTTAATGCTGGGTTCTTTGGGAAGCTGAACAAGGTTATCTTTTCCTCACAACCAAAAACACATTTCTTTAGTGACAGTTGATTTCGTGGTCTAAAAAAACAAAATGTCAAAATCACTTCTCGAGCAAGTCCTGTGCAGCAATGTCGATGACTTCCATAACACAAATGAAGCGCTTTGGTGGGCTTGCTCTTGCTGTCGTTCTGGTAGACATGGGCACGCACTTCCGGGAGACGTGCCCATACAAGGAATTCTGCTTTTTATGATGTCATACAGGGTCATACTCGTAAAAAATCTCTAAAAAATCTCTGAACCCAGAAGGAGTGTATTTGGTACAGAAAGCATGTATAGGTTGTTAACCCTGTTTATCAGTTTATTACTTTCAAAAAAGTCCACTACAAACCAGTTACTACCGCTCGTCAACTTCAATTGTCACAGTTGCTTAGTGACAAGATCAATCCTCCACAAGCTCAACCATCCCATTTAAAAACGCTTGGTTCGACCTTTGTCCTTCGGCTTGTCCTTTGAAATCTGCATGCTTCTATGGATATAGTTACAGTTCATCAGGAGCTCATTGACTAAGTTCTGCACTTTCACCAAAAACTCCCATTAACAATCAATGAAGCTATTTACATTGCACAAAGAATATCATATTTAAAATGTGTCAACAAATAATTTGATATAAGTGCAACATTCACAGAGTGTGTGGTGAACAAAACTTATTTGGTATTCTTCTGAACAGCGACTAATTTAAATGCTTCCAGTTGGACTATGCATTCAGTTGCTCATCTGTGATTGGCTATGCTGCTCAACACTGCAAAAGCATGTTGTAAATACAAACTTTTAGCACTTTGTTAAATCAAATGCTAATAGTGCATTTTTATGATTAGTTAATCTTAATCACAATTATCTTTTCAATTAATTGTGCAGCTCTACCTACATACAGAATCTGGTTGACGTGGACAAATGTAAACTCTCCATGTTTTGATTGGGTGATAATCCACTTGACTTGATCTGATTGCATGTCAATGGCAAGTATAGGACCTTGTTTAAACCCCTATGGAGTGATTTGCTCAGAACTCATCACTCACGATCGCAGGAGTGACAGTTGTAACAGGTGCACATGGTGCTTTGACTCTGTCAGAATCCTCATTATGTGTGATATCACAATCATGCAAGGTGAATGTTTGCCTGGAGACAACTGTAGGAGACATACTCACACTGACAGTAAGTCAGATAAAATTAGCTGTTCCCAGGTGCCAGTGGGTTTGTGTTTGCGGTCAGTGACACGGCTGCAGAGCCTGGTGGGGTGTGACTGTAAATCTGTGGTTGTGTGTCCAGGTGTAATACTCTAATGCTCTATGGCAGCAAATTGTGTGTTGTGGTTGAATGGAGGGTGTCTGAGTCAGATGTGTTTTATTTGAGTTCCTCCTTAGCAAAAACTGAACCATTTTATTCCCTTCAGACATCCTCCATCCTGTACTTACTGGCACATATGCTTGTCTCACAAATGTGCAAAAGGAAATGGGTAAATTTATCCACCTTTGATCCTCCAAACCTGTTCTCCATCGAGGTCTCTGGCACCACATGGTTTCTTGATCACAATTTCATTTTGGCAACATGTGCAGTGTGGTCTTTCATTTTTATGTTTCATTCAAATGCCATTTTTAGTGTTTCATTCAAATGTAGTGTATTACAACAGAACAGGGATAAATAGGGATTTAGTCTAAAAATGACAATATACAAAGTCGACAAATACGATGTGTTTACATCATGTCCATGTCCGTAAAGAAGGTCCAAGTAACTTACAATCTTATGTCTCATCCACAGATGACGATAGAGAGCCTTAAAGTCTGGTTACAGGTCAAGTTAAATGGTTAATGGAGTACACACTTGTCCCATCTTTGCTCTTTTGCAGATGTGTTCCATGCCAGGTTACTTTTCATTAAAAACAAGTAATCTGAATTTGCCTGAGCCATATCGTTCCTCACATTAGAAAGCATATCGAACTATCAACACACAAACACCCTTGAAAGTTAATAGCGCTGTGTTTTGCATGCAGTGCTGTGAGAATGACTCAGACTTGTAAGAGCATTACTATGGTTGGATTTTGCTGCCAATTAAAATGCCCATGTGTGTGAGCAGTGTGTGGGTTGGTGGGGCTGCGCTCTTTCACACAAGATAAGCCTCAGGGGATCATTAATCTAAAGCTAATAAGAGACCTGGTAATTGGGCATGTGGTTCAGTGTGTGTGCATGTGTGTTTTGGGAGCGGGTGTAATCATTATAGAAATACAGGCTTAATCACAAAAATGGACCTTGTGGACACCGGTAGGCAGCCTTCAGGGAGCATGTTGATGAATTAAAACGGTACCATTTCATGTGATCTATTTCTGTATATGTGTACTGATGACACGGGTCATTTTATTTTCACCATATGACCAATCTGCCCGGCGTGACGTGTGAAAACGGTGGTGTTCTCCATCAACACCTTCATTACTTAGCCTGCGTGATACGGCCGCCCACCCTGCATGCCTCTGTGAGTGACTCTGATTGGTGAGGAACAGGCCATGTGTGGGCAGAGAGGTGTCATTCTCATATTAGTGGCCCTCACACTGTGTGTACCTACACCCTGCCGTCCATTCTATGTCTCAGGGATGATGATAATGATGCTGATGGTGCCCACATAGTGTGGTCAAGGAATGTTTCATCCGTTACATCTAGCCACAGATAGAAGTGAGATGCTCACAGATGCGTTTGTGCATGCTCCAACAGGGACGTTATGGACGCAAAACGGTATAAACACACGTACGCAAGCACCCACGTATGCAGACATCCTCTAACGGTGCTGCCCACACATCTAGCTGTGTCAATAAGTATTCATCTTTGGAAAAGAGATAAAGTGAGGTAAGAGGGGATTCCTTCTGCGTAGTCTCTTTCACAACTTTGCTCTCCGCACCACTGTAAAAAAAGCATAGGGTGGGAGGTGTTACTCTTCTCTGAGCTGTGACGTCACAGTAAATGTTCAGGATGACTTCAAGAATGGAAATGGCGTCACATTTTTAGCATGAAACAACTGGTTTAGTTCTTCATTTCAGGAGAGTAATTGAAGTATTTCTTTGGTCAAAGACCTCCTAAGAATTTATTTAGACTCAATAATTAATTCATTACATTCAGTGCTCAAAGCATTATTCTAACATGGTCATATTCATGAGTCACCAGTTGTGTCCACAACATCTGATGAAGTGCACTGAACTCTAAACTGCAAGCTTATTAACCTTATTAACCACCCCCCCACCCCCGTTTTGAACATAAAATAAAATACCATCCAAACTTATATGGTTAAATTCATGAACACTTTGCAATACAAGCCTAAGTTTAATCTCTTTTTAAACAAGGCCAGAGTATTGCTGAAGTGAAAGTATTTAAAAAAAACTAAAGTGTAAAACAGAAATATTAGTTTGTTTACTGTAAAGAAAATGTACTGTACTAAAAATATATATCAAATATTTAAAAAAGAAAATGGTATCTTAAAATTGCTATAAAATCAAAGCCATATGTCTAACTGTTATGTTCCAAATCTGAAGTTGATTCCACAAAAATTTACATTCCTGTGAGATTTTATTTAGGTGCTTTACCAAAATCACAAACTCCAATTCATTTTTTAATACATTTTCCTATCACAAATTTCTAACTTTCTGTCACAATCCTACTTCACAAAATAGCCATCAAATATGAACCTCTAGACTTTATAAAATATTGTAGTAAATTCTGTAAAATGATACACTGCCCACTAGAAGAAGGATATATATATATATATATATATATATATATATATATATATATATATATATATATATATATATATATATATATATGTATATATATGCATGTAGGAGGATATCATATATAAATATGATGTCTACTGCAAATTTGAAAATTAAAATACACATTTGGCAGTGTTTTGGTGTTAATGTTTATTAATATTAAAACAGTGCCATAATAACGGGATTTTAATTAAGGATTTTCATTAAAAAAGATAATTTATCTTTTTCTATGAATAGTCATTTTATGTTAAAAATTAGGCTAACTAATTTCTAGTATTTAACTAATAAATAGTCACTCACTGTAAAATAGACAGAAAATTAGGAGGCCATAACCTTGATGTCCAGCTGATATTTTGGTTTGAAATGTTCTTCCTTATCCAATTCTCCTTTCACAAGTTCACAATATACAAAAAAAAATAATAATAATTAATTTAGCTTGAGTGCAATTGATTAACTCTTATATAATGTTAATTCTTAGAACCCCAATTCCAGAGAAGTTGGGAAATTTTGTAAAATGCAATAAAATCAAGAATCTGTGATTTGTTCAGTCTCTTTAACTTTTATTTACTTGACAAAAGTACAAAGAAAAGATATCCAAAGTTTTTACTGACCAACATAAATGTATTTTGTAAATATAAACAAATTTGGATTTTGATGGCTGCAACACACTCCAAAAAAGTTGGGACAGAGGCACTGTCACATCAACGGTCCTTTTAATTGTTTTTAATTTAATTCGTTTAATTTAATTTGTTTTGTTTTTACATGTTTAATTGTTTAGGAATTAAGGATACTAATTGTTAAAGTTCTGCAAGCAAAATTTTTATCTAATCTCGCTTGATACAAGACTTCAGATGCTCAGCGTTCTGTGATTGTTGTTGTCTGATTCTCCTTTTCATGATGAGCCAAACATTTTCAATAGGAGTCAGATCTGTTGGTCAGTCTAGCATATTCACTCTGTCCACGAAACTACGCTGTTATAGCACATGCAGAATAAGACCTGGTATTGTCTTCATCTAATAACCATGGACTTCCCATGAAAGACATCATCTTGATGGTATATGTCTCTGTACAATCCCAGTATATGCCTCCGTGTCAATGGTACCTTCGCACATATGCCAGTCACCCATGCTGTTTGCTCTGCTGCACCCCCATACCATGACAGACGTTTGCTTTTGCTTCTGTCACTGATGAAAGTCTGGATGGTCCCTTTGGTCTTTGGGACTAAGAACTCAAAATCCATTTTTCCCGGAAACAAGTTGAAATGTGGACTCATCTGAATACAGCACACATTTTCACTGCCTTTTTGACTATCTGAGATGAGCTCTGGCCCAGAGAACCCGGCAGCATCGCTGTATAGAATTGATGTATAGTTTCTCCTAGACCTAGAGTAACAGAGTTTCAAGTTGCATTTCTTTTTGCAGCAGCAGACTGTTGTAAATAACAGTGGTTTTCTGAAGTACTCCTGAGCCCATCTGTCTATATTTAACACCGCAGCATGATGGTTTCTTATGCAATGCCATCTGAGGGCTCAAAGGTCAAGCACATTCACCTGAGGTGTCCTGCTTTGCCAAACATTTACTGTGATTTCTTTGGATTCCCTGAATCTTTTCACAATATTATGTATGGTACTTGGTGAAAGACCTAAATTCTTTGCAATTTTGCATTGCGAAATGTGATTTTTGATTTGTTTGACACTTCTCTTGTGAAATTTGGCACAAAGTGATGAGCCATGATCCAGCTTTGCTTGCAAAGACTGAGACCCCATTTACACTAGTGTGTTTTCATTTTAAAACGCATATCTTTTGCTACGGTTACGCCTATCGTTTACACTACTCCGGCGTTTTCGACCCTCGAAAACTGAAACTTTTGAAAATGCTGCAGACCCCATTTTAGTTTAAATACTCCGGGGTTGCGTTTCAGTGTAAATGGACCAAAACGGAAACCTTTGAAAATGATGGTGTGGCTGCCCACATTCGCTCTGCATATCCTTGACTACCGTGTAAACAATAACATCATGCAGATTGTTGTACCCATAGATGTATAGGTAGATTCCCCATTCAATCACTCCAAACATATAGACACGTCCACGATCTAAATAATAGGGAATCTACCTATTCATATCTATGGCTATACCTGCATGGTCATGTGACATGCGTTTTAGGTTGTGTAGTGTAAACAGAGATCATTTCTGAAACGCAGCGGAAACACCAGTGTAGACGAGGATCGTTTTCATTCTAAAACGCCATTTTAAAATGAAAACGCACTAGTGTAAAAGGGGCCTGAGATGCTCCTTTTATATCCAAACATGATACCTTGACCCATTACCAGTTCACCTGCTTACTTTTAACTGTTTCAAAAAAGTTTAACGTGGATATTCTATAAACTTTTCACTTTTATTTTGCCTTTATTTTGAATGTGTTGCAGCCCGCAAAAACAAAATTTATTCATATTTACAGAATACATTTACATTGGTCAGTGAAAACTTTGTAAATCTTTTCTTTGTACTTTTGTCAATTAAATAACACTAACACTAGCTTGCTCTATTCTTTTTATATTCTATCTGTTCTTTTTATTTATTATATTATTTAAAAAGCCCTTGCTATGTGTACTGCGTTAAGCTAACTGAGACTTGTTATAGCACTTGTATATCATTGCTCTTTTGTTGATTTTGATTGCTTCCATTGTCCTCATTTGTAAGTTGCTTTGGATAAAAGCATCTGCTAAATGACTAAATGTAAATGTAAATAAATGTTAAAGAGAATTAACAAATCACAGATTCTTGAATTTATTGCATTTTACAAAATGTCCCAACTTCTCTGAAATTGGGGTTGTAAAAAAAAAAAAAAACTGGTCAGTCCACTATGTAGAGACTGGTACCCAAATAAACATCCAAAACTCTGGTATACTTGCAGTAAGGGATACAGACACCATAACTAATGTAAATCAGTGGAGAAACATTTTACTAGGAGCTCATGTGTTCAGATTTCTTGGATGTTTTAGCTCACACACAATGGGACACAGCTGAGACTGACACTGTGGAACTTATTTAATGTCCACCTGTTTTCTATAAATTTTCATTACCTCTGTATAAAATGTGTCTTACCAAAGCAGCGATGGCTATAGCTGACAAGGAGAGAGGCGAACAGTCTTCACCCTGAAACCACATATTATTCTGTGCTGCTCCCGCTGGAGTCTGGGAACCTGTTACAGGGAAATGTAAGGTTACAGACTTACAACACTCACACCATATTCAAGAATACAACTGCATGACCTCGGAAAAAGATCATGTACTCCATCCGGAAGGGCAAATGCAGCCGTTTGGAGGAAATGTGCAGGCCACATGGACTAAACAATGTAAATGTAAGTCATAAACAAGCTAATTTCCTCAGTGGTTCCAGAGCAGTAGGCTGTGTCAGCAAGATGATAGGCTAATGTGCATCCCATGTGACAATCATTTCAGATGCTTTGATGTGATAACTAAACAAACTTTCACATGAGAATCACAGTAATGCTCTCAGCTTTAGTGGTGCAATGGAAGACCGGAATTAACAGGAAAAACTCCATGTTTAATGCAGTGTTTTTATTCCCTTTGATCTGCCGCGGCTCCTATCGCTCCTTTCCTATAGATGAGTCATAGAGGCATCAGAGGTAGCTTCTTCAATCAATAGGCTTTTTCATGTGGTGGGATGTTGACGTCCACCAGCCTCCTACCGATCTCTAGATCAAGGTGACCTCTGGGGCACAAACAGCTGCTCCCTGGTGTTTAGTTCGTCATGACGGTGACAAAGCAGTGCACCTCCGGGGCATCTGTGATGCTGGATCTTTTTTTATGCTAATGCAAAGCATAGAAACTAAATTGATACTGTTAAAGAAATAGTTTACCCAAAAATAAACATTTGCTGAAAATACTCAACCTCAGGCCATCTGAGATGTAGATGAATTTGTTTCTTCACTGGATCAGATTTGGAGGAATTTAGTATTACATCACTTGCTCACCAGTGGATCCTCTGCATTGAATGGGTGCCGTCAGAATCAGAACCCAAATAGCTGATAAAAAAATCACAAAAATCCCCAAGTAATTCACAGAACTCCAGTCCTTGAAGTGAAGTAAAAACTACAAATCTATTATTAAAACTAATGATGTGCACAAAAAAAAAAAAAAAAAAAAAAAAACATTTATAATAAACACTGCAATATTCTTAAATGTTAATTTTGATTTCATGGTGATTTCAACCTGTTTAAGCATGCAGTAAAAAATAACTTTTGACGCATAGTGACTTTCTTGTTGGCTTTCTCATTGACTTGCTCAATGCTTGTACATCTATCACATGAACTGAAAATCTTCTTGATACTAATTCATTTTCACATGCTTTTTCCAAGCAGCAGATGTGAAAACAGACACACAGACATGTGTTTTCAGTGAAGTCTGAAGTATGCACATCGTCCACTCTAGAAAAGTGCTCTTCACTGCTCGTGGTGAGAAAAATCATTCCCAGCTCAAATCTTTCAACTGTTCCCCTTACAGTCAACAATTTATGTCTCTTATGATTCTATTATGATTGGCAATTAACAAATGCCGTATTTACGTGCTGTATTGTATTGTAATATTTGACTGTATTGTATGTCCTTTTTCTTTCATATTGTATAGTCTCGTTGACCTTGAGACAAACTTTTTAAAACAAAGCATGATGCCTGACCTCTGAAAACTTGTTTAACACATTGTGTATAAAGGATAAATGGACATATCCCTAATGCTAGAGGATAGTATGACAGATGGCTTGTGGTTAAAAGGAATCAGGGGTGTATTAAATTGACGTGAATTTGAACTTTACCCAAGTTATATTAAAACTAATCACTTTGTCACTTAATCACTGAATTGTATTTTTAATGACAAAAGTCATACTTTTTACAACTTCATTTAAACCAATACAATATATATATATTGTACATACAGCCAAGTATGGTAACCCATACCCATAATTCGTGCTCTGCAGTGAACACACACACCGTGAACACACACCCGGAGCAGTGGGCAGCCATTTATGCTGCGGCGCCCGGGGATGATGAAAAATGAAAAACAAGCTTTAAAATAAGCAAAAACAGATATTTCCTATCTTAATTACTCCCTCAACAACAACAGCTTCTTTTTTTTCTTGGAGGTTCCCACGGTCTTGAAAAACCTTGATAAATGAAATCCAAATTGATTTCTAGACCTAGAAAAGAGATGTAAATTAATAAAATCTTGTAACACCATGGGCACTTTATAATTTTCTACTTAGGCCAAGCTCTAAAAAATTATACCAGATGGAAATTGTGAGTTAAAATATTTTTAGAAATCATTCATTTTTACAGAATGTTTTACATCATGACTGTTACAGCTAATGACATTCACTTTAGACCTAAATCTGCTCATTGGTCCTTATAAAGAGACATTTCATGAGCCAGGTAAACACTATTTTGTAAAATTATAGACATTGCCATGGATGGATGAACATGACTCAAGTATGTCACTCTAAACAACTACATTGAAGTATAAAACAAACAAAAAAATAGCTGCAACTGAATTTAGGTTCCGTAAACCATTCTGAACTGTATTTGGGAAGGACAGTGGGAATATAACTGTTGCCTTCTGATCTTCCAGGATAAGACAGGAGCTGCTCGATGGGGTTAAACGTGCACTACTTTTGCAAGTGGGGTGAGAAGCTCTTAATGTGCTCAGTGTAGGAACATCTGCTGAAGACAGAGCTCGCATGACACAGAATCTGTTACAGAATTAGCAATTGTTCACACTGCCACACACATCTGCATTTTAATCATTCACAGACTGAGATTTTAATAGATTAAAAGATTTTAGATCTGTATGTTTTTTTATATAACAGAGGGATACAGTTTATTGCTGTGAGCAATGTAAGCTGATATCATGAGCTTGGACTTATTTTGATCTCTTTAAACTAATCAACTGCAAATTGCTTTCATTTCTGTCATTTCCTCAGCATTCTGTGCCTTTTCCCTCTGACTGATTGCATTGTGCTTTTTAATGTTAAACTGAACATGTTTTCTGTTTCATGTGGAAATCTTAAAGGAGTAGTTAACAAAAAAATTCAAATTTGCTTAAATGTACTCACCCTCAGACCATCCAAGTTGTAGATGAATTTGTTTCTTCATCAGAACAAATTTGGAGAAATTTCCAGTGTACCTTGTGCAGTGAATGGGTGCCATCAGAATGAGAAAACACCACAAGTAATCCACTTAATTGATGGACTGAAGAGTGAGTATATTTCAAGAAAATTTTCATATCTGGGTGAACTACTTCTTTAACTGGTCAAAAATGTTGCAGGTTTACAACAGCCAAAAGAATTGCACAATGTTCAGTTCCTAACAAATATTTCCTTATTTTTTAGTAATAATGTGAAATGCAGTTTTGAATGACCAACACCTTGTTCCCAGTAAAGTTAAAAAGAAAAAAGTCAGCGAATGAGAGAAAATAAGTGTACGTGAGAGGGGATTTCTACAGCTTTACAGCAGCTAATCTCAGATCCCTGGAAAAGCACTCAAATCCACAGGGAGAGTTAAGTGAAAAAAGTTTCAACAGCTGACAGAAATGGTTAAGCTCTTTTCCTGTGCCGCTGATCTCTGCAGAAACACTTCACGGTATCAGGTCTTTTCAATTTCAAGACAAAAGGTGAAATTTTAGAGGATGTGAGGTGTGAAAATATCTTTGAAACACAGTGAACAGCTGGCCATAATTCATCCCAGAATATTCTCTCTCACTCAGGCTCTTTGTTTTGATTAGGCAATCATGAGAGGTAAATAATGAGCACATGCAAATTAAGGCTTTTACAATGCCAGAATGAATTGTGTGGCTTTCATGGAAGAAGTGTGGTCGTCTTTACACAGATACAGCACCTCCTGTGGAAAAAACATACTAACTACAAAGCGGCTCCCACATACTCGAGCCCAAAACCATAAATCTCTTCCCTCTGGCTCTCTTCCAGTTTTCCAGTTCATGACTGCAGGTATTGCAGCTGGGAGACTTTTAAATGTAGGTTTCTCTAAAGTTGTATGTCCCCCAAAATGTGCATATTATCAATAGCATTCAATATTTTAACATGATTTGCCATGGGACAACTAATACACAGTCAGGGGCGTAGGACTGGGGGTAAAAAGGAAGAGAGGGCCCTTGAAAAGTCTGGAATATATTTTATTTAACCTGGATATTTTCATGGGGGCCCATCAGGACTGCCTATGCATAGGGCCTGGGATCTTGTGCAACGCCCCTGTACACAGTGTAACATATTTCCTGATGCTTTGTAAGATTCACCCCTTCAAATTCATAATCCTTTCACTCAAATCCTGAAGCTCTGTGAATGAAGCCTGCAATGACAGACAATGAATTTGATTAATTACAATAACTAAATGGTTAAAACCCCCCACAAAATATCATTAATTTATGGCTACATTTGTGTAGGGAATCAATAAACATGTTTAATATTCGAAAATAAAATGTTTGAATATTTGATACATTAAATCACAAATAAGATTATTTTTCAGAAATCATTACAATATGACGATTTGGTGCTCAAGAAACATTTCTTATTATTATTAATTTTGAAACGAGTTGTGCCGTGTAATATTTTTATATTAACATTACACAATATTACCATTCTGAATTTTGGGTAAGCAATATTTTAAATAATAATAATAATAATAAATTTTTATCCAGCACGGATGCATTAAATTGATTAACAGTCAAGACATTTATAATGTTACAAAAGATTTATATTAAAAAAAAATGCTGTTCTTTTAATTCATTAAAGAATAAAAAAAAAAAAAACTCTTTTCCTGTGCCGAAAAATATTGTTAACATACTTAATATGTTTGTGAAAAAAAAATTTCACAAACATATTAAGCAGCAAAAAAATTCATTAATAATTGAGCATTAACAACAATTAATAATAACTGACCATCAAATATTAGTAAATATCAGTATTAAGTTATCAGTATCAGCATTAGGTGAGCATAAAAGATATTGACTGATAGTGTGTGTCAAAATGTCTTTGCAGTACATTTTACCTAACATTTCCTTCAACTTTAAAACACTGGTGATATGCAATGCATATATAAAAACACTCACAAATCACCCGACTCTACCACCACACCCACCAAACACACACACAGATGTCCTCACTTTACAGATGTTCTCATTAAACATTCAGATGCAAAGCCTCCATTTGTTTTATTATTAGAAATGAACCCTTCCAATATGTTTGTATATACAGGGATGCTTCTGAAGGAGAGCAGAGAACTGGGACAAGCTAGAGGTTAACTGAGGACTCGAGTGAACCTGGAGAGATGCTGTTCTTAGGACGGCTCCTACAGGCTGCTTTGACAGAAATGACAGACCAGTGCAAGCAATAGCTCAGGACAAAAATGGCGAATGTTACTTCAATGTTATCTCCAATTGATAGAATGGTTAGCAACAATCATTGCCAAATGAAAGGAGGTCAATGAGACAATATTTTTCAGTAAAACGGCTATTCATTACATTGCAACAGCTTCTGCCCTGTCTGTCTCAGTACACACTTGATTGAGCAGTTGATGGTCCATTCCTTCATTTATCCAGTCAAACTCAGTGTAAAGGATGAGAATTAGTAAGTGGAGACATACTTAGCGCTGGCCCATTAATGCCTCTGGCTTGTTGCCCATGTGAAGTAAACGGACAGGACAAATGTATGCTGAAAAGAGGTTCAGACAGCAGTGAACACAGAACATTGTGTGCATCAGCTACAAAGTATTTTGAACTCTTTCTTTTTATAATAAGAAAAAAATCCCATTGATTGCAGGGACAAAGAAGCTGCTGGTGGAGAAAATGTGGGTCCACACGTGCTGACCCAAGTGCAATGGTTGACAGGTCTGTGGTCACATAGTTCAGCCACAGCAGAATTGGGACATTTCAGTTCGGTTAATTAGTGCCCCTGGACGTTCCCCAAAAGGGGCTCAGACGCCAGTGTGCTCAACGTGTACTTTAATTGCTTTCTGTGTAAATGTATAAGTCTATACGTTTGTCTGTGCATTTTAGATTTCTGTGCTTAAAAGATCAACTGTTTAGAGAAACTCAGACATGTATGATATACAATACACTTTTATACTGTGCAGCCATTATAAAGCTTACTTTGCTAAAGTCTTTGAATACATGTTTGTGTAACCTGTCTGTGAAATTATATGACAATTTACGAAATGAATGAAGCTTGATAAGATGAGCTCAATAAACAGCTGCATGTATTAGCCTATTCATGTCTAAAGCAGCACATATTTATTTGTGAACCTATTTTTGCCACACTTATCATGCTGAAGAAAGCAGAAAGTAACTTGAAATTCCATCCATTCATTACCATTACACTGAACTACTCACTCACTGTTTAAAAGAAGACATCAGCAAGTTCTATACGCAGTGACAAACACACAAACATCTTGCTATTCAGTAGATCTGAGTCTGAGTCTAGATGATTCAAGAACTTCATAGGTGTTTTTTGGGGTTTGTAAATTAATTATCTTTTGGATGTAAACACGTCCGACTTCCTTATGTAGACTGCCATATGACTTAACATGCAAGATGTCTAAAAAAACATTTATAATAATTTCTCTAATGCTTGCTGTTTGACCTGACAATCATCATCATGATCCACATTAATCTCTGGGAGTATCGCTCATTGTAAATTGCTGTCATGAACTAATAACAAGGGAGTGTCCACTGTCTGGAGAACCTCATTAAATGTTCATTCCGAATCTGCATCTATGGGGCAGAAACGCTTTAGACATTTAGGAAGACCTGTGCTGTGTGATAGACGAAACATGGGATATGTTAATCAACAGTTGTGTCTCTGTGGTGTCATTCACTCGGCTGTGCTCATACCTGAAGGGCAGGTCTTTACAAACCATACCAACACTCCTTATCCTCTGAACTGTCACAAGGACCTATTTGGAGCAATGTTGCACTCAGTTCAGTCAAATGAACTGAAGTCAGTTAATAAATGCTTTTTTTCCCTAATTGTTATGCGTGCAACTCTCATCTCTCTTTCTGACCTTTCTACCTCACATTCCACTGACTCAGTCAGATGCCTTAATGTGAATAGCCATTCATTTTTAGAAGCGTATTCTTTAGAAAACTGGGAAACTATTCCCCACTTTCAAGTTTCTCCAGCTGCACACAAGCTTAACATGATAGATGAAGGCTCAGCATTAGGAAATAATAATAATCTTCTATTCCACTCTTAAAACTGTTTTGCTCCCTATACACATAATTAAATATCCATAAAAAAGATGAATCAATTCAGTATATTACGCAGTTTGGGGCCAGTGTCAGTCAGTTTAAGAAATTAATAC
Source organism: Cyprinus carpio (assembly GCF_018340385.1). Taxonomy (NCBI): domain Eukaryota; kingdom Metazoa; phylum Chordata; class Actinopteri; order Cypriniformes; family Cyprinidae; genus Cyprinus; species Cyprinus carpio. The sequence goes on from NC_056598.1 coordinate 13,175,843, forward strand.
TTTTATTTAGCAAGGACATTAAATCAATTTATATTTAAAAAGAAAAATGTAAGAATATTTTGAACATCTGTGCATCAGAGAAAAAAGAATGGTTTCCACGATAACATTAAAAAGCACAACTATTTGTAACAATAATAAGGTAATAATAATAAATGTTTCTTGACCTCCAAGTCAGCATTGATTGCAATGATTTCTGAAGGATCACGTGGCACTGAAGACTGGAGTAATGATGCTGAAAATTTGGCTTTGCCATCACAGGAGTAAATTACATTTTAAAACATATTCAAAAAGAAAACAGCTGACATATTGTAATGTTTACACACACACACACACACACTTTTTTTGTTTCTGTGAATTGTGGGGGCTTTCCATAGACTTCTATTACTTTTATACTGACCAAACAATATTTTCTATCCCTAACCCTACCCCTTACAGAAATCCTGTTTGCACTTTCAGATAAACATCATTTACCATTTTTAATTGTTTTTTCCCACAAAGTCAAAAAAATTCAGGTTTTACAATCCTTGTGGGGACATTTGGTCCCCAAAATGTAGCATATACAAGTACACACACACACACACACACACACACACACACACACACACACACACACACACACACACACACACACGAAAACAGATTGCAGTACTTCCAGATAAAAGACACATACATCAGACTTGCCATGCAGGCAAGATAAATAATTAAGCACCACATAAACATTACAGCACTAAGAATTTATATTTAGAAATAGATGACAAATTAAAATTTTTTTTAAAAAAAATAACCCTGAAAAAATGTGGAAAATGCCTAGACATTTTGGATTAGTATTTCTGTCCATCCAAAAGTATAAAGTACAGATTATTTCACAGAAATAATTGTAATATACAGTGCTGCTTATGGATATCTAATCAAGTGCTGCAAACAACCACCTCTGTCAGTGCAGGAAAAAGGAGTTTCCTGATCCTTCTTCTTTATCAGAAATATCAATAACTCTTGTCCAAAGTAAATTGGGTGTGCATGAATACAAACTTCCACAGGAGGTGTGTTAGTGTTGTTCTTAGCTTGCACATTGGTTTGGAATGGCAAAATCCTCACATTATCACCAAACAGAAACGCCTTGTGATTGTCATGCCAGGAGCAGAAGGAAAGTGCATGCTTGACTACAGGATAAGTCCATCAAACACGGTTACATCATCAAAAGAAAGATAAAAAAAGGAATTTAGGTAATCTGTTCAATAACATTTCATTCATTTGTTCAACTTTTCATTCATATAACCTTTATCACTTGTCGAATATATGACTGCATGTCATCATCATATTGCCTTAAAAATGCCTTCATTCCTCAATATCTGCTGGATTAAATTAAGTGTTTTATTGACCTCCTCATATTTCATTTAATACACTCATTAAAATCCATTTGTTCCATTTATGGCCTTTACAAGCTGTATAAATACATACGGCATGCTAATGAAACACACCTTACAGAGTTATTGTTTCTTCTAAGTAAAATGTGTCCAAAAGTGTAACACATAAAACAGTGTTTGTTAGTATTACTTTGTGGGCTGTGCTAAATTATTCAAGATGTGAAATGTTGTTGATAACAGGACAAAGTGGATAGGCCACAAGTATTATATAACACCAGAGCCATTATACACAAGATTGGGCATTTCTCTGGCAGCCATATTAAGATCCCAAACTATCTTGTTATGTAATATTTACTAAACTATTATTTGATCTGCAGCGATCCAACTATTTTCTTTTGTTTTGGAAAAATTCCTGCATGACCCCATCTTTCATTTGCCACACAGATGACAACGGACGTGTTTCGAAACCGAGCACATTTTCTCCAGCTATTCACAGAACCGATTGCTGCCTCCGATCCAGACTTGGCAGGGAGGATGAACCGGCATCTATTTTGGCTCAAGTCCTAATTGGTCTAAAAATACACGTATTGTCATCGATCAATTAATCTGTTAACACATACATTCTTTCTTTTCACAACTGTGTTTATGAAACAGCATTACCCATCAAAAGAACAGCATTTCAAGGGTGCATTGTTTAATTCCAGAATAAAGGTTTGCTTGTGAAGTGAAAAAAGGAAGTTACATATCTCAGTCACGAGTTTGGGATTTCATCCCAGCCCTCACGAAGGACAGCATAAAGTTGTTCAAGAAACTTTTTCAATTGTGTCACCCACACCTGCAGAAATCGGTCTGGATATACTCAGAAAACAAATTAGTGAAATATCCTCATAATACCCTAAAGCTCAAACAGGTGTGTTTAAATCTATCCTCTTACGATTGGTATAAAAAACAACCAGCTGTTTATGTTGTGAGAGATCAGACAAAGGAAGAAGATAATTCCACTCTAAGGAATATTCAAGTCATTATCTTAATCAGTCTGCTGCACTCTTCCCAGAATTCAACTCTTAGACATGTATCTGATATCAAAAGGATGCTATGTTACTTCACATACATGTTCAAAGTGAATGTGTGTTGAAATTCAGATGCTATCTGGCAGAATGATTATTGACGCTAACATTACGTGTTATGAGACCATGATGAATGATTGAAGGAAACAAGAAGATTTAACTCTAACACAGCATCTGTGAAAAGTTCTCCAGGGTCAAATAAAAAATTAGAGGCTCTGCACAGCTGCCAAGAAGGGAAAAAATGTGACGACAAAGCCTAGAAGTGGATTAACTCAAAAAAGTTTCAGTCTGCTGAGCTTTTGAAGGAATGCAGGTGCAACCTACTGCTCACCTGAGATCTGTCACTGCCTTGAACTCCTCCAATTCCTGTAACAGATTCCCTGAGCTCCCAAATTCCATTAAGAGTCCACAAACAACAGCACCATTCATTGTGATTTCTTAGTTTCCTCTTAAACTAAGATGAATGAGCATGTTACACATGTAGCTAAGCACACTGCACCATTTTCCCATTCACCAAATTCTAAGAAAGATGAAACATTATATCAAAGACTGTGAAATGATTTAGACAAGGCTTTTCATTTTCATGCCAATGAGTCTTCAATTGTTCATAGTGTTCCAAACAATTCAAACAACAAAGATTGAAGTGGCATAAAAAATATTACAATGAAGCAGCCAGAGAGAAGCGGGTGCGAATAGCATGTGACCAACAAAGCATGAAGCCAGTTGACAAGATTTGATTATTAGAGCATGAGTATACCAATGCTGAGAGATTCTGAACTCTAGATATCTCTGCGTGGAGGTACTGCTAAGCCCTTTGATGTACCGAGACCAATGGCATGTCCCAACAAGGAACAAGTCATTCTCTCTAACACATTCCCAAACAACTGACCTCAAGTTTGGTCCATGAACTAGTTCCAATACATCCCAAAAAACACTAATGAACAAAAGGCCTGCCATGGCTTTAATAATAGAATATAAATAGTAAAAAATATTTGGGACATGATCACTTGAACAGTTAGCAGGTATCTTCTCCATGATGTGCCAATGCCAAGAGCAAGATTTTCATGGATCTTACTGAAAGGATCTTCACTATTGCAGCTGAATTTTAGTTTGGGATCTAAAGACATTAACAAATTCCAAATTGACAGAGGATAGACACTGGTCCAGTAAAACAGATCGAGCTTTTGCTTAGCACAACTAAAGCAAAGACGACCTCTAGAGACTCGGAAGCAAAGTGCACATGAGAAATAGGCCTATTTTTATTGCAATCAAGTAAAATATATATTTAAGCAGCATGACATTTTTTATAGAGCAAATCAATGAACAATAAGTTAATATAAAATATATATTTTTACCCAGTATTGACAGTTATTTTATCTATTTTCGCTCTGCCAATGACACTAGATCCAAACAAACTCACAGAAGAATGAAAAGAACTGTTTTGAAAGAATCATTTGATTAAAAAAATAAATAAACGACTTACTATAGAACGCTATATCAGTATAGGCTATGCATACTTCCATATATTCAGCAAGATACTTAAGTGCACATCCGAGGACACTTTGGACACAAGCATTGCTGGTAGGTTATATAACATTTACAACAGGACAAATGTAGTAAATTCAGATTAAATTTACACTATATAGAAAATACTTTTTAACGATTGCAAAGTAGGCCTAATTACAAATTCAGAAGAAATAACTACTCAGTGTTTTTTACGACGCAACCAGTAACTTGAATACATTTCGTGGTTTAACAGTAAGTTCCTGAATGAATTAGCATTTTGAAAGAATTGGTTGAATGATTCACTGTTAAAGATGGTCATCTATCACCACCTACTGGATGGACTGTATGTGAACACTCATGGAATGCATCTGACCAATAAAATTCAAGTTGCAAAACTAAATGTGGTAAAAATGTTTGTTTGTTTTTCCCCACACACATTTTGGTTTGAGTAGTCTCATCATAACAAGAACATACAGTACAATGTTTCAGGGTATTTTTAGGACAGCAACAAAAACAGTAAACTAAGGAAATTGTAGAAGTGACCAGCCTCGAGTGGGTGAATGATGGAGGGCATTTGAGGTGGGACAAAGTTAGTCTGGGAACTCAGTACACATGGGAATCAGAGGGCTAGAGAGCGAAATCTAGGGTGTGAGGAAATAGGTCACTTGCCTGGGACACTTAAGTGGGAACACGGTTCATCTGAGTGCCACATTGTTTCTCAATGAGATGGTCTATGCCTTCAGTGACACAGATTTGTCCCATAAAACATTTTGTTCCTCACGTTTTGCAGACAAAAAGCATGCCTCATGTGCCAGTCTGCATTTTTTTGTGTGCATGTACTTTCTTGTTAATTTTAGACTCAATTTTCAGGCTATTCCAGTCAAGCCTGTGTCTGATCTTTAGCCCACTAATGGTCAACATTGTCTTTCTCATGCAGGACAAAAACACTGCAGTTGGTCTGCCAACCTGATCTGAGTTGAGAAATTTCTAACACTGAAAAATGATCTAAAAAAAGGCATCCAAATGAACTAACACCATGATTTACATTAATTTTACCATGATTTACAACTGATATTATTTTCCAAAATTACTTGACGATTAGAAAATTCTAATGCCACGTAGCTATTCTCACTGCAGCCGTCAGTCCTGGTGGAAATTCCCAAATCTAATGTCTAAAGCTTTAGATTGCCTTTTAAGGGCACACTTTCTAGGTATGCTGATTTCCAAATTAAATAATATCAAAACCAAACACTGCGCCACCGATGACACTTTGACACAAGAGCTTTGAAATGAACAAAATAATGTATTAAAAGAAAACATGCTCGAGAACTCAATCCATCAGCAGTACTGAATCAAAACTCTAGTGCTGTGGGAAGCGTAATTCCTCCTCACTATAAACCTCTTAGCAGAAAGCACGAAACTTTGTCTTTGATGAATTATGATCTGTTTTCAAGAGCACAGCTAATAAAACACGGACGTGACCTCAACAGAGGACTATTCACAACAACAGGACCCCTGGCCCCTTCCACACAGAGAGTGTAGGGAATTTTTTTTTTTTTTTTTTACTAAGATTTTCTATTTATTTAGTGCAAAGATTCATTACACACATTTATCTACTCATTGCTTTATTTTCTAAAAGAACTGTGTAAAAAGTAATGGTTACACTGACCTCTACTGACAGCTGAAGAGAAACAACAGTTTAGTTTCCAGTGCACGCACACGCACGCGCACGCACTCACTCTCTCACACACACACAAGTATTTACTTTCAAACAATTTTCACTTAGAAATTGCTAGTAATTTTCACACATAATTCAAACGGAACGTAGCTACACATGGCATTTATAAGTAGAAAAACTGAATACTATTTTCTTGTAAAATATATATCCTACTCCAATAGCGTATGTTTTGTTTACAAATTTGAAAATGTATTTATTTTATAGAAAGTTTTTTTATAGTGTAGAAATTTAAGTACAGTGATATAGCTCTCACAAATATCTTAATAAAACATAAAGAGATAAACCATGCTTTCGACAAATTCCCATGCACTTCCCAGGGCATGAGTTCTTAATTTTACATTTGATGCAGGTTTTAGAGAAATATTAAATACAAAACACTGCACTTCAGTTAATGTGCTGGTATGCAATAGAGACCTTTTAGAGAAAAGCACATACAGTGTGAAATGAGAGAAAAAATTAGACTACAGGAGAAAAAAAAAACTGTAGCTGTTCATATATGTAAGAAGGCTCTAACATTTACACATTTATCCCCCAGGTGGGGAATTATAAAAATACATTTGTACCAAAGCGGTGTTTTACCTCACAGACTATGATTGAGAAAAAAATGATGTAGGCCTAATTCTGAAAATATTTTTCTTAAATAACACGTACGCCCTACAGGCCCTACTGTTCTCACATCATATAACTGTGATTTTCTACAAAACAATAAGCTTTAAAACACTTTTTTTTCTTACTGCCGAAAATTAAATCATTTACTGTGAAATCCGTTTTCTCTCAGATACATCACAAGTGTAAGGTTCATGCTAAAAACTTCTACATCACTCTTGTAAATGAAGTCCATATTGCAAAAAAAAATGTATCTTGACTTTATCTTTTAAAACAGTAGGGGGCGTTTTCTACCCTTAAAGCGTTCTCCTGAAATAAAGTTGGGTGCCGTAAGAAAAAAACAGCATCCAAAAGCACATACTACAAATTTTACCCAGTGTTTTTTCCCCTTATTTAACAAATACTTGAGGAAACGAGTATCTGAACTACACTGAAACTGGTGTTGAGCTGTGCTTTGGATGATTAAACGCGTGTATGGGCGCTTCACGCGCATGAGAATAGGCGGCAGCACCGAGTCTTTCACTGACTGTATTCAAATGATAATCACCGAGAGACGGTTCTTGTTCCGGGTCGTGCTGTTTTGTTATGCTAAGTGAAAAACGGGTTTAAGAGCGTCACGTTATAAATACAGTCGTATTTTGAGGTTTGGGAATCATATCTGGAAGCTATGCAACGACCACAGTTTCGCCATCCCCTCCAGGGCTCAGGTCCGCGGGCCGCAGGCTTCCGCAGCCCGCCTCCAGCCTTCGACAGGACAGGGGGTATGTTTCCATCGCCTCCGTGGGCATTTTCAAACCCACCGCCGCCGTTTGGACCTAGATTTGGACAGCGTTCTCCCAATACCCCACCGAGAGAGTTTGGTGGTAACAGAGGCGGCGGCGGCGGTGGTGGTGGGAAGTATTTTAACGGTCGGTCTCCGGCTCACACCCCGCGCAGATCGAGCCCCAGTCCCCGCGGCGCACCGTTCGGACGCTCGCCGTATGAGAGTCCCAGACGACACTCTGGATATCAGGTAGTTCACTCGCGTTCAGGGCCAAATTAAAATACTAATGCGCAGTTTGAGTTTTAAATATTTTTGTCATTCTCTGCGGTATTTTGCTGCTCTAATTCGAATTCATTTCTGCGATATATGAACGTTTGTTTTGATTTTGTTGGTTTGAACACTACTATACAATCTCTAGTAACTGTGGTCGTTTTAACGTCTTTCTGCATGACAATTTTCTCCTTGGGTTCACCACGGACATCTACACCGTTTGGGTCAGCGCATGGCAGGGAGAGAGGGACAAATGATATGGAAAAATATTACAAACCATCAATGCTCCAAGATCCCTGGGCTGACCTACAGCCCATCTCAGTTACACAAACTCAGTCTAAATGCAACCCCAAACTAACCAATACAAGCAGACAAGGGAGGTACTACAATTAAAACTTTATCAAACTTCAGTGAAAGAGGAAAGTCACTGAACAGTCCTTTTTTATTTAGTGCACTAGTAGTGCACTAAATTTTTAAAGTCAAACGGAGCCAGCCGAACACATGGACCCGAGGCAGGATTCACCAGCAATAATTCTTGAGAAACTGACTCTTCTAAAATCATATGTACTTGCTTGTGTAAAGAGACATTCTCGTTTACTTTTATATCTGCACCTCAATGTCAGGATCGTAAAAATGAGGTGCTATTGTAACTGGCAGCCTATTCATAGTAGTTTGCCATCTCTGGCCCACTCCCATGGAGTTTGTGAATCCTTCATTGAATTCAGAGGAATATGTCTTCAAGCTCAAAATGCAGTCTAACAAAAGATGTCTGATCAACACATCCATCTACCTCTCAATATTGACTGTGTGCTGTTAACTAGAACAGGTCAGGTCAAGTATTTGTAAGTTTGGCTCCTTTACTAATTTTCTATGGACTGTTTATTTTGTTTTTTTAACTTTATTTTTAGTTTTGGTGACTTTTTTGGTTTTATCACAGTCTGTGATCATTTCTTTTTGTACATATATAAAAACATAGACTGGCAACAGACATTGTAATCATAAACAGCCCACAAAGTACTATTGTTGAATTATAAGCCAAATATAATTAAAAGTTGTAATGCAACACAGTCCTTGTCTAAAAACATTGGAAGTTGAAATCTGTTACGCTTTATTTACTAAAATCATTTTTAATATCTTCAAAATGAATCTTAAAATTGATAATGTAGGTAAAACACAGTAACATTACTACACATCTCTGCAAGTTGTAATTCAGTCTTTTTTGTAGGCATTGTTTTTGCTGTACAATATACCATGTGAATATCATATTGGAGGTCTACAAAAATAGATTTTATTAATGTAACAGAAACATAACATTTTACATTTTTTTTTTAAGTTCAGTATGCTTACATGTTTGCATTTCATTTTCATTAAATATTCATACCACCATAATTACTGTTGTAATATTACATTACATAAGTGCTGTCAGTTTTTTTTGTATTGGTTGTCAGATTATCAGTTTTCGATAAAGTTTATAATTTGCCCTTACCCTATTTTGAATTCAGATTTCTGCATGTTCAGCGTTTTGCCAAGAGACACCCAAAATATAGAAAGTGTATAAGAAAGACTCAAACAATAGAGGCTTATATTAAAATGTCTTGTATTGTAAAGGTTTTTTTTGCACTCAAAGACAGTCACTTTTTAAAGTAATGAGGGGTCTCTTGAGGCATCAGCTGTTGATATATCAGCATCATTGCCACATGGCACGCTTACCGCACAAACAGACCAATCAAGAGTTTGTTGAGGGATAGTAACCCACTATGACTGAATAAACAAACAAAGAAAAACTTGCATATGCCACAGTACACACACAAAGATTTGGGTAAAGACAAGTCACATTTTAAAATAAGTTTACAGACAGTTAACATTTAAAAGAAACTGTAGTTTTAGCTGCAAAAGAAAAAAAAATCGGTAATGTGGAAATAAACTGTCAACCTCACATTTATTTACACATGGATGTGCTTATTCAAAACCATTCATCAAAGGGTGACGGTTCTTGTTTACTCCAGATCTGCAGGTGTCTGAAAAGCAGATTGTGTCCAGCCCTTAGTGTTTCTTAGTTTTAGTATGAGTGAGCGTGATTTCACAATATACTCTTCCCCTTAGAACTAAAATTCTGAACATTTTAATTTACAATAGAAAACATAATTACACAGGATAAACATAGCAAGAAATATTCAGTTGCATATAAGTTATAATAAAGTACACAATTCAGTCTGTGCAATAAAACATTCCAACCTGTTTTCACAGTTAAGTCAACTCAAGCTAAATGACGTTCTCATTTCTAAATTGCAAAATCTATGTGTGATTTGGGACCCCTAGATAGCACAAAACAAACCTCTAAATCTAGTGCCATACACACAGGGATGAGCCCTTTTAACTACAAATATTTTATGTGTGCTTTAGGAGAGATTGGGTTATGTTAAATCACATATTTGAAACTAGTTTTGTGCACTATTAGACTCATTAAAATGAAATAAAGGACAGTGCCAACTTTTCTGAAATGCATGGGCTTTTACCCTTTTAGACTGTCTGAATTCAAAGAAAGGTTTAGGTAAAAGAGAAAATTAAGAATAAACTTCTTTGATTCCTGTGTTTATGAGCTATTTTTAATAATTTGCGCATTTGCTTGGGTAATATTTAGCATTGGCTATGTTAGGTAACGATATATAGCTATAATTTTCTTTTAGAAAATGACCTAAAAGCATTTATGCAGCTTGAAACCCAATATTTTTGTAACATTAAGGCTTTACTTTAGGAAGTAAAACAGAACAGAAGGTTTAAATCCTCAAAACACGCCGTGAACTTGCTAACAAATAGTTCGGAGTAGTAGTATTTTTCCTACAGTGTTAGTGTGAAGCAATCAATTTACTCATATTCAACTAAAAGCAACTAAAATAAACAGAATCTAAGTCATTAAAAATTATTATAGTAGTCAGTTCTGGAGTGCTTGAGCTGAGAAATGTTTTCATCTGATATGTCAGACCCTTGATACGGTTTGTCATTTTAATGCATATCTGATGTTCTGCCCTTTTATACCCATCGAATAAACAACAACGAGAAGAAACAGACACAGGCTGTAGCCTAGATGTGTTTTAAGGAGATAATCTCCAGGATTTGTGCCTGGAGAGTGATGAAACCTGATGGGGTTTTTTTTTTTGGAAGCAGTGGAAGGGTTAGAGAAAAGATGTTAGTGTTAGAGTGCGACCCAGTTGTTATAAAATGCAACATCTTTCTCGGATTCTCTTTGCCAAACTTTTCCTCTTCTTTTTTCCATTTTTCTCTTTGCCCTCTTCCATTTTTCTGGCTCTGATTTCACGCATGAGATCAAAAAACACCTGGAGACATTATGAAGTTTGTATGAATCATTAACACTGCTAATACAGAATGATTCAATCAGCTTAGTAAAGGGATAGTTCACTTAAAAATGAAAAATTGTCATCATTTACTCACTCTCAAGTCGTCCACAATTTCTTTTAAAATTGCACAGAAAGTGTCATATGGGCTTGAAACAGCATGTGGTTGTCATTTTTGATTGAACTATCCCTAAAAGTATCACATGTAATGTTTGCCAAACCAGTTTTTGTATGGCCTACCTTATCTACGTTGGCACGGGTTTTGGCAGAAGTCTCGACGTAGCTGACTGCCCACTGATCTGCTCTGGCCTTGGCCTCCTCCACCCCGACTTGCCGCCGGTCCTCCAAGTCTGACTTATTTCCCACCAGCAGGAAAGGTACGTTCTCCTCCTCTTTTACCCGAAGGATCTGTTCTCTGAAGGTTAGAGATAAAATGAGAAAACTCTGGATACATTTTGCTGCATGAACATATTTAGCCAACCTTTTGACTTGTACGCTGCAATACCAGTGTTGTGTAAATCACCAGTTTTCAAGTCATCTCTCTACCTGAAATCAGCAGTAGCAGCAAAGGATTCAGATTCTGTGATGGAGAACACGCAGAGAAATCCCTCTCCGCTGCGGAAGTAATTGTCCCGAATGGCAGCATAGTCCTCCTGTCCTGCTGTGTCGAGGATGTCGATCTGAACTTCCTCTCCATCCAGAACCACCTTTTTTCTGTAGCTGTCAGCTTTGGTGGGCTCATAGTCTTCCACAAACTTTGAAAGAGATCAGCACAATTATACTCTGTGGTTAACCTCAATGTACACAAGATGTGAAATTCCTATATATTTTAAGTTTTACCTCATCATACATGAATTGCAGTGTTAGTGCTGACTTGCCCACGCCACCGCTGCCCACCATTATTACTTTGTGAAGGGCCAAAGCATTCCTGTTAGCAGCCATGGCTTCAGGCAACAAGAGATGGGTGGCAATGCAGTGAAAAATCAGAGGAAGGTGGGAATTAAGGGAAACCTAGAAGAAAGAACTTTGAGAAGAAGAGAGCAGATGATAAAGAATGGTGCTTTATGTACAGCATTCAGGAACAATAATCAACATTCAGTAGTAATATATCTGCACCCTTTCAAGTGAGTCAGACATGTTTGGGGTGTCACTTGTGAATAATCAGCTGTGTCTTGTTCCCATCGTTCACCCTGCTAATAATGATGATTACACAGGCCTACTTTCTTTTTGGTCCCCTGAGAAAATGCTAAAACAATGAGGCTTCTCATAAAAGCTAGCCTAGCATTTGCTGGTTCCCTTCCTAACTGACACTGACATCATTGCTTACTAGAGTGAAGCAAAAAAATGCATACATTTATCAATTCTCTTAAAGAACTGCTGATGGCTTGCCCAAAAATGTTAGTTCTGTCATCATTTACTCACCCTCATGTCGTTCCAAACCTGTATGACTTTCATCTGTGAAACATAAACGATGATGTGTTGAAATGTTGATAGCCAAACAGTTTTGGTGACCATTGACTTCCATTGTATAGACAAAAAAAAAACACTGGGACATTTCTCAAAATATCATCTTTTATGTGCCACAGAAGAATAAATTCATACATGTTTGGAATCACATAAATGGTGAGTAAATGATCACAGAATTTTCTTTTTTAATCTTCCTATCAAATGTAATCAATGTGGAATCAATTGCTTCCATCTAGCCAAATAAATCCAAACTTTAAAACGCACGAGCAGCCAACTGTCCAGATTGTGAGACTATAGGTCATAGGTGAAATGTGATTATATGCATTGATAAACTATTTGAAAACCTGAAATCATGGGCGGAGTCACAACACAATAATAAAGGATTACTGCTGTTGACTCAAGTGCAGACTGCTAACAACAGCAGTTGCTTTAGGTTTCCTCAGTTCACACAGCTCATCTGTGGTGTATATGGAAAGGGTGTGACATGTTATGCAGGATCGTTGACTGCTTCCACATGATTGACGCCACATTAACAAGCTTGTTGGCACAAAGACTGAGAAAAATACTGAATGGAATATTTAAATGAGCACTTGACTAATGGGCAATCACATTTCTGTAAAGGTGCCTCAGTAGGCTTTTGTTTGTGGCCCTGGTTCATTTTAATAACAAATGAGAATGTTACAGGGCTGCAGTATGGCATAAACTGAAGTTAATATTTCTGAACCAAAGACTATGGTTTTGAACTGGCTGGTAAATATTAGAATACAGCGATGAAAAGGCCTTTTGTTAATTCATACAGATTGCAAGGTCAGAGGAAACAAGTGAGATATCCAAAAGATATCCTGTGCTTCATTGTCTGTCATTATAGCGGTATATTTACTCATTCGCCTTTCAAAACAGACTGAGCATTATGTCTGAGTATAATGTATGTCAATTATAATTAAAAATGAAACATCTACCTAGATGGATGGATCAGTAGATAAAGCACAAAGTTGTCCATTTAAGGGAACTGCTTGTACCCCTTAAGGTACAATATTCTGACAGTGTAGATAGCCGATTTGTGACCCTGGACCACAAAACCAGTCATAAATTGCACAGGTATATTTGTAGCAATATCCAACAATACATTGTATGGGTCAAAATTATTGATTTTTTTTTTTTAATGCCCAGAATCATAAGGATATTAAGATCATGTTCTATGAAGATATTTTGTAAATTTCCTACTGTAAATATACCAAAACGTAATTTTTGATTAGTAATATGCACTGCTAAGAACTTTAAATTGTTCAATATTTTTATATTTATTTTTTGCACCCTCAGATTCCAGATTTTCAATTAATGTACACAAGCCAAATATTGTCCCATCTCATCTCAATTTTAAAAAATGTACCCTTATGACTGGTTTTGTGGTCCAGGGTCACATTTTATGAATAGTTACACTGGTTCAGTTAACGGCCTTTACATGCAGCAGCAGCGTCATTTTAAATCTAAAATATGTGCTGTGAGATTCACTATAATGTAACTGTATGTGCAAATATCTTTTACGAACAGGGTGCGGACTGCGGAGGATTTCTATGACAAATAAATAAACAAACTTCGGGCCGTGATCCATTCCATAACAATTGAACAACGGCTACAATACATGCGCGTGATATCTGACACCTGTTCCGTTCGTACAGTCGTTTACAGGAAAACAAGACATGCGTGATTACATTAACTGAAAATCTGGAATCTGAGGGTGCAAAAAATAAATAAATAAGTGAGTTAGGTTATACGATCCTAGCAATCAAAAATCTCGACCATCCAGAAAGTGCTCGTTTATTGTTACTGCTGCTGAGCTAGCAGGCTAACTCAGTCGTGTCGAAATGACAAGCACGAGGGGCTGCTGTAGTTCACGAGCACTTGGGAGTAAAATCCTGAGTGATTTTCCTGTTATATTTAAATACTGACAGCACGCAAACTGCTACTTCCGTGTTTAAGCGAAGATTTGGTTTAGCACTCCGCTGCTAACAGAGAAAACGTACTGCTTGAGAACTTAGGTGGTGGTATATCAACCGTCTAATAAAACGAACGGCAGTGTGCTATCACAATAAAAGTTATAGAAAACGTGTGTACAAATCAGATACTTACCAAATGAACGGGCACTTGCGTGTTCGACGTCTTGTTAGCTTTGCTGCTAGGAGCGGATTTGTTTTGCTTCAATGCATGACTCAGAAGGGAGCAGCACTGCTGACAGCTTCGGCTGGCTGGGCTTGGTCTTCACACGGACTACCAGCTCACTTGTGAATGGAAAGAAAATAATGTACGTATATGCTAAGACCTGAACGTGTTAAATAATGCCACATAACTCGATGGGTTACGACTCCGTCACAGATGTCTTTCTCAACTACAAATAGTTTTAGTGTTGTTTTAAAACTTTGTCTTCTTTTCGATGATACGTCTGCAGTGCCGGGTGTACAGTAGAGACTCAAACTAAAATGTTATGTTTTGCGCTGTCATTACCACAAGAAAATTGTCCGCCTAGAGGTCTCCTGGATAACTGTACAGCACCGCCAGGAAGACCAGTAGAAAATGCATATGCTTTTTAATAGGCATGTGTAGCCTTCATTGAAATAGCAATTACCCGCGTTATTATAGTAGTTCAACCCAAAAAAATCTAGCCACTAAAACTGCTATGTTATTATGAAGTTGACAAATGACATACAGATCTCCTACTGAAGCCCGTAGTTATGGAGAGCTGGACTGTATGCCATACCAGTAACTTTCTAGTTCCTTAACTAATACAATTAATTCAAGTTATTTAGTAAGTTACTTTGTGAAATAATTAAATATTCATCTCAATCTGAATTTCATTTCATTACCTGCACCATATCATAACAAGAGGCATCTGCAAATAAGTGATGCTAGAGCCAACTTTACTTTTCTGAGGAACTTTTTCCAATTATTTTCAATTCCTTGGTCTAAAGGATCTATTTCTGAAGTCAGTTCTCACGTGTCCTAGCAGAATAAACACCTGTGTAGTTCATATTAACAATAAACATTATTCACCACTAGAAAGTGTCTTATTCTTAATAAATTCATTTTAAGCAAAATGTGCAGTCTTTAGATGTTTTGCAGTTTATATCATTTTATTTGATAAAAAATTCAAGAACGGTCATATTGTGATATATTATTATACTTAAAAACAACTGTTTTCTTTTTAAATATATTTGAAAATATAATTCCTGTGATTGCAAAGCTGAATTTTCAGCAGCCCTTCAGTGTCACATGATTCTTCACAAATCATTCTGATTGGTGCTTAAGAAACGTTATTATCAATCTTGATGATTGCTGCTCAATATTTTTGTGGAAACCATGATACATTTCTTTCAGGATTCGTAAATAAATGGAAGGTTCAAAAGAACAGAATTTATTTTAAGTAGATATACTATAAACGTGTTAAACCACAAAATAACTTGTCTTCAACGAATCACAAGGAGATATTCTTCATGAGGTAAAGCCGTCTGAAGATTGTTTATTTGGTACTCTGGTGAAAATGGATGTAACAAGATTAACTAAGAAAAATCAGGTTTGTAAAAAGAAACTTAATTGAAAAGTAAAATAACCCTGAGGCATGTAGTCAAGAGATTTGAAAACGAAAGTATATGCCTCTGTTTAAACACTGTTTTGACACTATATTTTAGATGTAATCATACATTTGGTTAACTTGACATCTCTGCTGGCTTTGCATTAAAATGCTGCATTCGAGGCACTGAGCTCACTGAGTTTACATAAAGATTGCTGAGTGTCTATATCCAACCAGCTGTGCACTTTATTTGCAACTATACAGTAGTGCCTCTCACAAGTGTCTAGTTTTAAGCATCATATATACCTTTAACCATCTTCATTCAATATATATATTTCTGTCAATATCTTATACAAAAATCTCCTGCCACATATCTCATTTACAGCCCTTCAGTCATATTGGACTTGCTCTCCATTCTTTGCCCTCAGTGAGTGCGCGAGGTTGGTGGATGAACACGCTGTATCGCACACCCTGGTTAGCAGCAGCACGAATGAATCCGCTGTTTGCAGTCATAGTAATGGCCCGCAGGGTGTCCCCTGTCCCAAAGATCATCAGTGATCTACGGTTCACCTTTGAGCTCATAACCAAGCGTTGTGTGCGCTCAGACGGCTGATCCGGAACTACTTTGAGCCGAGCTAGCAGCTCCTCCGCTCTGGATTTTTCTCCCGGGCCTCCTAACGTATCCAAGATCACGCGGAAATCCTCAACCGCAGAATGGCAAGCAAACAGCTCTTTTCCCTTCATGAACTCCTCCAGCCGGGGCAGGACCTTCTCTTGGCGCTCCTGTGCAGCCTGCTCCGTCAGCACCACCTCCTTAAAAGTGAAGTGACAGTTGCCGTGGCTGAGGGACGACACGTACGTGATCAAAGTGGTGATGTCAAGGTTCACCCTGTTGCACACATCCACCTTCACTTCAGTGGGGAAGGCAAGGCTGGCCACAATGGTGTCTCGATCAACACGGGTGTGCATGAGGTCTGTATCATCACTGTCATCATCATCATCATCATCATCCTCCTCTTCTTCCTCAAC
Organism: Cyprinus carpio; assembly: GCF_018340385.1. Taxonomy (NCBI): domain Eukaryota; kingdom Metazoa; phylum Chordata; class Actinopteri; order Cypriniformes; family Cyprinidae; genus Cyprinus; species Cyprinus carpio. Next base: position 13,192,571 of record NC_056598.1, read on the forward strand.
CAAAGCTTCATTCTCTCCCTCCTGGTCCTCCTCCACACAACCATGTTTGTCTTCACAGTCTTCATCCTCTTCCTCCTCTCCACCTTCTATTATTGTATTAACAGCAACAATGTCACCTCTCACAGAAATGCCCATCTCTTTGAGTTTGTCAGCCATAGGGCTTGAGACCCCATTGTAGAAGGCAAATATGATGTGAGGGTTGCTGTACTGCACAGGCTGCTGCCGACTGGCCTCAAGGAAATCCTCTGCTTGTCGTATCACGCTTTTATCTCCGTACTGGCCACGGCCTTGCCAGATGTTGTGCAGCGCCTCCGCCTTGCGCCCGATGGCTTTCACCCAAGTGTGTCCGCCGTTCGCCACCACATCGACCACCAACGTCTGCTTCTGGCCGTCGGGGCCCTCGTAGGCGAACACGTGCAGGACGCTCACCACATTCTCTAGATTCTCGGCTGATTCGACGATGGCCCTCAGATGAGTGAGATTGGTACTTTGCAGGTGGGACTCCTTGATCACAACCTTGCCGGCCTCCACCTTCTGCAGGAACTTGAGCTCAGCCCGCAGCTTACAGCAGAGTTTAGCACGTCCCTCAACCTCACGGCCTTGGCGCTTGCAAATCTTTTCCACTCGCTCAAGCAGCTCCTTGGCTACTCTGATCCGGTCCTGCAGCGTGTTGTAAGTAGCCATTGCTGTTGATCATTATTCCTACACAATGAGAAGGAAAAAGACTTAAATAATGACCACAGAACTGTGACAACATGTGTATGTTTGTATACTACATTTATGAATAATAGCTAATGCTTAGAATTCCTAAAAAAAAAAAAAATCAGTTTTACATAGAAAATTCCAATTGAATGAATAGTTTAACCAAAAATTTTTAGTTGCTGAAAATGTACTGACCCTCCGGCCATCTAGAAAATAGATGTTATAATAAACCACAGAATTGTTCCTTACAAACATTCAGCTTTTCATTTCACAAGACTTTAATTGATGGACTAGAGTCAAGTGGATCATAGTGATGTTTTTATCAGCTGATGGCACCCATTCACTGCAGAGTAATGTAATGCTAAATTTCTCCATCTCTGTTCAGATGATGAAACACACTCATCTACGTCTTGGTACATTCGCAGCAATGTCCACTTTTGGGTGAACGGTTCCTTTAAGTCGTCATAGGCGTGTGTAATCTAGAATTTTCTGGGTCTTGTATGATTTAAACAGCAGATGGAACGGAAATGGACAAGACCTCCCGAGATTTCGCTTTTTAAAATAAACAATTAATGGCAGCAAAAGCAAGATACAGTAATATTTTAAGTAGTAGTATAAACAAAAATCATAGTACTTAAATGAGAAGGTCTATAAATATGAATAAGTTCGCTAAGGCGTGGTTTTAGCGCAACACTGCTGGATAAAACATATATAAACATAAAGCCTTCTACACATTTTTATGAGAATATCAATCAGTGCCCATATTATCGCGTTGTTTTTAACAACGTGGGCTTGTCAGCTTGCTTGGTTAAAGCCATGGTTTTCTACATACCAGTGACATTTCTTCCTGTTAGAGGAAAATAAGAGAAGGATAACAGTTGACCGTTTAAGTGAAGAAAAGCTTACTTATCCGGAAAATATGAAATACTTACAGCATACACAGGTTCAAGTTCTGCCTCTTCTGTTGTGGGCTGACGCTTTTCATCCACGAAGTAGAGGAAAGTAGTGCTGTCACAAAGAGTTTGTGTCGCCACCTAGCTTGGAGGTTATGAATTGCGTGACTTGTTAGTGCGTTGCAGTAGTACACAAATTATTGTTCAGTTCCACTTGAGACAAATTAGGAACAAACGTAAAATTGTGGAACTTTATATTTTGAAAATGTATTTTACATCTAAATTCCACATTCTTAGTGTATTAGAAGATTTTCTTTACTAATTCCTCCATGAATTGCATTACATTGTATAAAAATAACCACTATGGCAAACCGTTTTAACATTTAATCTTTTAAAATTACTAGCATCTATTTCTATTTTGCTGTTATTATTATTCATGTTATTATTAATAATATTATTATTATACTTATAAACAGTTCAGTAATAGGTTAGTAGCATTTTTTTAAAGTTTCTTATCTGATGACAAGTAAATAATAATATAATGTCTAATCACAGTAAGTATTTATATTTTTCAATCAAATTCTTACCACTGAGATTAAATTTGTTGGAATATATGCTACATTAGAGAGTTTTTTAATAAATAATGTAAAATTATAGATATGAAATATTTTGTGTATCTAAGAAATAAGTAGGCCTACTAATAAATAGTTACTAATAAAAATGTCTGATCAAAATTAGTCATTAATAAAATGAATGGCAACAATTTGCAATTTGTAGTAGCAATGGAATATTTAGTTGTCAATTTATTGAGATAAGTATAGTGAGTAATGGAATATATTTAAAACTTGGCACTACTAGACACTACCTTTTGTAAAAGGTTTCTTATGTAACCTGACTTTTAAAAATCACTTTTTTAAAATCACTTTAATACAAAGCTGTTTGAATTAACATTGTATATGAAGTTCATTGTGTATATAAATATACACTTACTTGCCATACCCAGGCTACTATATAGTTAAACGCTATAGTTAAATAGAAAAGAAAAAAATAGTAGTTACTAAGTAAAAGCAATAAAAAAAATTACTAGTAATATAAAAATAGTTTTCATTCAACCATGCATTTTAAAATGGCTTGCCACAACATGAGACATCGTGGCTTTAAAAGCACTGCGTTACTGTACAGGAATAAGGGAGGATATTAGGTCAAAGTGACTCGCGCTCGCAGCAGACGCTCATGTACTCATGGTAACAGATTCTGCAAGAGCGTATGCGTGCTCCTGACGCAACAAGTATCTGGTTTCCAGTCTCTCCTTTGGATGACTACGCGCTGTCTGGAGACGAAGAGCTTTTAAAATGAAGAAAATGCATAGCCAACACTGTATCTGAAGCAATACAAGTTTAAAACTGACGTTTGTGGAACTGCGTTGAGTTTTAACTGATTGCATAATAATTGCTCAGACTTTTGCCGTTATTTCTACTTTTCTAGTTGCATTACAGGATCGAACTGTATCTGGAAGCAGTCTTTGGCGGATTTTCATCACATCTTTTCTTCAATCGTATGTGTTTTACGCATATGGATACTTTTACGGAGAGCAGACGGTAGATTATGCATTCCACAGGATGGGTGCGAACAATGGGAAACAGAGCGGGAGTGAAGGTGAGTGCCAGAATCAAACTCTCACAGCCAGCCACAATGCTGCTTTTCCACTGTTAAATCTCGGTGTACAGCAGCCATAGTTGTGTCAACGTCACTGTTCCCCCTTATTCTTTGTGGGCAACACTAGCCTTGCAGAAATCTCTTGTATCAACTGTATTTTAGAGCATACTTGTCATTTTCTGTTATAGGTTTTGATACATTTTAAGGGACCCTTTAAACTTGCAGTTGAAAGACTTTCTGATTTTCTGGCACTGGGCCATTATAAATACACATATCACATGAATATATATAATAGAAATATATATTATGTCAGAATAATTATAATTCTCCCATATTTGTTTGAACTGCATTTTGCTAGATTGAACCGAGGAAAGCCCTGGTGCTTAAATAGTAAATTTTCTGCATAGGAATATAGAATATAGGAATATATTTAGTGCCTTACATCTATTTTTTGTTTTCAAATTCATTAAGTATAAATGCACATGAAAGGACTCATATCCTTCTCTGATTATCTTTTGTCACAGACAAAAAAGAATTTTTTTTTGCTGCTTTAAAAAGGAAGCATGGTTCTTAAAGCAGATTTATGACAACTAAAGAGCTTTGGGTTTGGAGCTGATAAGAAACGAGTTTTTCGGACACCAGGGTGCACAATGCAATTGTGCACAAAGCATTCCCCCCCCCCCAACTTATAGGAATATGACAGCGATTAGAGGTCAGGGCAGAGACTGTCCATTTTAATGTTAAAGCTTGCTACTGATCATGTCCTAATAACCATGAGCATTCATGCCAAAGATTTTGCTCTCACAGAGTGAGTTCTTGGCTGCGTGAGAGACTTGTGGTCTTTTAAAGCACACCAGATTTTTCTGGAAGGTCAAGGTTTGGCCCTCAAGACTGGCATTCAGTGAGAAAACCACCAACTCCCCACACGCAGCTCTCCTATTTGCATATTTCACATATCACAATCTTTTGCAATGTTTGCTGTTATCTTTCGCTGTTGAGATCCTTACAAAGTTGATGCTGTCTACTGATTAGTTTAGTTATTTCTACTTAGGAGCTCCATTGATTTAATTAAGACAAGATGATGTCTGTGTTTCATTCAAATGCACTATACATTAAAAACTGCAGTTTGTAAGCCAACAAATAGTAAATGTATACCTTTCCATGTTAAGTGGTGTTTAAGTGGCTTCACTGCATTAAATACTTACTATAACAGTCTCACTTGTGAGATGTTTTTAAATAATTCCAGTTTTCCTTTTCAGCATTGGTTTTACAAACAATACTGTACAAGCATTTAATGCATTATGAATGCTTTAAAGCAAATGTTTGTTCATGTTTAATATGAACCTCTAACAGAGGCAGTCACAGTCAAAGACCATATTTTCTTCCTCAAAATAAAATCAGGATGTCCTGGATCTATTCCAGTGCAACTATTTTTTAAAAACCTAAATAAGTTATCCTAAGGAAACCAGTCAAACATATAGTGCATAATAACAAAATAAATCAAGCCTACAACAAATAATACAATGATTGTCTTTAGGATGCTAAAAGGCCTTTATTTTTTAAGTGTTCAGTCACATACTATATGGTCTACGGTTGGTTTAAAGCTATTATGTAATTTAAACACTGCAATCTTTGGACCTGGTTTAGAGAGTCTTTCTATCTAACATTTGTACCTTGCATATAAAAAGATATCAGTTAAAAGTATGCACTGTTTTTACTATGAATCTTGATCCTCATAAAGTAAGCCTTTATTCACTGTTCTCTCCAAAATCATAAAAAGTCCTTGCTTATTTTTTTAAATTTCATGCAAATCATATGGTTGAGCATCTATGGCGATAGCTTTGTAGAATTCCATCAATGCCATGTTTGTTCAGCCAATTAATCTCATTAGCAATTAAGCACATTCTTCAGAGACAATGAACAATAAACAATGCATGTGATGTAACCAGACGTTGCATTCAAGGTTAGTGTCTGAGCAGATTCCATTGATCATTTAAAAAAAACTGGCCTGAAATGTCTTTAGTGATATCACTAGAAGACTATTTAGTGAAAAACAGGTTTGTTTACAGAGTAAAACACATTTTTTGCTCAGCATGTGGAAGCTCCATCAGTCAGGCCATTTATGGTAAAATAAAAGCTTATGTGAACTCGGGTTGTGTTTTCTCTCTCATGGAGCCTGTAAACATGCCTCATATGTGACCTGATGCTCTCAAGTGCCATTGAAACAAACAGGAGTGTTTAGGAAACTTTCACACCAGGGCATGTTGTTTTAGGTTTACCATTATCCCAAAAAAAAAAAAAACAGAAATACATTTGTTCTGCTGGTTATTGGCTGTGTCGATTCGAAATAAATGTCAAACTCCAAATACAAAGAAACATGAAGCTTAAGTTTACTATTGTTTCTTTCCTCATTTGGAATCAACTTTTTCAGACACTATAAGACAAAAGGCTTCTCATGTTGCATTCCAAAAAATGTCATCATCACCAAAAAAGTTTTTTTGGCTTCTAGTTTTCTAGTATCTTTTATCATCTTTATATAACATGGAATTTTTTTATGTGATGAACTCAACTGAACAGTACCTCATCTTGCACTCTTAATTCAAATTTAGCTGGGCCTGTGTTTTTTTTGGGCACAGTTGTTGTGTAATGTGATTTGTAAAAAGCTTCAGCTTTCATTTTTTTTCTTGTCCCTGCCATTGGGGAGTATCTGTGGGAGGCATCTGGTTTGTTATTCTAAGTTTGTGATGGACAGAAAAAGAATGCCTGGCATTTATCGTAAGATTTGGTGAACCCTGTTGCATTCACTTTTATTATAGGCTTATTTATGTTATTTATGCACTCTTGACAGATAAAATAAAGTCTTGATATTTAATGCTGTTCTTTGTGAGCATTATATATGTACAGATGTGTAAGTATGCTAAATATAAGCATTTTGCATACAGTATCTCTTTCTATGGCTTTTGCTTTTTGAGGCTAATATGTTGATTCTCTATTAGTGTTGTTGCTCTGGGTGTCCTGATGTGTCCTGGGGTGTTCTTTGTGATTTTAGGGAAAGGCAGTTCCAGTATTTCCTCCGACCTGAGTTCAAGTACAGATCAGACATCAACCAAAGCTCCAAAGAATGCAGCTACCAGTGAAGGTAGGCATATGGTCTTCATTAACCATCACTAGCTAGCCTTTTGTTTTTTCTTGTTTTGCTCCTTTTGACTTGTTGATTATTTTGGTGGAACTTTTTTTTTTTTTGAGGCTATAAAAACTTTAAATTTAAAAAAAAAAAACTGACCATCACAAACCCTCTGGAGTTTCTTTTTATTATTATTATTATTCTTTTTATAATAATATACTATTATTTTTTTTATTATTATACCTTTTCTCTTTTCCATAATACAGTCTCCAAATCTGATCCAAATCCATAGTGGTACTTAGAGTTGCCTCAGGGGGAAGAATCTGACTGGGTGTGTTTGGGTGAATTGTGTGAATGTGGATGAAATAAGAAGACAAATGCTGGAGATCTTGTGAGGCTGGCTTTTGAGGCCATTTTTTTGCAAGGCTTTCTTGGTTTATTATTCTGGGAGGGATTTATTAGAACAAAACTGTTGGTATGATTCTGCTCTTATAAATCATACCCAGAATAAACAAATGATGATTCCAAACAAACCCCATAATGTCAAAATTTGTGTTTTGTGGCATTTAGTCCAAGTCTGTTAGCTTTGAGGTCATATATACACTACTGTTAAAAGGTTTAGGGTCATTACCTTGAAAAAAACAACAACTTTATTTTATTTTATTTTACAAAAGATTTAAACTGTTGAACTTTCTTTTCATCAAAAAATCCAAAATGTTTAATGGTTTCCACAAAAAACATTAAGCAGCACAACTCAACTTTGAAGATAATAAGAAACGTTTCTCGAACACCAATTCAGTTCAATTCAAGTTTATTTGTGTAGCGCTTTTTACAATACAAATCACTGCAAAGCAACTTTACAGAAAATTAAGTTTCTACAATATGTTTATTTAATCAGCATATTAGAATGATTTATGAAGGATCATGTGACACTGAAGACTGGAGTAATGATTCTGAAAATTTAGCTTTGCAACACATGAATAAATTACATTATAAAATAAATTAAAATACAATAGAAAGCGGTTTATTTAAATTCTAAGAATATTTCAAAATATTACATAAAAAATAAATAAAAATAAGTTGGTGTAATTTTTAAATTTGACCAAATTAGCCAGATGAACATTTAAAATTTGCAGTCTCTCACATCAAGGAAAATGGACCAGTTTTATTGATGATTCGTCCTGCACTAAACAGTTTATTGTCCAATCAGATACTTAATAAGAATGTCCCTTTCCCAATGCCTCCTCCAAACAACTAGCAAGTAGCAAATCAACCTCATAAACAATAGCCAGAAAAAGTAGTTTCCTGCTAAAAACTTCCTGTTTTAATACAAAAAAAAACAAAACAATGCATCATCATGGGAAGAACATGCTCAACAAGCAATTTCATTGGGTTTGTAAATCTGAAGGTTAATAGAATAATGTAAGAAAGAACAGGGAGTAATGTGTATTTCTCAGTGGTCGTGGATGTAAAATGTGCTGTGCATGGACTTGGTTGGGAACATGAAGTAGACATGAAGGGGGTGGATAGCGTGTGCAGTGTAGAAGGTTGTTCTCCAGTGAGGGCATCCTCAGAGCCAACCTGTGGTGTGTGTGTGTGGTTGCGGCCTGCAGTATATCCAGCCCTCAGCGAGAGCAGATCTCGTCTCTCCTCAGCCTGTCCACAGTAATGTCAGAGCGGTTCTTTCAATGACTGCCTCTGCGGCTTTGATTTACACCAGCTCCGCCTTAAACACTGCAGATGGGAAGACGCTGTAGCCACTGCTCTGTATAGACCAAGCCATTGTCTCTCTTTGCTTACAATTTGGTCTTGCGACCAGCAGAGGTGTTAAAGGGATAGTTCACCTAAAAATGTAAATCCTGTCATAATTCTTTTACTTATATATGACTTTCTCACTTCTGTGGAACACAAAATAAGATATTCTGAAGAATGTTTTGACTGGTTTATCTATGTAATGAAAGTCAGTGGGGTCCAAAACAACAGTGCACTCGTTTGATATAGACAAAAAAGCATTGACACATATTTCAAAATATCTTCTTTTGTGTTCTGCAGTAGTGAAAAGTCATACCGGTTTGGAATGACATGAAGGTGAGAAAATGAGTTTGGGTGGACTTTTCCTTTAAAAGTGCCTTTTTATGTTTGTAAGCTTAGTTAAAGGGGACATAACACACACAGTTTCACCCAATCTCATGTTAATCTTAAGTACCTATAAAGTAGTACTGCATCCTTCATATCTCCAAAAAGTCTTTAGTTTTATCATATTTATAAAAGAAAGATACAGCTTTACGATTCTCTCCGGAAAAAGCCGAGCTCCTGGAGGTGCACCGTAGGCAGAGCTAAAGATTGACGGGCACTTGAGCGTCGAATGCCAACAAAACAGACATTTGATGCAGTTTCACTTACCGTCTGCAGTTCTGAATCATGACTGGGATCTTTTATAGCTGGGGCCTTGTTTATAAAATGTTCGTCAAACAAACACGCTTGTGAAACTGCGTTGCTGCTCCCGAAAAACAAATTGCATCCACTGTTTACATAACGATGGGTTCTTTAGGAAGCTGAACAAAGTTATCTTTCCCATACTAAAAACACCCTTCTTTGGAGACATTGTTCCCGAGCGAGTCCCGTGCAGCGCTGTTGAATGAAGCACGTTGATGGGTGCGCTCTTGCTCTCGCTCTGGTCGATATGTGTGCGGGCGCGCTCTTCTGGGAGAAATGCCCATATAAGGAGTTCCACCCTCTTCTAAGTCATGAAGAGCCATGAACGAAAAAAACTCTCCGAAACTTGTACCAACCCGGAAGTACAATTTTTAGAACAGAAATACTTTACATTACGTCCAATTTTTTTTTTGAAATTTTGTCCATGCTTAGCATGGTTACTTACACTACTGGCTGTGCCAGAACTTTACACGTTGAACCGCTCAAACAAACAGGATAATAAACTTGGAGAGGAGAAAATATTTTAGCATCAGAAAAATGACAAACTTCACCTTTAAATGTAATATTACATGTGACATATTTACAGCATACAGGAAAACTTAGAGTAAAATGACAGAACCAAATTAGCATACTCTCAATTTATTCAAAGCTTGAAACTAAACCCACATGAATTGTGGGTGGTCATTTAGTCTCCACATGTTTGCATTTTACAGGGGTAGTTTAAGGAATGTATTGTGGACAAACTTGGGAGTCCTTTTTTTAGATTAGGTTAGGCATTTTTGTGTCTTGAGTTATTTCATTTTAATGTGTATGTGTGGCTCCTCATTGTTTGCCACTCCTGAGATGGAAAAGCGCAGCCACTCATTTGCTCCATAGTGAGTCATCTAGCCTTTCGGAGTATCAAGCTGAGCACTAAACTTGCCACTGTTAGTAGTAAGTCATGGGGCCATTTGACCAAGGAGAAGTGGGCAGAGCAGCTTCAGAGCTGTCAGATAGTATTGTTCTGAGAGAGGGCCCTTTCCTACCAGCACTTCCTCGCTGATAACCCCACAGGAGCTTGAACACTGTTGCTTGTGCTGTGTTTTTATTGTGGAGTAAAAACATGTCAGCTCAAAATTGTCAGTGCTTTGTAGTTTCATTTAAGAAAAAACCTGCAGTCTTCTGAAGCTATTTATATGGGATATTTGGCATCAGCAGCCCTTACAGCGGTCTTGAGCTGTTGTTGATGCCCCCCGCTTTGATCCTCTGAACATTCCAAGTGATTAAATGTGTTACAGTGAGCAGTTCAGTTTTTCAAAGATCAGTTACTTTAAATGGAATGTAGCACTTGACCCAAAACCAATCTGACCCAGATCACTTTTCAACTCCATCATGGGTTGCATAATGCTATTAGGTATTTTTATTAGGTTGCATAATAATAGTCAGTATTGATTGAAAAACGACAATATTATTATGATTATTATGAAAGTATAAAGCTATTATTTATCCAGACTATCAAAAAATTAAAAACCTACCTGACTTTTGAAGGTTATCTTGGCTATGGATTATCACAAAATTATCACCGTTTTAAAAAAAATATTAAGCAGCACAACTGTTTTCAACACTAAAATTAATAAGAAGTGTTTCTTGAGCAGCAAATCAGCATATTAAAATGATTTCTGAAGGATCATGTGACACTGGAGTAATGGCTGCTGATAATTTGGCTTTGCCAAAACAGGAGTAAATTTGATTTAAAATACGTATGTTAAAATATAAAACAGTTATTTAAATCACAATTACATATTATATTTTATTGTTTAAATAGTGTGAAAAGAAAAATTATTTTATTTTATTTGTATTATTTTTAATACATTACCAATCGTTACCAAAAAACTTACCATCCCCAAACTTTTAAACTGTAAATTAACTGTCTGATAGTGTAGCATAGTACAGAAACAATGCTTTATTTGTAAATAATAAATCAAGCTGTTCGTGCAAAGTTGCCAAAAATGCACCAAAATGTACAGTTATTTGTGGATGATAACATCTTTTGTTGAAGGTGTGCTCTCTTATTTTAAAGTTTATACCCAGGCCAGGCGAGAGTAAAAGCTGGATTGATTTTATCAGATGTAATTAGCCTAGCAGGCTGTGCTAGTCCTGCTGGAAGTAATCTTTAGCCCCTTGCTAGCTACATCTTTAAGAAACATATGTTCTCTGTTTTAATCCCTGAGCTGTAAACTACAACTCTTAAAGATGACCCAAGGAGCTTTTCGTGAGGCTGCACGGTTCTTAGTAGGTTTGGATGATAGTCATGATTTTGGCTAAGGCTGTGCTGATTTATCAGAAAAAAGTTTGTTTTAAATTATATGTCAAGGTTATTCCAAAGCAGGGCATGCTCAGCTGTTTTTAATTAAATGAGCTGATGGGAACATAGTTCTGTTACATCTGAATTTTTCACCGTAGAGTTCCCTTATTTTTTTTTACAGTTTGTTAACTTATTAGCAATGACAGATGTTATACATCACATCAAATATCTTTCATTCTTCAGTTTGAACCTTGAAATTGGTGTTTGAAACAGTCATCCAGGTCTATGATTTCCATCCCTTCGATACTTTTCTCCCTAGACATTACACTTAGGCTCTTACTAAGCTCGAAGTAGTTTTGAATTCCTGTATGAAAGACTGTGAAAGTAAAAACGTACGTCAGGCCAGTGGAATTCACTCTCCTTGACTTTGGGTTTGAAGGGAGTGCAGACTGACTCCCCAAAGGAGGAGTAGTCTTTATTAGATTAGAATATTGTTCTATACAGTGTTGGAAAATGGACAGTGGTAGACATTTTATAAGCTTCATATTCATATATCAGTCAGTCTATGTAAACAAATGAAGGAACACTTTGTGCTGTGGTTGAATAATGTTCTATTGAGTGCATATCATGTCTATCACATGCTGCTTTTAGGCAAAGTGTCTTAAATTTGGAAAGCTCAGGGGCCACAAAGCAGGATCCTTGTAGCCTCAAAGGCCACGAGCCAATTTAGTAAATCATATAGTAAATCATTTATAATATTTCACTTGTATGGCGAGTAGACAGTTTGGTGAAGGATAACCAAAAGTATAACTATTTTTTAATTTAATTTAATTTAATTAACACATTTCCGTTTATATCTGGTGTTTTAATCTGTTGTCCACTTTCGACCACTTCTTTCCAGATTATATGCAGGTATAAATGGGCTTTTTCTGATCTTTCAATCTAATATTGCAAAATAAGTAAATAACACAAAAGAAGACAACGGAAAATGATACAGAGAGCAACAGCTTTCGTTTCTTCTCTAATAGCCACAGAACTATGCCAAATGTTTTGGGGTTGTGTTAGAATCAGAACTGGAAAGAGAACACCTTTTTTGCGCCTTCAAACCGAATTTAAGATTTCAACCGGCCAAGTTTAAATCCCGTCTGGCTAGCACACTTTAACAATATATCCCATAATAAGAGGAGAAGGCAGCTGTCTTCAGTGGCTGTTCGAATGCTTTTAACAACATGATTGTTTAAACTATGAAAGCAATTCGGTCAAATGGTTTTTTGACTACCTCTGGAAGTGGTCGAAAACATACAAGCTCAAAGCCTTTCAGACCCAGTTTACACCTGTACATAGTGTTGTAATCTGATTAAAATGCATCTTAATTACAGGTGTGGCAGGGCCTAAGTATAGACTACCTGTTATATGAAAGGGAAGGTCACTGTAATAGAACACGTGGTAACAACTATTAAGGCTCTCTTGCACCCTAAAGTGCCTTTCTAAAGTGATCTGATATAGATGGTTTATGTTGCTGTACAAAGTGTGGTTCCTCTAAGTCTTCTTTTCATGCAGAAATCTGATCTCAGCATCTGAAGCGTGCTGGAGAGAGAGGAGTCAGGGTTGAGTTGAAGTTCACGGTGAGAGATACGTTTCCATGTTGAAGAGGTGTCTCGGGGTCACACACACACCCTCATACTCACATATATATCTATCCATCTATTTAATGTGGTTGCTTATGTTGCTGCTGGCTGTACTCACTGTACACACTGACTGATACTGCAGATAATATCTTTTGATTTCATGAAGGACTGTTGATGCGCACAACGCTATCATAAATAAGGAGTTTGTTTTTTCATGTTTACATTAGATGTTTTTGTAAGACTTGCCTGATTTAGTAAGAACAAGTGTGCATTTAAATTTAGTTTCCATGCCTGGAGTTTATGGAAAGAGTTTTTAAAACCTGAAAGAAGACATTAAAAATTCTCTGCAGGTCTCCTTTTGTTAACTTTATAGATATATTGCTTTGGAAATATTTAAGTGAACTGATATCTAACGAATCAGTTTGCAAATCCATTGTTATTACATAATAAATTAACATTCCTCGAACATTATTAAAGCAAAATGCTTTGCACTTTATTTTTCAAATAAGCTGCAAGTTGTAGAGCGATTTGAATGAGGCATAAAACAGATATAAAGTGACATGTTTTCTTTCTGCATTCCTTGCCAGGCAGCTTTATTGCTCTGTGGATGGGCTTTATGTCAAAATCTGCACCCCTGCCTATAATTAAAAATCTAAACCATTCTCATAAAGAACACTGTAAAGAGCTGCTTTGCAGAAAACTATATATATATATCCAAACATGGCCCATTATAAGAGTCAGTCGCTTAGTGATTTTTTAATCTGTTGGTATTTGATAGAATCCATGATGTCATGTGTCTAAACAAGATGTCCAGGACCTCTGTACACATGGGGTACTTTTTATCCCTGTGTTCACCAAACACATCTTGAGTGTTTGCTGCTAAAAAGATAATTTTTTAGTTTCATCTGACCATAGAAGTCAGTCCCATTTGAAGTTCCAGTCATGTCTGATAACTGAATATGCTGGTGTTTGTTTTTGGATGAGCTAAGAGAATTTTTCTTGAAACCCCTTCCAAACAACATGTGGTGATGTAGGTGCAGTTTGACAATTATTTTTAAGGTTTTCTGACCCAGAGACTCAACTTTTTTTCTGCAAGTCTCCAGCTGTGGTCCTTGGAGAGTCTTTAGCCACTCAAACTCTCCTTCTCACTGTGGATTAGGACGATATAGAGACACATCTTCTTCCACACAGATTTATAACATTTTCTGTTGGTTGGAAATTCTTAATTATTGCCCTGATGGTGGAAATGGGAATTTTCACTGCTCTAGCTCTTTTCTTAAAGCCACTTCACTAATTTGTGAAGCTCAATTATCTTTTGCACACCAGAAATATATTCTTTGGTTTTTCTCGTTGTGATGGATGATTAAGGGAATTTGGGCTTTTTTTTCCCTCATATTTATATTTCTGTGAAACAGGAAGCCTTGGATGGATAATTTCATGTTCATAATCACCCTGGAGTGCTCAAAATTGTGAATATGAATGGGAATATACTTCTGAGATATTTTACTCATAAGAATTTCTAGGGGTGCCAATAATTGTGTCCAACGTGTATTTGAGAAAAACACTTATTTCATAATGATATTTCCCCCCCTTTTAAATTCTTATTATCCAATGAAAGGTTAGATTTTTGTGAATTTTTTAAAATAAAAGATCAAAAGGATTAACAATGCAGATTCATTTTTACAGCCTTCTTTGATCATATTTACCAAAGGTGCCGATATTTTTGGCCATGACTGTATATACATACATATTATATATATTTATATATATATATACATATATATATATTTATATATATATATATATATATATATATATATACATATATATATATTTGCAAAGAAATTCATTTTCGGTGAATGTATTCTTTATTAAATGATTTTAAAAATCCATTATATCCCTATCTAGTATGGAGGACTGGAAAGGTTATGGAAAATACACTGAAATGCATTGGTCAAAAGAAGTGGGAACGCTGAAAATGGATTATGGCATGCTTTTCCCCAAAGCACGAAGGGTGGGTGTGACTGTCAGATCAAGCGGATCTTTCATTACAGACATGAAAAATCAAAATCAGACATCTGAGGTAGTCTGTGGCCAACAGTTTCACAGCTGTTGCTTGGTCATCTCAAGTCTCGCTTTGCTTTTGATTTCCTGTCTTTGCTCTAGAGGTACAAAGCACCGGATTGGAACTTTGTAGAGCAGTTCAGTTTGCACTTCTTCTGCAATACTCCAGTTCAAGTCCAAGTTTTATGATCTGAGCTCTGGACGGCCTGGTCTGGACAAATTTTCTTTGGCATGACACAGAGTGGGTGTTGGAGAGAAGTCTTTGGTAAGGAGGTATGCGGTGCAACACGATAGGATTTGTGAGGTTCCACCCGGAAGATGGCCTTCATGAGTGTGTGCTGAATAATACGCCTCATCTAAACTTTGAGCTTTGGTGGGAAAGAGATGTAACAGTCTTTTGAACCCATCCGTGGCTCTTCCAAGAGAAGGCCAGTCAGATTTACGAGTCCAGAGTTGAATTAATGGCATGGATAAAACAAGATCTGAGCGAGATGTTGCTTAGCTGCTTATATTTCTCCAAGTTTTTGTGACTTCATTATCCTGCAAAACCCATTTTGAGTTATGAACTTGAGAATAGTGTTTAGAATATTTAAAAAAAAAAAAAGTTGTAGAAAGGCCATGTTATTTCAGCGCTGTCACACAAATCATTACAGGGTGACTTGCATTAATAGATAGATCTGAGCTTCATCATTGTGTCCATAAATTATGATAAAAATAATTATTTGCATTTATCCTTCATTAAGTATGCAATCCAAGAATGCACTGCAACATGCTCAGTAAATCTATCCAAGATAGTGGAAATAGTTAGAGAATTGTTTATTATTATAATGCATACATAAACTACCATTGGGGTCAGAAACATTTGTTAATGTTTTTGAAATTTTTTAAGTCTTATGCTTAACATTTATTTGGTCAAAAAATGTGAAATATTATTACATTTCAAAATAGTATTTTTTATTTGAATAGATGTGATGGCAAAACTGAATTTTCAGCATAATTACTTCAGTGTCAATGGTCCTCCAGAAATTATTCTAATATACTGATCTGCTGCTTAAGAAATATTTCTTCTCATTATCAATGTTGAAAACAGCTGTGCTGCTTAAAATTTTTGTGGAAATGGTAATGCATTTTCTTCTTTTCAGGATTCTTTGATGAATAGAAATTTGAAAAGAACTGCATCTATTTAAAATAGAAATCTTTTGTAAACGTCTGTATTGTCAATTAAAACAAAAGTGCACAAAAAGTTTAAATTTTTTATTTTTTTTTCAAATGGTTTCTCCTAAATGTGTGTGCCTTGTATATTTATGCTTTTTACAGTATTCTGCCACAGAAGTCAGGTGACTATGTAGGCTTTGTGCAGCAAAATCACTAGGTTTTGAAGCATCTCAGACGCTGAAAGGACTGTAGAAAAATTAATTCCCACTAGTTGGCTTCACCCAAGTACCAGTGGTGTTGAAAGCTGCTCAGCAGCAAAGGAAAGTGATTGTTTTCCAAGGGAAATTTCTCACAGGTGTCTGTGTTACAACCCTTCCTAACACAAGGTTTGGCTGTTTAACAAAACGATATGGATGTAATCGGACTGCTGTTTTGTTTTAACCTCTGGATGTATAAGGTGAAGTGTTGCCCATAGTGTCATGACAAAGAGAGTTTGGCCACAGCAGAGGTGAGAGAGACCTGCAGCAGGAGAGCAAGGGCTTGAGTTTGAGCTTGTAGGTATATTTTCTTTGTCTGTTTTCACTGCTGCAGAGATTCAACAGTAGAGGTTTAAGAGAGGAAATTCATTTGATTTCCGTAGACACTTGGCAGTGTATGGCATTTAAAGATTCCCATACTCAACCACACTGTTTTTCTTTCCACAGTGCTTAAGTCTTTGCAAGTCTGAGAGAGGTTTGGTAATGGGATTGCTGCAGGTTTTCAATATTTGAGTCATTCTACTGCAATTTTTCCCCATACAGTGCATTAATAATACAACGGCAGATGTGCACATGGTAGTTCTTGCATGCTAAAGTGCAACAGACTCAATAGGGATGCACAGATATTAAAATACAGGCTAATATGATATTTATAATAGCTAATTATATTCAGCCTACTGAAAAACGGGTATATTTTTCTACGTATGAATAATATCCAGGGCCGCTGCTGGGCAAATGGGTCCAAAAAACAGAAAAATACCTATTTTCCCCCTCCAAAAAACAAAACAAAACAAAAAAAACTACTATAAGGGGTCAAAATAGAACTTTAATAAATTATAAAAGTAAATAAATAAACTGTAATAAATTGTATTATTTATAAATTACAACTGTAGCTCTCGGCAGTTACCTATGGCTATGCTTTTAATAATGCCTAATTGATTTTATAGTCTCAAGCATTCAGAAATCACACAAAATAAAATTAAGCAGTATTATTACTATAAAACCATGGATAATTTTGGAAAGGGCTGTGATGTCCACATGTTTTTGTTGAAGAAATTAAAGAGGGATTTCTATCGCTAAAAGGTGGCCAAAGATATTTGAATTAAATGTTTGGTCAATATTAAACAAGGATTTTATCGTCCTGTAAGTGTAACAACAGCAATTATCAGGCCTTTGGTGCCCTTTGCAGGCATTTGTAATAATGCAAATTGTTTATTTTGTATTATATTATGTATTTTAACAGTGTTATTCAATGAAAAAATATGATTATTATTAATTAACCAATCATTATTGCCTCATTGTTTTTATATAATACATTTTAAGTCATGAAAACTAGAATATTAAGTCAGATGCGTTATTGGTGGTGGTGAAATTATTACCGACATTAAAACATGTTAATGTCAACAGTCAAAAGCTTCACAGGATTATGAACGTAGCTGCCTGAAAGTGATGCACATGCTTCATCTTGGGCTTTTTTTTTTTACTTTTTTTTTTTCTGCGCCGGACTGTGCTGGTGTATTTTCCCTGATATAGGCTAGTTGTCCATTAATTATAATGATCATTTGTATTCAGCCTCAAACATGAGGTGAGAGTGAGATGCAGGAATGGCGCGTTACGTGTGCTTATATACTGCCTGCTGCGTTCACCACAAAATGCATTTTTTCTTATTATATGCAGTGGTGTGAAAAAGTGCTGGCCCCCTTCCTGATTTCTTTTTTTTTCATGTTTGTCACACTTTAATGTTTCAGATCATCAAACTAATTTAAATATTAGTCACAGATAACAAAAGTAAACATAACATGCAGTTTTTAAATGAAGGTTTTTATTATTAAGGGAAAACAAAATCCAAAACTACATGGCCCTGTGTGAAGAAGTGTTTGCCCCCCTGTTAAAACTGTGGTTAATCACACCTGAGTTCAGTTTCTCTAGCCACACCCAGATCTGATTACTGCCACACCTGTTCACAATCAAGAAATCTCTTAAATAGGACCTGCCTGACAAAGCGAAGTAGACCAAAAGATCCTCAAAAGCTAGACATCATGCCGAGAGCCAAAGAAATTCAGAAACAAATGAGAAAGAAAGTAATTGAGATCTCTCAGTCTGGAAAAGGTTATACAGCCATTTCTAAAGCTTTGGGACTCCAGCGAACCACAGCGAGAGCCATTATTCACAAATGGCAAAAACATGGAACAGTGGAGAACCTTCCCAGGAGTGGCCAGCCGACCAAAATTACCCCAAGAGCACAGCGGCGACTCATCCAAGAGATCACAAAAGACTCCACAACAACATCCAAAGAACTGCAGGCCTCACTTGCCTCAGTTAAGGTTAGTGTTCATGACTCCACCGTAAGAAAGAGACTGGGCAAAAATGGTCTGCATGGCAGAGTTCCAAGACGAAAACCACTGCTGAGCAAAAAGAACATAAAGGCTCATCTCAGTTTTGACAGAAAACATCTTGATGATCCCCAAGACTTTTGGGAAAATACTCTGTGGACTGACAAGACAAAAGTTGAACTTTTTGGAAGGTGTGTGTCCCATTACGTCTGGCGTAAAAGCAGCACCGCATTTCAGAAAAAGAACATCATACCAACAGTCAAATATGGTAGTGGTAGTGTGATGGTCTGGGGCTGTTTTGCTGCTTCAGGACCTGGAAGACTTGCTGTGATAAATGGAACCATGGATTCTGCTGTTTACCAAAAAATACTGAAGGAGAATAATGGACAATGATCCAAAACACACCAGCAAGTCCACCTCTGAATGGCTGAAGAAAAACAAAATGAAGACTTTGGAGTGGCCTAGTCAAAGTCCTGAGCTGAATCCTATTGAGATACTGTGGCATGACCTTGAAAAGGCGGTTCATGCTCGAAAACCCTCTAATGAGGCTGAATTACAACAATTCTGCATAGATGAGTGGACCAAAATTCCTCCACAGCACTGTAACAGACTCATTGCAAGTTATTGCAAATGCTTGATTGCAGTTGTTGCTGCTAAGGGTGGCCCAACCAGTTATTAGGTTTAGGGGGCAAACACTTTTTCACACAGGGCCATGTAGTTTCGGATTTTGTTTTCCCTTAATAATAAAAACCTTCATTTAAAAAGGGCATGTTAGGTTCACTTGTGTTATCTACTAATATATATTTAAATTTGTTTGATGATCTAAAACATTAACCCCCCCCCACCCCGGTGGAAGTTGGTGCGCTAAGCAAACTGCATATTCTGCGTATAGGGAGCGGTGGTACTGATAATATCAAAATTCTATACTGTTATGTCTAAAAAGAAATACTATTATGTCTTAAATAAAATTCAAAACACTAAAAAATAATATATATATTTTTTTAAATAAACATTTTAAATGCTGAATTTAGGTCCCATTATAATGTATTGTCTGCAAAACAAATAATCCTTTTCATCATAAATATTTGAGCGTATAATTTGTAACTGTTTGGCCAATATGTGCTGAGAATGCCAGCGCCTGACTGCAGATAGCTCCCATTCTCGTCTTCATTAGTTTATTGTCTCTATTTAAAAGTTCTAACCAATAAATTATAACAAGAGCTTTTATAAAAATATACACATTTCTATTAAATAGGCTATACTTTTCTATTTAGTGACAGAACACTATAATACTTTCTCATCTATTGTCAGCATTCACCAAAAACAAATTCAACTGTGAGATACTCTGAAATGTGCATTTGTAGACATAAAAAATGTATAAAAAAAATTATTTAAAAAAAGCATAAAATGTATACTCTGTGTAAAACAGTTGGTCCGTGTCAATTAGATGTGTAGAGGAGAGTTCAGCTGTCACTGGACACCTACAGTCAACAAACTTTAAATGCTGCACTATATCCAGTTTGCTGCTATGTCATATTCATGTTATATTCACGATGATCAGCCATCAGCGGCCCTACTCTCTAAAATATCGGCCATCAAAAATCCATGTTAGTTGACCAAAAATGATTATTATTTATTATTTTATGTATATAATCTATGTTTAAAATAAAAAAGATTTTAAAAAAGGGATAGTTCACCCAAAAAAATGAAAATCCTATCATTAATTACTCACCCTCGTGTCGTTCCAAGCCTTTAAGACCTTCGTTCATCTTCAGAACAAAAATTAAGATATTTTTGATGAAATCCGAGAGCTTTCTGACCCTCCATAGACAGCAACGCAACTACCACATTCAAGGCCTAGAAAGGTAGTAAGGACATCGTTAAAATAGTCCATGTGACATCAGAATACTTTGTGCGCACAAAGAAAACAAAAATAACGAATTTATTCAACAATTTCTTCTCTTCCGTGTCAGTCTTCGACACGCATTCACGAGAGGGTCAGTTTTTTGTTTGTTTGTCTTTTATTCAAAGAGAGATTTTCAAATTTGTCAGTATGTGAAGTACAAGGAGACCTGACCACACGTGAAGAGCCACAAATCAGTTATGAACGTGTTGGAGGATTCTGGGCCAGCTACTTTAAACTCTTGTAAGCTCTTCAAAAGACTTGAGCTTTCTTGTCAAATGACAGGATGATTACAGCGACCGCAGTGCACCCCTGATTAGTTAGAGTTGAGAGAAGGATGCTTCGCCTATGTGGAAAAAGAATAAACAAGACCCTCCGCTGGACCAGTTTGATGGTGTGGTCCTTTGGTGTGGCATTCATATAGATATCCAGTCTGGCATCTTTTACTTCAGGACTACCATTATGGGAATGTAGGTGTGGTAGCACGACTATTGTGCTCTAAAATGGCTTATCTAAAAAATGTTTGTGTGTGTGTAATTGTCATTTCCATTAAAAATTGCAGAAAGGTGAATAATCAGCATTTGTCATTCTGCATCACTGGCATGTGTATTTGTGGAATGCACTTGGAGTACAGAGACCGTTGTCTCTCATGGTTGTTTCCTGTAATGGGGAACAGTAGAGAGAACAGGAAGTCAGTAGGCAGTTATTTCCATTGTGCCCCAACTACTCTGATGAGGTCATTGCTTCCTTTTAGGAGGCCAGGAGCTGCTTTATAAGAAGCACAATCTCCAGAATGAATGTGTAATAATATTGGAATCCTTTCATATGAACTTTTTGGTTAGTTGGGAAATAAAAATGTGAATAAAATGAATTTAAGAATAAAAATGTTGGTGACATATCATGAAAATCATGCTTTTCCCTTGTTTAAGTGCTATAATCGGGTCCCTGGTGTATTTACCAACCCAGAGAACGTGAAAAAGAACAACTCAGTAATTATTTTTGGAAAGCCTTTCTCTGCAAGCTTGTGAAAAAATGATTCCGGTGAAATCACTGTGATTCCTCCGTGATATAGAAAGGGGATCTAATTATAATATTACTGCCCTTTAATCTGCACGTTTCCACCCACGGCACCACCACTGTGTTTTCGCAAGTGACAACGGTGTAGCAGTTCTAATGCCAGGGCGAAAGTTGCTAACTGTTCTGTGTTTTGCTGCACTGATGAGCACAGAACAGTATTTAGAGTCCCAGCCTCAGAGGAGACAAGAGAGCAGTTGATTTATTATATTATAATTATGCTTCCACACAGATCTAATATAAACATGTGCTTTCTTTCCCAGCTGTTTACCTTCACAGACATAACCAACAGTTTTTTAACGTGTGTGTTTTTAACATAAACTTGTGTGTAATTGACAGTTAGAAAGCAATAAGACATGAAAGAGAACTCACATGTGGCCACTTTCTTTCTGCGTGCTTCGGATCTGTGCGCTCAGAAAACACTATATCAGAAGTTTAAATGAAAATGGTTTAAAGCACATGATTTCAAAACAAACAGAGGTTTTTTTGGCAGGGTATCTGAAGAACGAGCTGTAAAGGCACAGACATATTCTGCAAAAGTGGGCAGGGAACAGCTGCTCATTTGCATTTAAAGAGACATGCATGAAAATCCACTCAAAATAGGCATTTTCAAAATAATAAAATAATGCTCTGTGGGGTATTTTGAGCTGAAACTTCACAGACACATTCTGGGGACATCTGAGATTTATATTACATCTTGTAAAAAGGGGCATAATAGGTCTCCTTTAAAAATTATTGCCATTGACAATTTAAAATTCTTTCATAATTTACTCAGCCTCATGTGGCCCAAAACCAGTACTTCTTTCATATAAGATATTTTGAAAAACGTCTCAGTGTTTTTTGTGTGCCCATACAATGAATGTCAGTGGGATCCAATGTTGTTGTTGTTGTTGTTGTTGTTGTTGTTGTTTTAGGAAGTATCAAATTTATTCTAAAATGAAACTTATTTTATCATTTATGCTGTTCCGAACATGTATGACTGTCTGTCCCCTGTGGAGCACAAATAAATAATATTTTGAAGAATGTTTTTTGTTACCATTACCAAAATAAAACCTTGAGACATTTCTCAAAATATTTTCTTTTATGTTTCACAGAAGAAAGTCATACAGGTTTTAAATTAACCAAGGCAGAGTAAATAATGACAGAATTTTCATTTTTGGTTGAATGAATCTCTTTAGAGCTATTTTAGGTAAGGGTAATTTTAAAGGGGTCATCAAATGTTACATGCACTTTTACAAGTTGTTTAAACTGAAATGTGTGTTGGCAGTGTGTGTACACAGCCACCCTATAATGATAAAGATCCACCCAGTGTTTTTTTTTTAATCACATTAAATCATTTCCCTTTTCTCAAATCAAGCTGTTCTCAGATGCCTGTCAGTGTGACGTCACACAGACCCATGCCCTCCCACAATAGTTGATTGACACTAGCGTTTTACCTGAGACCCGCCCTGAGTGAGCTGTCATCAGTCTGGCATTGTTTCACCACCAGAGCAGATGTAGACAAGAATGTCTCCTAAAGCGACTGAGGTGTTTTGTTGTTGGATGTAATAATAAACATAGCAGTCGTCATTTACTCCTGACATCTGAGCTGCTGAAGATGCAGTGGATTACATTTGTTTTTGAAGGGAATGCTCCCCGATCTACCTAAATGTGTCTATCTTTGTGCAAATCATTTGTAATCCAGCTTCACCAACAGAAGTGAGTATTAGGTTTTTTATTAAATCTTTGCAAATCGCCTTTCCTAATAACGTGCTAGTTAGCAAGTTTCACGATGAATGCGGTTAACATTTACCGTCTCTCAGAGAGTGGCTCGGAAGAGAGGGGCGGGGCGAGCAGAGCTCATTTGCATGTAAAGCGGCATGCAACAAAACTACTTGCTCTGAAAAGAGCTGTTTTTGACAAGGTAAAAACAGTGTTGTTTTACACTATCATTGAGAAATTTTAACAAAAATTATGTTACAGACTTATCATATCAACTTGTGGAAAATGGGTATCCGATCCCTTTCTACATGTATGGAATGGGTCGGTGGAGGACAGATAACTTGTAATATTTCATTCAGACTGACAGGAACTCTGTAGAAGTACTCCAGTCTTTTTCTGGATTAACAGTATGTTTCCATTTAGCCACGAAATGTGCGGCCCAGTCAGCAGATTAGCTATTTTAGGTTTTGGAGATTAGATCAGCGTAGCACTAATAAGAATCTGTGAATAATGAGCTTTGAGGCCAAATGCTTTGGCTGCTTTTCATGTATAAGGCAGAGGGATCATTCGCGTCCAGTCTGGCATCTGACAGCCTCTGTGAGATTTGGTTGCTTAGTGGGCCAGCCAATCACAATTCAGTATGACTAGTTTCTTAGATTTTACCTAATCTGTTAATCCTCTGCCAAAAGACCCATTTAAAGATGTATTTGTGTAGAAACTTCATCTCCATGATCTTGTGGAACAACTCACAAAAAAATGTTTCATTGTCTTCGTTTTGCACACAGTTTCTTGTATTTAATTTTCTCTGGACGTCATCTGCTAATGTAGAAATTTGTGTGCAGGCAGAGTGTACATGTGGTTAATTTGTGTAAGGGGGCCCAGGCCAAGGACGAGGGTGATCAGGCTTCAGACTGTTTCTCCAGATCCTCTCTGCTTTATGCATCACCAGCCAGGCTCTCCAAACTGGGGAGGGGAGCGAATGAGAACAGGGCAGACTGGTTAGGAACATGAAATGCCTTTCCTTCTCCTCCTTTACTGTGGCAAAGCCCTGGTTTGAACACCAGATGTTTAAATATTTCCTTTATGATGTTTTTGATTAAATAAGATGAATCCTGGACCCATAAGGAGGAATATTTCTAGAACAATATTTATGGTGACACGGTTACTTCACTTCTTTTTAATATGATAATTAAAGAGTGAAAACATAAAAGAGATGCAGTGGTTTGATTCCTCAGTATACTGTTATGAATAAATGCACGGAATAAAATAAACAAACAAAATGCAAATTGTATGCTGATGCTGGAACTGAAAAAGGTTTTCTGTACTTTACACTTTGATATCTGATACTTTAAAACTACTTTTGAACTGTGCAATTTTTTTTTAACAAGCTAGATAATGCAGAACACATATAAACTGCTTATTAATATACAAGTTAGTGTCAGAATAAAGAGGGAAAATGTGAGTGATTAGTCCAAGTGCTCCCTGGTAGTGCATGAGCACAGCTGCTCTTAAATGCACAAACGCTGCAGAGCCCCAGAATCTCGCATGAGAAGCTCCAAAGGCATTTTAATCAAAACAAGATGCCCCTCTGGAAGCTGGAAGGGGCACAGCTGAGACATATGCAGGACCAGCGTCTGTCAGGAACTGTGGTTAGACTGACAGATGAGCCAAGCGCAAGGAGTGCCAGGTCTGTCAACAACCTCTGAACGACTCAAATGCTGCCGCTGCAGATGGAAAGAACCCTCTCGCTGTCATGTACCCTAGTACTTATACATTTATGATTATTTCATTTCTTGGCATGACGTTTCAGCTTAATAGTTCTGACACTTAAGAAAGCAAGTTTTGCTGAATCAAAGTCCAGCAGCAACGGTCTCTGGTCCCTGATACCACAATGTTACAAGTTCCTGGGGTTGCGATGTGAGATCGGATTACTGTCTGCTGCCAGAGGTCACGCTTGGTGTCAAAGTGGAAGAGACACATCTGAAGACATCACATTTTGTTTCTTTTAACTAAAACAACGGTGAGATTGGAGACCTGAGGTCATGAAACTGAACTGCAAGAGTATGAGTATGAGAACTGCATTATTTGAGAAGCTTTTATTATATTCGAGCATCTGTGTTTTCTCTCCAAATGAAATCACAAAAGAGCTCCATTATGAAAGTAGCATGGTAAAGGCCCTCAGTAGAGAGAGTGAACGATATTGGATCCTTTCAGTTCATCACTTGGAATTTTGATTGAGTTGGCAAGTTTTTCCCCACCCTGGTCAAAAGGTATTTTATTGAATGTGATTAACTCTTTCCACGCCATTGGCGGAATTTTCTGTGTTTCCACTGGTGTACGGTTGGAGGCGCTATTCTGCATCTTCTGAAAGAGTATTGAATTTACGCTGCGGGGCCCGGGGAGCAGTTGGGGGTTCGGTGCCTTGCTCAAGGGCACCTCAGTCGTGGTATTGCCGGCCCTAGACTCGAACCCAAAACCTTAGGGTTAGGAGTCAAACTCTCTAACCATTAGGCCATGACATCCCCCTTAATATGTAAAATAACGCGATCATCAAACATTAATCATTATGTAAATCAAAACTGCTTAATGTTACAGAATGAAATGTCCATCCAGGAAGTGGTATAGGATCGTGCAAGCTTTGGGAGTGTTAATGGAAGCGATCTATGTTATGATCTTCATTCTGAATCTGATTCAGGTGTAGTCTTTTACAAAAACGCCATTTCTTAAGTTTTTTGTTCAAAATGTTTCTTTTTACATGAAACTTACACAACAAAGTGTTAAAAAAGATTGTATGAAGCTACAGTAGAATTTATTTTGTTGTTGTTCAAAAGCAGAGGCTCTGTTCTTTGTTTTGACATATTGCATGTTCAGATATTCATCATACAATGAAATATTCTAGTTGCCATGAAAGTTTTGTGAAATGATCTGTGATTTTTTAAAATGTAATTTATTTCTGTAGTGGGGAAGCCAAATCTTCAGCGGCCATAACTCCAGTCTTATGTGATTCTTCAGAAATCATTTTGACCCTTTCATCTTACTGACACCAAATATAATTGTATATATTAAAAAGATATTATTTTTATATAACATTTTAATAATGACATATTGTATCATATATTGTTAAGTATATGATCTGTATAAGTCCTATAAACGTTTTTTAACTTTTCTGAATCTTTCATTAAATTTAAATTAATTCTGTTTCCTGTTTGCTACCGCAATTCAAAAGCAGAAATAGGAAATTAAAAGACATCTTCAATTCAGTACTGAATAGGACACACTCTTCCTTGCAACTGTATATAAATTGAACAAAAATGATTTCACTACACCTTGTATCCAGACATTCATTATTAAAACACACACACACACTTTACATGGAATGATGACAGTATTGTTATGAAATGTACTTGGATTGGGGCTTTTCTCACCAATAAGAACAAAATTGAAAAACTGGAGTGGACAGATCACAGGATGCTTGGAGAAATTGCTGTTGCTCCCCTCACATAGTCTGCTATTAGGTAACCTTTTTTTGCAAGAGCGGGGGTAGAAAGAAAATAGCCTTTGGGTTTTTCAATGTAATGTAGATGTGATGGATTATATAACAACATATTTGCAACTTTGATTGATGTGGCGTTTGCAGTTCTGAAGTCTGCACTGCGTGTTGAACGCAACTGCCGGAGCCGAATTTTTCGTTTTGGCTAGAGGTGATTCCCCTGATAGTGTGTGGAGCTGTGCAGTCATCTGTGCATGAGTAAACAACAGGAGCGAGTGGGTCTGACCTCCTGTTCACCTCCACTCCAGACCCTTTGGAGTCTGCTCAAAACATAGAAGCTGGCCCCAACTCCAAACATCTCATTTTCATCCTTCAAAAGGTTGAAGATTTCGACCGAGATTATGGTTAAAGGGTCCTGTCTTAAGATAAGCACCAATCTGCATTAGGCATATTTGCAAGCAATTACCCCTGGAACACTCCTAAGATGAAACACGACTTTTGTTGTCAAATTTTGTAAGCGTGATTCCCTCCAACCCCGTTGTTTCTGGCTGTTTTTCCATTTGGTGTTTTCAAAACGAGTTAGTTCTGTGAGAACAGCATATCCTTGAGATCAGATGTGATTATTCAGAAGCAGACTATGAAGTATGTATGAATAAAGGTCTTAAAGTTCAACAGCAGGAAGCTTTTGTAACAGGAACAACTAATCAATCCCAGAGCTGACAGCTGTGCTATTAACAATGCTTGTACGGGCTACATTAGCAGCGCCGTCTCGGATTATAGAGGTGTGCAGGAAAACATTCCTGTTTGACATTGTTCAGAGGTCAGTGAGTGATGGGATGCTAAACAGCTGGAGGAGTGATGAGTCTGAGAGTTCACAGCAGGCTTTGCTTAAGTGAGCTACGGGGAAAAATGGCATTTCTCACATTCTCGTCTGTCATTTTTTGGTCTGTGTATTTAAAGGTCTTTACCTACACCTATCTCAATGGCAGGCGATGAGAAGACTAGACGGCTCAACCTGATATTGAACATTTGCTCTCAATCTTTTGGGGAAATCAGTTGCATGCTTTGTGGTAGAGCTTTGGCAGAGTTTTGTTGAATGGGTCACAAAAATGTTGTGTTTGGAAATTGCTTGTGTTATTTGAATGTTGCAGCTGAAACTTGAATTCCTGATGATTCAGAGTCTTTATTAGGGCACGTAATAGAGATGGGGGGCTTAAAAACTGTTTTTGTTTGTGGCCCCTCAAATTTAATACAGTCCTGATGAAATTAGGTTGTTCCAAACCCATAAAAGATTAATTTGTCTTCGGAATACAATTTAAGATATTTTGGATGAAAACCGGGAGGCTTGTGATTGTCCCATAGACTGCCAAATAAAATACACTGTCAAGGTCCAGAAAAGTATGAAAACATCATCAGAACAGTCCATCGGCCATCGCTGATGTGGAGTGAAACAGACGAGACAAATTGTTGAATAGTCATTTTTTTTTTTTATTCGAGTACAAAAAGTATTGTTGTCGCTTTATAACGTTACGGTTGAACCATTGAAGGCCGATGGACTGTTCTGATGATGTTTTCATACTTTTCTGGACCTTGACAGTGTATTTTACTTGGCAGTCTATGGGACAGTGATTAATGACAAAATTTTCATTTTGGGGATAGAGTATCCCTAATTGAAATTAAATATCAAAATCATCAGACTAAGCAATTTTATGTGCCACTTCATAAATAAAGGCTTAAAACGGACGCGGTTGGCTCAGTGCGGCGCAATGCAACAAAATACAATAGATCCCATTAAAATCAGTGATGCTGCTTACACTGGATGTGTTGTGGCACGACACGACAAATCCACAGCAGCAAACTGATACCTCATTCTATTTATGATGTACTGATACAAAGTTCAAATGATTTCCAATGGTCGCTTGTCACGTCCAGCGTAAACAGAATTTAAATGTTGCTGTACAATGCGAGGTGACAACTGTTACACAGTGTTCTTCCAGCTCCCTGGTATTTTTGATTCAAGATTTGAAAGAAATGCTGGGAAGGTAAACTGTGTTACTTGGGTTGTAAACCTGATTTAAAACAGGCCTATTTAAACAGGGTTTTTTTTTTTACTTTGAAACATTGGAGGCTTTGTTTTTGCCTCTATTTTTTTTTTTTTTTACTTTTATCAGACCAGACATTTGTCAGTGGATTAAAAGGCTAGTTGGCATCTTGTCTCTGAAGTAGTTTTATGTCTGAGACCCTCATTACACCTGCCTTGAATACCAATCCACAGTCTATTATGCACTTCACCTCTCTGCTAAAAAGAGGAAAGAGGCAACCCCCTGAACAATTCAAACAAATGGCACATTTCACATTTTTCAAGGTTCAACTTCCAATGAATTGTAGGAAAAACAGTTTAAGTTGTATATTGACATTAATGACGTTTTAGTTTAGCTTCAAGTTTCATGTTTTCACCTCATTTTCATTAGATTGCAACCAGAACAGGCATGGAACAGTCTTAAAATAAATGCAATAATGAGATACAATTCGTGGCTTGAGGTAATTATGGCTCCTGTGGCATTATATGTGGTTTTGGGTTAAATTTGGCAAAGTTACTCCTTTAAACCAGAAGTTTTGGGGGATTTAGAAGAAAATAACTGGAGCAAATAAAACTTGGAGGCTAAAAGGGAGAGTTCTAGAAACTTGTGGATTCTGTAAGACCAAACAGTATATATATTCAAGAAGGATCGTAAGAAGCTGTCTAAAAAAATGAAGTACCAGAAGCGGCTTTCTCCATATGTTTTTGGTCATTGGACTGGTGTTGAGGTTTCACAGATGAACCATTGATTTTAAAACTAATGGAGGATTAGTAGATTTTGAAGCCTGTTCTTAGCAGACTGACAAACTCTCCAGCCCTCAGTCCACAGAGCTTTAAGCTGCTGAAATCCCATTGTGTGCTTGAGTAATGCGTTATTATGAATGTGTGAAACAGACACTGGCACCCTGATTGCATTTGCTGCCTTACTGTTTATTCATTTGAGTGTGTAAACTGTTAACTCAGGAACTTTACTTTAAGCTTCCTGTTGAGCTCTGACAATAAGCAGCTTTACACTTCTACCATTTAGCAAGATGAATTGAGCAAGACGTGCCTTCAATTTTCAGACATGAACTCTATTATTAATTTCACACATTTATGTCAAGCAACATAGTGACACCGAATAAATGAACAGATGGTCAAATGTTCTTGATGATGGTCATTGGATTATTCCCAGAATGCTGGAGAACTTGATCATTGGGTTTAAAATAAGGAGTTTTTTTATTGCTGTAGTCATTAAAAGAAAAGGAAATCGGAAGTGCATTGTTTCCACTCAAATTATCACCCTGATAATATTATTTGTAATGCGAAAAAGTAATTTAAAAAATGTTAAATATGAGTAAGTTCACTTGTGGTCTTCAACTGATAAGACGGCAGTAAAGTCCAGGTAAAAACCAGTTCAGAAAGCTAATACTTTAGCTGATCAACCAGCTTGAACCAGCTAATGACCATAAATTAAACCATGTCAAATCAGCTACTGGTTTGAGCTGGATTTTCCAGCAGGGTTGCAATTATTGCTTTGAAAATGACCAGCACAAGCTCCTACCACATTTTGTTCAATTAGAGGCTGATGTTTTGTATTAGCTATGCAAGGGAATAGCGTCTCCTCATGGCAGTATTATTCAGTTGGTAGTGAGGGCAGTAATCTAACGTGTGAGTCAGGGCTCAGTGCCAGCCTGCAAGGCCATTTCCAATTCTTCGTCTCTAGTGGTGGCATTAAAACGTAATTGGATTCTGCTTCTTCTGCCAACTGTAGTGGCTCCCCATAACTTTAAGGGACTTTGGCTGCTCAGAGTACTAAGTTTGTGAATGTGGTGGCTGTAGCCATTCAGTCCAAGCTAAATGTCTCACTCTCTATATCGCCTTCTGGCACTTTGAGTTGTATGGGCGTTTTGTCCTTACTGTTTTTTTTTTTCTTAGATGATTTTGTATTTACTTTTTTATTAAAGATAGAGAATAACAGGTCCTAAAGAAAATCTCTTTTTAAAAAAAAAAAAAATACCAAAATGAAATGTCATGCATTTTTACACTGATAATAGTGATATGTACTGAAATACTAAAACACCGCTACTTAATCTAGAGTGTAAAATAAATAGTGTGACCGGTGTAATCTGATTCCCGAATGAATGACATTTCTGAACTGGTTCTTTTGAACAAATTACAAACATTCAACACTGTCAGTATAGTGCATACCAGAACAAATTACTTTAAATAGCGGTTCTTTTTAGGAAATGAGAAACATGCAGTGCAAAATATAGTCCGGATCCTGAACGAATGATTGTAATGAGTTGCATCTTTGTAATGAATCAATCACACACAGTTTAGAACTGACCATGAGATTAGCTGGTTTCCAGCTAACAGGGAATATTAAGAGAACTTTGCATAAAGTTCTGGCAAGGTTCTCTCAAAATTATGTACAAACATTATTCCAGTAATTTAAATAGAACAGTCATTTAAATGATCTTGTCTTTAATAATGTTCTTAAAAAGTAAGAACAAAAACATTATTTATATATGGTTCATGAATATTTTGGGATGGAATGTTGTTGTTTTTTTCAGAAATGTTTTAGTTGGACATTCACCTAAAATTTTTAAACATTATTACTTGTTTCAGAATATGTAGAGAACATTCCCATAAAGTTATCAAAATTATAAAATGTAATATTCTCTTAACATTCACATAAACAAAACAAAAAGCACACTTTCAGAAATATGCTTATAACTTAATGTGAATGTTAGCATATTTTTTAGATGGGTTGTTCATATGACTACATATAGCTACCTAAAGATACACATTATGCATTTTTTCAGTCATATTTTGAAAATGAATGAAATATGTTTAATATAGTATAGTAAAGGCCATTTTAGAGATTCATGCTGTGACTGAAAAAACACTGAAAAGTCTTTGTAACACAGCTTTGGCAAGAATTGATTTCAATTGACTTATTATTGAAATTACGTTTTCTACAATAGAATAGAATAGAATAGAAATTGGCAATGGAGTCAAAATATTTTCCTAATATTTAATCAGAATAAAAATTTCCCATTTTCTTTGTTGATCAATGGGTTTGAACACCTCGTGATGTTATGGAGATGTGATCTTCACAGAGTGCCAGCTTGTTGGCTCTCATATTCTCATCTATGGAAGCATATCCCTTATATATGGGATATGATCATGCGCTGCTGTTTCTCATTACTCAACACAGCACACTGTGAAACTGTAGGAGACTAAAACATCTGTCAAAGGGAACAATGGGGTCATCATGCCCATAAATGAATGGAAATAACAGACTTATGGCTTGAGTTCTGCTGAACAATACATATTGCGGTTAAGCAGCTTGCAGTTTAATCAAATGGAATAATAAAAACTTTGATCCTCATCCAGTCATTACTACCCTGATGGTTCGGGAAGGACTAAATAAGGCCTGATACATTATATGTGGGGGTTCAGTGATATTAGGCTTGGATTGGACCGGGAGGAAATTCACAGGAGATTAGTATGTGAATATGGTTTTTGCAGGCTGTGTATACACGCTAGATCTCAACAAGCCTGCCAGAATCCTTTTTCTTAAAGCTATGAAACACTTTCTACCTCAATCATCATTGCGGAATGGAGCCAAGGGCATCGCTTGTGCAGAAAGACAATGAATTAACTGAGGAAATGATTTGGAAAGGAAAGACTGCGATTTGTTTACATTATTTCAACAACTTGTCTGTGTTACATAATGATGTTCTCAGAATGGTTTGAGTGCAATATCATAGTGTGTTCTTGTCTTTCTCTCTATTCCTTTCCTGTCTGTTTTTCTATTTCCCCTCTTCCCAGACTCGGACCTTAGCATGCGAACAGTGAGTACGCCAAGTCCGGCTCTGATTTTGCCGCCTTGTTCTCCAGGCGTGCTTAATGGCTCCTCCACGTCTTCCTCTACGTTCGGCACGGAAACCATCGCCATGGTCCACACGCCGCCCACTTCTCTCACCCATCCGCAAAGGAGTCTGCGACAGCCGAGGGACCAGCAGGGGGCACCCATCGACATCCTTCCTGACCATGCTTTCCTGCAGATCTTCACCCATTTGCCCACCAACCAGCTGTGTCGTTGCGCCCGTGTTTGCCGCCGCTGGTACAACTTGGCCTGGGACCCGCGCTTGTGGAGGAGTATTCGTCTGACAGGAGACGTGCTACATGTGGACCGTGCACTTCGGGTTCTCACTCGCAGACTGTGCCAAGACACCCCCAATGTGTGTCTCACCCTGGAGACGGTGGTGGTCAGCAGCTGTCGGAGGTTAACCGATCGAGGGCTGTACACGGTGGCACAGTGCTGCCCAGAACTGCGTCGCTTAGAGGTAGCCGGCTGTTACAACGTGTCCAATGAGGCCGTGTTTGAGGTGGTGTCACGCTGCCCCAACCTGGAACACCTGGATGTTTCAGGTAATTCATCTTGAGTGATAATGTTTGGTTGTATTATTAGTATTTATCTGTTCTAAACAGTCGCTGCCCACATTGAACACAATACCTCAGTTTCAGCCAATCAGAAGGTATTTAATGATTAATGTACAGCTGTAGTAGGATTTTGGACCAATGAGATTTCTCAATGGGAGGGGTAACCCAACTACAAAAGAGTAAGGAAGCGACCATCAAAATAGTTGGATTCCCATGAAAGACATTGTGATCTTTACATTTGGCTTGGTTAGGACACTTGAACTTAATATGAACTTAATAACTCAGTTGCTTATGAAAATGTTAATGATTACAAAGGAGGATACATCTGAATATTTTCAGACACATACAGATTTGATTGATTTCTTTCCAAAATTGCACTGACTGCTCTAAAACTATAGACACCAATGATTCAGGAGTTTAGGACACAAAATAGGACACATGCTTATTTGATAACTGTATTATTTCCTATTTGGGCTTGTGTATATGCATTATTTTTTAAATTAACAGTTTCTTTTCCCCAAGGCAGTGTTAGATGCCAGTGTTTCCTGCTGTAGCTGTGCAAAGATTTGATTTCAAAAACAGTATCATAGCTTTTAAACTATAGTTTGTTATGATTTTACATTTTTTTCTGTATTTTACCTCAGAACTACCTCAAAGTAAAAAGATGTTAAAGTCTGATTTTGTGGCGGCTGTGCTTTAAAATTAAATTATTACAATCTTAATTCAAGTATTGAAATAACACTGACAGTAATCAGTGTTGAGTACTACTGTGAGGTTAACCCTCCCTGCTTTAAATGTTTGAGAATGGTTAAAAGTTTTGAAAATTGTAGAATTTTTTTTTAGAAATTTGAATTTTGAGAAGTAATCAAATCAGTTACATTACTTATTACATTTTAAATAGGGCAACTTGTAATCTGTAACCTACATTTTCAAAGTAACCTTCCCAACACTGATAACCATTTATATATAATGTAATTGTTTCTGTAGACATTTTAATCTTTAATTATTTTAGCTGGTTTTGCTTCAGAACCCAGATTTTATGTTGGACATAAAGTGACGTCCCAAAACCGCACCAAATTTGTTTATTGTACAAAATGTTTGTATCTTCATGAGACAATATGAGCTGCATAGGCCCAACAATATGCAAAATTATTTAAATGAATTCTGATCCAGTCTGAACAGGAAAATTGACCAATTTTGGTTTCTGAAAGTCTCTTGAATTTCTTATGGTCTTGGCAGCCAATAATTCACTGCACATATTAAATTGTGGTTGGCACAGACTCTATTAATCTTCATTGCAAATGAACCTGGATTTTATCTAGACTGGGTTGTTTCTTTTACCTTGTGACCACTAAATTTTTTTTAACAATTATTAACAAAGAACAGCACCACATTGAATTAGACATGGATTTTTTTAAGCAGAAATTATACATTTTGAATTGTACTTCAGAAATCTTTCCAACTCATTATTTTCAGTGTAGTTTTGTTCATGTTTTCAAGGATGAGGAACTATAGATGAATTTTATAGTTTGCATTCATCTCAATTTGCATTTTCCCCAGCGGTTCAGGACAGACCTGTGACCCAGTTGAGAACCACTGGTTTAACATTTGGCATAAAAAGCAGAAATAATGAAGTATTTGAGTCTGCACTAACACAGTTATATTCAATTTGACATTCTCAACAAAACATGTCAGTAATATAGCTGTGTTGCTCTACAAACTCTCTGAAAACACAGAAGGATTTTTATTCAGCTGTATAAATGACTTCCTGACTCAGAGCCAAACAGCCTGTGCTTCACCTGCTTTGTTGTCCAGCACAGAAGACAGGCAAGTCTTTTTTTTCTCACAGAGATTATTCTGAAATGTCCAGGACTTCCTGTTGGAAAAGCTGGAAAAGGTATTAATAGCTCTGGCATTCTGTCTGTGCTCTCTATACTTCCCAAAAGAAACATAAGCCCAAGCAGAACCAGGACCTCTGACTTTAAGGTGCTTAGGGAAAATCTGCTACCCTAATTTAGAGAATCATTGATCAACTATTGTTTGTATAAAATTAATTGCTATAAATGTAGACTATTTAATGTGCATATAACTCTAAATAGCTTTTATATCAATAATTGTCCACTTGTCCAGTATATATTATAGTATAGTGTATTTATATATATTTCTCTGTTCATGTTTTTAATGACTTCTCCTAGCAACCTTTTATACGTTTTTCTTAAAATTTTGTAGAAGCATTATATTTCACAGATGACCATATAGAAGTTTACAGTTAAGTCCCTTCCCTGGTGTTTTATTTCCAACTTCCTGCGCTGCACTTCCTGTTGGAGCTTGTTGTTTTTCCTGTGTGAGTGAAGGGGTCCGGCTGGGGTCCCTCTGCCGTTGGATTGGAGTGCTGCATTCTCCTAAAGGAGACGTGAGGAGATCCCATCCCCCACCCCTCCTGATATAACTAATTTCAGATGTCTCTCCAAGGTTTAGATCAAACCCTCCGCTGCCCTTTTCACGTTCTTCAGATATTCTGCAATAACCTTCAGCTGTAGTTCTACTGTAAAGGCTTTTGTTTGTCTGATGTTGGTGTTTCCTAAGTTAAATCAGATGACAGCAGAGTAGATACATTTCTCAGATGAGGTGTTTCACATCAAGACTTTCTTCTGTGATTTCTGTAAAAACAGATCTAAAAGCAAACATTTGGTATTTCTTTCATGTGCATCTGACAGCATGAAAAAGTCTTCAGTCTTTTGGGAATAAAAATGATCACATACACATGGTTCTGAAGAAATCTTTTGGGACTTTTCCTTTTCTTAATGGTCAAAACAGTCCCTATAATTTATCCTCAAAGACTTAGTTTAAAGCTGAAATGTGTCATTTTTGTTAAAATACTTTCTCCTGTGTCAACTTAATATGCAGAGACAATTATAAGTTAAAAAAAAACTTTTGAAGAAAAAGGTATTATACAAGAGTGCATCTGCTTCTCAAATAAGAAGAAATAAAAAAAAAAAAAAAACTAAGAGTGCTCCAAAAAGACTAAAATATTATGTCCTTATGAGTGCATACTTCCATATCCAAGTAGATTTAGATATAAAAAAAAGAAAAACATTATTAGAGGGACTACATCTTTTTAAAATATTTTAAATACATTTTAAAATATTTTTAATGTCATTGTTATAAAAATATGTTTTGTTTTTAATTATATTGAAATCTATGTGAATGCCAGGATGGGAAAGTATTCAAGGAGATATCAACTGATGTATTTATTTTTTTTTTTAAGCATGTATATTAATATGTTAATTATAAAGCTTATATTTGTTGTATATTATATATAAAGTATATTTATTTAAATTGTAGGGGAATTTACAGTTAAAACCCAAGGACCAGGTGTGTTGAATGAAGACTAGAAGTCAGAGATGCAATCAATTGAAGAAAAATTTACAGAAGAATAAAAGTTTGCAGTTTCAGGCAGAAGTCAGCTTCAATACCCACAATGGAGTTTATAGGCCACTCTGCATACATCTTAACAACACCAATAATTATACTCTAACAGAGGCTGCTAATTGTGTCAATGCATAGGTAAGCAAGATTCTGATTGGTTCTAAAAGCTAGATGAACTTAGACAATATCTACATATGGACGTAAGCACTTCAAGCATATCTTCTAGTGATTATTCAGGCGACAGAGACCAGAGGTCAAATGCAATGGGTCTCTCCAGAGACGTATATCTGATACCCTGGACATCAGGGTGATGGCAAATGACAGTTCACACACACACAATAAGAGCAGCTTCTTAGACAGTAAAAAGGCAGACTAAAACAGTGGTAGAGCATTGTGTTAGCAGCGCAAAGGTTGTGGGTTCAAATCCCAGGGGAACACATGTTAGATAAATAAAATGTTAGCCTGAATGCACTGTAAGTCGCTTTGGATAAAAGTTTCTACTAAATGCATAAATGTAAACAAATATATATTATGAAGGTCGCGATGTCTCCAGGATTCCACTCTTTCAAAATAATGTTTTAAATCTTTATTAACAATCATAATAATATAATTGCTTAAGAGTAATCCATTAAACATTGTAGACAGACCTAACTTAAAGGGTTAGTTCAACCAAAAATTAAAATTAGGCTGCGTTTTACTCACCCCTGAGGCATCCTAGGTGCATATGACTTTCATCTTTCAGACGAATCCAGTCGGAGTTATATTAAAAATTGTCTTGGATCTTTCAAGCTCTATCGTTGCACTCAGCAGGTGTTGCATTGCTTCAGTCCAAAAGACGTGAAATAAAAAGCGCCCTTCCATAAAAAAAAGTGTCTCACACGGCTCCGGGGGGTGAACAAAGGCCTCCTGTAGCGAATCTATGCGTTTTTGTATGAAAAATATCCATATTCAAAACGTAATAATCACTTGAATCTAGCTTGCGCTCACTGTTGTAAACGGAAGCAGTTCCGGGCGAATTACCTATGAGGTCAGCTTTATGCATGTTATACAGTTGATATTTCTCATTATTTGTGCTATTTAATTTGTTGATGCTAGAAGTACAGCAACTACACACTTTATCTTTACATATTGTGTGTGCAGTTTAAATAGTGCAGATGATGTTTTATTCTGTTAATATTCTTCTATAATTCTGTCTTTGTACTCTGCAGGGTGCTCTAAGGTGACTTGCATCAGCCTGACACGGGACGTGTCCTTCAAACTCTCCCCTCTTCATGGGCAGCAGATCTCCATCCGCTATCTTGACATGACTGACTGTTTTGCTCTAGAAGACGAAGGCCTGCACACCATTGCTGCCCACTGCACTCAGCTCACCCACCTCTACCTGCGGCGCTGTGTGCGCCTGACCGACGAGGGCTTGCGCTTCTTAGTCATCTACTGCCCGTCTGTGCGGGAGCTCAGTGTCAGCGACTGCCGCTTCATCAGTGACTTTGGCCTGCGGGAGATCGCCAAACTAGAGGGCCGCCTGCGCTACCTCAGCATAGCGCACTGCGGCCGCATCACAGACGTAGGTGTGCGCTACATAGCCAAATACTGCAACAGACTGCGTTACCTGAACGCTCGTGGCTGTGAGGGGCTGACAGACCACGGCGTCGAGCACCTTGCCAAGAACTGCCTCAAGCTCAAGTCCCTGGACATCGGGAAGTGCCCACTTGTGTCTGACGCCGGCCTGGAGCAACTTGCACTAAACTCGTTCAACCTGAAGAGACTGAGTCTAAAGTCATGCGAGAGCATCACGGGCCGCGGGCTGCAGGTAGTGGCAGCCAACTGCTTTGACCTTCAGCTGCTGAATGTACAGGACTGTGATGTGCCACTGGAGGCGCTGCGCTTTGTCAAGCGTCATTGTAAATGCTGCGTCATTGAACACACCAATCCAGCCTTTTTCTGAGAGCTGCATGCATGGGATTGTGTGGAAGGATTTGAGAAGATAATCTGTTTTGACCCGGTCCGGTGACGTCTCTGCTAGACAACACAGCGGAGATTTGCACTGCTGCACCTCTGTATTTAATTTGCATGGTTGGGAGAAATCTTAACTTTTTTTTTAATCCATTTATTTATATTTTTATTCACTTACATATTTTTGATTACTCTTCTTGTCTATGTCATATTGTATTACGTGTAACATGTAAATTTCATCATGAATGCAATTTGTTGGCACGTAGACGATTACATGATGTGACGTTAACCAGAAATGAAACTAGACATATTTTGCAGCAGTCCACAGTTCGTTTTTGTTTACATATGATATCTCTGTTATGAAAGTTTTGCTTTGTTTCATCATGTAAGCCTTGTAATAGCTTGGTTTCTATCTAGGTTTCATTGCTCAGAAATATTACCAAACAGTGCCATTTTGCTGTGACGTTCACCTTTGTAATGGTCAATAAGGCTTTTTCAGGTGTTTAACAAATGGAAGACCACAGTGGAATAAAGAGGTCTAAGCATATTAAACAAAATCATAATGTCTGCTTTTCAATTAAAACAGTAGGTAGAACAATTCGACAACGAAAATGCCACATGTCAAATTATGGTTCATTAACATCTACACCCACCCCTTACAGTAATGCAAATACAGTAATTATTGTTGTTCCGCGTGAGAAAAAAAATGCAGTATTGATGTGCGCATGTGCAGTAAGCCCTGGTATTACAATTTGATGGGTAGGATAAAATGTAAGGACACCTGGTCTAGGAATGAAAAAAAAACAAACAAAAAAAAAAAAAAAACAGCAATTACAGTGGTTGTCAAACCTAAAGGACCAGTGAAGTACTGCAAGATGCTTTTGATTAGTGTTTTTTTTTTCTGTAAACAAGATATATTACTCAAAATAAAATAGAAATATATGAATTGTTATATTGTGGGCTGCAGAATATTTTGTAGTTGGGGAAAAAAGATAACCCTGGACTCAAAGAATATCAGATTGTTTTTTTTTTTGTTTGTTTGTTTGTTTGATCATTATAAATTTAATTTATCTTTATCATTCATACTGGGAGTTTCATCCACATGGTATAGTTAAGATATGTGTAGTCCCTGCATCGTGACGGTGGAACTTGATCATTTAAAATTGTGTTAAAAAGAAAACAGTATTACTTTGACTAACGTAAATCGTTAGTATGAATACCTAGAAAACGATAATGGTGTCTCTTAATAACTTATGATAATAGTGCTCTGCTCTGGTCTAAGTTATATTCTTTATAGAGCCCTGCACAGGCCTCAAATTTAGGCCCTAGCCCAGCCCTGGCCCAAGATGCTCAGGCATGAAGTTGCTTAATGCAATCGGGCAAATGTTATTAGTGTTGCTGTCCTGTGAGCAAAAAAAAAAAACCTTCTCATTTGTACAGTCATGCCAAAAAGTTTTGGCAGTGACATAAATTTTGTGTTTTGCAAAGTTTTCAGCTTAAGCTGTTGTGGTGTTTGTTCATTCACTTTGTTTCTAGATTATTGTGTAGAGCGATCAGATGCATTTTAAGTAATTGCTAAATCCAAAATCCTGACACAAAATGACCAGCTAACATTAACAGACTAATCATATCAGCAGCACATGGGAAAGTGTGAATGAGTACTAGTCAGATAAAATCACTATCATACTTATTAGATTGTAAGAGGAGACTGATTGCTATAAAAGGAGGGAAGAAGCGCTTACAATCATTGTGTTCTTGTTAGCAATGGTTACTTCCAAAGAAACACGTGCAGCCATCATCACTTTGCATCAAAATGGCCTCACATGCAAGGAAATTGCTACAAAGAATATTGCATGTGAAAGAACCATTTACTGGATCATCAAGAACTTCAAGGAGAGCGGTTCAACTGCAGTGAAGTCTTCAGGACATCCTGGAGTGTCCAGCAAGTGCCAGGACCGTCTCCTCCTGAGGAGTCAGCTACAGAATCATGTCACCAGCAGTGCAGAGCTTGCTCAGGAATGGCAGCAGGTTGGTGTGAGAGCATCTGCACGCACACTGAGGCCAAGACTTTTGGACAACGGCCTGGTAGAAGGGCAGCAAAGAAGCCACTTCTCTTCAAGAAAAATGTCAAGGACAGACTGAAATTCTGCAGGAAGTACAAGGATTGGACAGCAGACTGGTGCAAAGCTATTTTCTCTGATGAAGCTTCCTTCCGACTGTTTGGGACATCTGGAAAATCAATTGTTCGGAGAAGAAAAGGTGAACGCTACCATGAGTCCTGTGTTGTGCCAACAGTGAAGCATCCTGAGACCATCCATATGAGGGGTTGCTTTTCAACCAAGGGAGTGGGCTCTCTCATAATTCTGCCCCAAAACCTGCCACGAATAAAGAATGGTATCAGAACGTCCTGCAAGAGCGACTTCTTTCAAAGATCCATGAGCAGTTTGGTGATGATCCGTGTATTTTTCAGCATGATGGAGCACCATGTCACAAAGCAAGAGTGATAAATAAGTGGCATGAAGATCATTACATTACATTACAAATTTTGGATCTGTGACCCATAGAGAACCTGTGGTCAGTCCTCAGAAGGCAAGTGGACAAGCAGAAGCCCACAAATTGTGATCACCTCTGAGAACTAATAATGCAAGAATGAATCACCATCAGCATGCAGAACGAATTGCAGAGGTTATGAAGAACAAGGGTC
This sequence comes from Cyprinus carpio, assembly GCF_018340385.1. NCBI lineage: Eukaryota > Metazoa > Chordata > Actinopteri > Cypriniformes > Cyprinidae > Cyprinus > Cyprinus carpio. The sequence continues at coordinate 13,233,871 of NC_056598.1, forward strand.
AACACTGTTAATATTGACTCTTTTTTTTTTTTTGCCAATAAAAAGCCTTTAAAACTTATATGTGTATCATTGTTTTTTAGTTTACCACTGAAACAACATGTGGAAAAATAATCTACAAATACTGAAGCAGCAAACTTTGCAAAACACAAAATTTATGCCACTGCCCAAACTTTTTGCCATGACTGTATACTTAAGGAATGCATTTAGTTACACTGCACCACTTGGTTATTTTGCAAATGAAACAAAGTTTATTGCTAGAATATTAACAAATAGTTGCTAACTTCAGCTGCGTCCGAAGGACTCGGAGTGGTCTAGAATCACATTTTGGTAAGATATGTCAACATTTTACTGCTTTATATATATATATTTTGTTATTTTTGTTTTTCATATTACAATGTCCTAAGTCAAAACCCAATACTTACATTTAAAATGTAATTTGGTCATTAAAAGTCAAAAATGAACAATTCAGGCTCCATGGTTATTTTGAATTTCATTAAAGGGGTCATATGATGCTGCTAAAAAGAACATTATTTTGTGTATTTGGTGTAATGAAATATGTTTATGCTGTTTAAGGTTAAAAAAATACATCATTGTCCACATCGGGAACACCTGGTGGCGCAGTCAGGAACTCCTGCGAAGGTGAGACTCGGAGCGTCCTACGAAGGATGTAGTTAGTAAGTTAGTAAGTAGGCTACTTCAATGTCGCTAACATTAAATTGCAGTTTTGTTTGGATTAATAAAAACAAACAATTTTAAGTTCGATGGTCTGTCATGTTATGCAATAACGTTTATGGATATGCAGACTGGACGTCCAGGAAACTACACAGAGATAAATTACAAGTCGACATACTAGACCAGACAAATGAAACTAACGTTAGATATTTACTGGTGTGAGGTTCTTGCGCCACCTGCTGTTTTGACCTGTTAAATTCACATAAGAATTTAAAGCGGAGAAAATGTATATGAACACAAATGCATAGTATTATAAGTGTATGCATATTTAATATCGTAGCTGTTTTAGTGCGAGTCGTTGACTAGCGAGTTATGTGACACTAGCTCTTATACTGTACTTTACAGACAGCATGCTATCAGCCCGGCTAGCTCAGTCGGTAGAGCATGAGACTCTTAATCTCAGGGTCGTGGGTTCGAGCCCCACGTTGGGCGCACAGTTTTTCCACCTCACAGAGGGTTACAATGCATCTCAATTTAGTTCACATTCAAAAGCTTCACCAAATCGGCATTAAATAATAATAACTAATAATAAATATAGATTTAAAATATTACAAATATTTAAATATTCCAATTATTAAATATTATAGGACCTAGCGACCTAGTAACCGGGGGGTAGGACTTCTTGCATCCCTCCACCATAAACTGACATAGAAAATCTATTGGATAATAGTAATTTTGTATAATCAGATAATATTAACAAAAGAGTTATGGAATCATTTAAAAACAGGACATCATCTGTGATTGTAATAACCTTGTTCAACCAACAGGGGACAGTTCTGATACACATGCACATATGGTAAGGCTTTAAATATTTTGGACTTAAACATGTTTGAATTTTGAAAAATATTAATTGCATTTATTTATTCGTTTGTTCTGTTGACAGCCCTAGTTTTTACCAGTAAGAAATCGGGGTATAGCTTTGTAAAAATATATTTAAAAATAAGTACCTTTCAAGCAGAGTGTTGTAGGAGATCTTTGATGTCTGTGATGAGATCTGTTTTACTGTTATTGACAATATTGACACCTTGTTCATGAAATGTGGTAAGTAAATGATAGAAAGCTGTATGAGCAGGAATGTTTGTTTGTTTGTGAGGATGTTACCCTGGACTCTTACTGGTTGTGAACAAGACACAATAATCCAGGTTTGGGTTTTGCAGCAGACACCTGCTCTTCCAGTCCTTGGGTTTTGCTCTACTTAATTTGAAAACTAAAAGGAAGACAAAGATAAACAAGCCAATTACATGGAAAAGTAGGCCACATATGTTAAACTAGATGCTGTTAAACTATCAGTCATGCATGCCTGGCCAAATCTGTGTCAGTGAAAAGTATGTGGCACAGAGCTCTTATACTCCGGGTGGAAGAGGGTGTGCTGGAGATCAAGCAGTTATCATGAGCTATGAAATAATGAATATTATGAATATGAATGTCATACTGTCTGCTGGGGGAAAAGTGTCAGGGCCACTGAGGGATTTTGAGATTTTAAATATCAATATATTTATGACTGACTGAAAACAGTTTGTAAAAATTCCATAAAATCATGATAAATGTAAATCAGTTCCAGTCAGTAAAACTGCCACCCTGTGATATATTTCCAACATAGCAGTAGGCTTAGTGTAGTCAGATGTCCCCCACATGACTTACTAATGAAAGGTTTTCATTTTCACTTCTTCTTTTACTATTATTATTTAATTACAATATTATTTAATAACAATGCTGAATTGTATTTCAAAAATAAAGGTCAAGGGAAAATTGTCAGGCCCAGACTGACAACCCATCAAAACTGTCAACTGACAATAGCTAATAACAACATTGGTTATTCCATGCTAGATAACAGAGATGACCTAAACAAAGGCACTGATATAAACCCCTAATAAATCAAATGAAGCACAGATTTAGGCATTTAGGAATTGATTCAGGTTGATTTAGGATTTAGTAAGTGATTCATGTTTGAACGACATTAGAGTAAGCTAAATAATAACAAAATGTTTATGTAATTAATGTACTATACTATGTAATTGTTAGAATTCTTAACTTTGAAGCAAAGCCATTAAATAAAATTGATAGCTTTTTACACTTCTATTCAAGAAAAAAAAATCTAATATTTGTGGAGGCATTTTTACCTCCTTAGCACCAATGCTAATATAGATAATGAAAGTGATTACAACACTTACCATACACCTCATCTTGCTTTTAGCAAGTTACAGAATATTGAGATCTAAACACAGAAATGTCCCATATGAAAGCTTTGGGCCATATGTAGGCACTACATTTAATTTCCAGCAGAGGTCCCTCCAACAACGACTCTAAATCTGACCGACCATGTGCTTCCTGTTGCTCGACTGAATGGGCTGTTTCATCTGACCTTAAGTGTGTTTTCAGACTTTTTTGCTTGACCATGGCGGAAACCCCTCAGCCTTGCTCCATAGAGATTTGCTAGCAAGGAAAAAGAACAAATATTATAGCAAAGATATAAATATAAGCCTGCAAAAATGCATATTAACTCACAGCACAAGCCAAGAAGTTTGATTTGGACACTTAACATGTTTAGTGTGATAGATCAGTTTACATAGCTAAATGTGATTTTTATCATGTGAGCCTTGCCTTCTGTGTGATCTACCGTCAACACTTTCTGAAAGCAGCGAGTGGGTCATTTTAGCAGTCAACACATGTAATAATAGTTAAATTAATTTAACCAAAACACTTTGACTGAAGTTAAAGGGTATCAAATGATGAGAAATAGTCTCTTTGCCTAGATAAAACTGTATGAATGAATTCTCTCACAGAAGAAATGAGATTACAGAATCACTCCAGACATCTACATTTATATCAACATATTATGGAAGCTTTTGCCATTCTGTGCTTTTTTAAATATCCCTTTGCTTTTATGACTTCTTTTATCTTGTCAGGCTTCAAAGCTTGTCATCCCAAGCATGTTTATCTGAAACAGAGATGTGCCCCAGTCAGATACACACTTGATCTGCTGAGAAAGGACCGTGGCATCAGTGCAGAGCCGTGAACTTATTCTCCGTGTCCATGACGCATCCCCTCCTCCATTAGCCATCAGGGTGGGTGGGGGGGAGGAGCTCTTTTGTCCTGAGCGGCGCGGTTGTGGCTAATCTAAAGACCTGTGATGGACGCCTCTCTGGCGGCACAGGCCGCTGGACTCCACCCGAGAGGAGCGGGGAGGATGGGGGATCGCGTGAGAGGGCACGGGGGGAGGGGCGGAAGCAGGAGGAGGAGGCGAGGGCTGGGGGAGGGGGGAAGGTCATTAGTCAGCATGGCAAAAAGGAGAACAGCAGGACACAGTGCCACACATTACAGCCCCACCACCTCCTGCATTGTCCTTCCTCACAGGCCAAATGACTGCTGGACGATCCACCAAGTTAAGTTTCTAATCTCTCGCGAGGGGGTTGGAGTGCCTCTTTTGTCATGCTAATCTAGAGTTTTGGGCAGGTAAAGTATGTAACACATGTAAATGAACGAGGCTTTCACCGGAGGAGGAGATGGGGACGTTTGGTTTAAGATTAGGATGGTGTCCAGCCAATTATATGTATTGGGACCCTGTGATCTGTGCTTCTATCTTTAGATTTCTATAAGCCTCCCCTGTGTGCGTGACTGTGAAGAGTAAATGCAATATTTTTGTGCCTGGTTCCATCAAAAGTGACCTTTACTGCTCAGCATGGCACCACAGCAACAGAAACCTGCTGTTCCAGTCTCCGAAGAGCCACTAGGCCATCAAACCACGTCTCTCACAGCAGACACTGTCGAAGAACTTCATTTGTGATTTAGAAAGGTATTTTACTACTGTGGTTGTTTTGAAGAATGCAGCGAAAAGTAAACTTGCTGTTATGACGACGACAGCATTGGCTAGGGTTTGGATGTTGATTCTTAACCGTCTCTCAGTAGAGCATCTATGTGCAGGCAGCAGCCAGGACTCAGGGCACAGATGCGGTCCAGACTCGCGGCTGGGTTTGTGTGTCACGCTGATAAGAGATGCAGCTGGAGGGGAACCAGACTCACTTGGTCAAAGACAGTGGCAGAAGATGCCAGAACACAGGAAAGGATGAATGGAGTCAAATGAAAAGTAGTAAAAACAAAAAAGGTTGTATGTACGTAAACTGTATTGTACGTAAATCAACAAAAATAAAACTTCTTAAAGTTAATAAGTAAAAATATATTAATATTGCCTCATTTGCATTAAAGTGACATAGGTTGAAAAACTTTTGTTTTATATTATGTTAAGTGTTTGGTTTGTAAATGTCTTAAATTTTCATTTAACATTGAAGTTCATGCTTTTTATAACCAATAATTCAATGTACAAACTACATTGTGCTTAGCACAAACCATGTCAACCTCTATTTAAAGGAATAGTTTACCTGAAAGGGAAACTACCCATCCATTTTATCATCTGTTTAATTTGACTAGCTTCTACAAAATAACATTGAATTTGCACCAACATATTCTATAGTTTGACCACCTTTGAAATCAAAGATATGGGAATTTCAAACATAAGTCCATTTAGTTTTTAAACTCACTATTAATGATTGGTTAATGGTTATGTTCATTTTATTATTAGTATTTAGCATTGTTTCCATTTACAGGCATATCGGAACAGTCAACCCACCCAAATCACTGACTTATTTACACTTTCATCTAATAACCGAACAATTTATCACACTGAGGCTTGAGGATTTAACATAAATTTCTCTCAGAGATGAGAAACTGCATGTGTTAAGTTATGCATCCCTCTCTTCCACCCCCATTTCAGCAGAAGTTCAGCAAAACATTCAGCTGCAAATCTTCCTGGGTGAACGGGTTATAATGAGGGTGTTTGTGTAGCGCAGGCGCGTTTAATTTCACAGTGAAATACAGCCTGTCTCTGGGGCCACACAGCTCACAGACACTTTGGGCAACATGGCTTCTGATGAGTCATACCTGTGCTAAATAATCAGTCTTCATCTCAGCTGTGTGCAAGCACAGACCAGCCAGCAGGATCAAGCGGCCTCTGATAAATATTAATTCCTTTTCTGTATATGCATAGGTGTAAATTGTTTGTGGGCAGCAGTGTCATTTTTTTTTACATGATAATTTATAGGATTTTCCTCCCAAAATAAGAATTGCGTCATAATTTATTCACCCTCATCATTGCAAACCTGGCAACAAAAACGGCGTTAAATACAAAATTAGATGTTAGACTAAATGTTCAGGCTGCTCTTGTTCATACAATAATAGACAAACAAACCAATGACATATTTGGATATATAGGAATGTAAATAATATTTGCTAGATGCCGAGCATATTTTCAATGAATAACGACTTCATATTCAGACCCTTTCCTTACACAAAGCTATGACTTTCAGAAGACTTAAAATAGTGTTTTATTGGTGCATTTAGTCATTTTTGGAGCTTGAAAACTCCTGGTCACAATTAACTTTTGTTGTATGGAATAGAGCAGCAAGAACATCATACTAAATTTATCGTTTTGTGATTCCAGTAAGAAAGAAATACAAACAGGTTTAGAAGCAAGACTCCATTTGAGACTTTTATGGATAGGCAATAAATTGTCTTTATCTGCAATACAGAGTAATTCACAAGCCATATGTGCAATAAAAAGAAGCTTCATCACTGACAAATGATAGAAGACTTTTGGTAAATATCCACCTCATCCAGTGCTTTTATTTTTTTATTTTATTTTATGTCTTAAAGGGATAGTTCACCCAAAAAGTTATGTCATTAATTACTCGCCCTCATGTCATTCCAAACCCTTAAGACCTATGTTCATCTTCGGAACACAATTAAGATATTTTTGATGAAATCCGAGAGCTTTCTGATCCTTCATGGACAGCAAGGGTTCTACTTATTTCAAGGCTCAGAAAGGTAAGGACATCATTAAAATAGTCCATGTGACATCAGTGGTTCAACCGTAATTTTATGAAACTATGAGAATACTTTTTGTGCATGAAGAAAACAAAAATAACAACTTTATTCAACAATATGTCTCCTCCATGTCAGTCTCCGCTGACGAGAGTAAAGCTCTGACATAGAACCCAGATGCGCTATGACTTATTTTTCTAAGAGAGAAATGCACACACATACAACATCACAGCTCCCCCACAAAATACAACAAAAAACAATACACACAGAAAAAAATCTTTCAAAAAAAATATTATTAGTCACTTAGTCGCAAAAAAATAAATAAAAATGAACAAAATCCACAGGAAGTGGTGAAGTCACGCAGTCTTTGACGGACAGATCAATAACAGCTGGTCTGTGTCATAATATAGTACACTGAGCAGGAAATCAACGCTCGCCTATCATTTATCAACCTCAAATATGGCTTATCATTTGAAATATGTTAGTAGCACGCAACTTTACATGGCCGCTCAATTAATGTTAACCTAGAAAAATGAGTACTATTCAAGTGTCTGTGCGGAGTGTGGAAGCTGAACAGTATCGCTACACTGCAGGACAGATGGAGGTGCCGTGCACTTATTTGCTCTTAAAATAATATGTCATTTTTGGTCATACAGATAAGATTAATACATCTTTAGAATCTGTAAAAACTCTACGTTTATTTGTGTTCACTCACAATTAGAACAAAACATTGCGCTTTTGTAAAATAATGACAGCAAACAGGATGCGCTTTCTTCCGCCGTGGTCTTTGTGAACTTGAGCATGAAACTCTGTATTATACTTGCCTTACAGTTGGGAAAAATATAGGAAATGTCTACTTTCAAATGAACCAATTCAAATGGAAAACAAATATTCTCAGATTATGTAATCTGTATGAAACATGCAGACAGGCGCATCCACTACTGTCGGAGTCAGTGTCGCCAACTAAACTAAAAACAAAGAAAGCACTAGTTTATCAAGAAATCATTAAAATGTTAAAGGGTTAGTTCACTCCAAAATGAAAATTCTGTCATTAATTACTTCATGTCATTCAACACAATTTGAGATATTTTTGATGGAATCGTAGAGCTCTCTGATCCTCCCATAGACAGAAATGCAACTGTAATGTTCCCAGGTTCAGAAACGTGGTAAGGACATTGGTAAAACAGTCCATATGACATCAGTGGCTCAACTTCAGTTTTGTGAAGCTGTGAGAATAATTTTTGTGTGCAAAGAAAACAAAAATAACTTTTTTCAACAATTTTTCTCTGACAAGTTACTGTCTTTAACCATTTTAAAGAGTATCATAACGCATACGCACGCTTTCCCCTAAGCGTAAACAACGCTGATTATGCCTATTACGTTCATGTGCACGCTTTCCCCCCGAACATAAACAACGCTGATTACGTATGCCGCGTTTCCACAGAAATTACCCAGAACATTTGTACCAGGAACTTTTTCCCCAGGAACTTATTCCCCCACAGACCTGTTGCTTTCTGTGTTTCCACCGCAGTCTAAAGTACTGGGAAGATTAGGCAAATAGTCTGGTGACATATGTCTGCACACGTTTCTCAATACAAAGTACGCTGATTTTGGACTTGCATCCTCGGTATTTCCGACTTTACGAGTTCGACTCGGGAGTGTGATGACCACGACGACGCAAATCCGGTAATTCTGCAAACAGCAGCGTACTTGATAACATCAGTCAGCTCACTTGGCTACTGCAATTTTCCTCAATGTATATTTACAATAAAATGAAATATGATATGAAATACCACTGCCTCCTTTTGTTTTCATTTAAACATAATAATAGCAGCAGAAATGTACTTAGTTCAGTGAAATGTGTATATATACAACCATTACAATGAAACTAAATATTATATCAATTTGCCTCTTTTTATTTTTTATTTTAACATATAGATAAATTGAATACAGACCAAAGATTACCTGTTAGATTTACCCAAAACAAATAATATTTTATGTATAACCACTAAAGAGACATCAGAGCCAGCAGCACATATCAGAAGGACTAGCCGAGGTGAGGCTGCTCTCCGCGGATACATGAGCTCTGAGCTCCTGCTGATCGCCTGGAGCTGACCGTCTCCGAAATCGGTGAAACATATTTTTAAATAAGCGCTGTCTTTATAAATAAACCACAGATTTGAGTTTTAAACAACTATATTCTCACCTGAAATACTTTTAAAATTACATTTCATGACATAATAACAGTAATATTTTGAAAATGATCCGAATAAATCGTGGTTGAAATCACAATGCTGCGTGAACTAAACCAATCAGCATTTTTAGCGCCCAAGTTCTGCCCCCGAAAGTTCCGGAACTTTGAAAAAGTACTACCTCGCCAGCAGGGACTTTCTGAGGGGCATTTTTTTACCAGCAACTTTATTTAGTTCCTGGTTCCTGCGGTGGAAACACACCGAGTGCCAGCCCAAAGTCCCTAGTTCCTGGGTAAAGTTCCTGCGGTGGAAACGCGGCTGTAGATTACAGTCTTGGGTACTCTCCAAAATGGCAGAAGACGTAACTCGTGGAGAAGAATTCTTAAATAAACTATTTTTTTTCCTTTGCACACAAAAAGTATTCTTGTAGGTTTGCAAATTGAAGTTGAGCCATTGATGTCACATGGACTGTTTTACCAATGTCCTTGCTACGTTTATGGACCAGGGAACATTACAGTTGCGTGGCTGTCTATGGAGGGTCAGAGAGCTCTAAGATTCCATCAAAAATATCTGAATATGTGTTCCGAAGATGAACGAAGGTCTTACGGGTTTGGAATGACATAAGGGTGAGTAAGGCAAAACCGATTGCGGAAGCACCAATGACACCATGTCTGCCAATCATGGCAGACCAATCACTGCAGCAATCCCGTGACCCTATATATAAACCGCAGCTACCTGCTGTCTTGTCATTCTCGTTTTTTTCCCCATGGAAGATTTTCGGAAGCCATCCTCAGCAGACTTTGGGAATTATTTCTAAACTTTTTACAGACAAAGCCTCAAGGTAATGTCACAAATGCAGTTTTTTCCTTAAAGTTTTGTTGAGTGACCGCACGTTAAGGTGAGTTTTTCAGCTCTAAGTTCTCAAAAAAAAAGCGAGAGCTCACTACTCTCAGCACAGCTCCGTACAAATTTTCACATTGTGGTGGACTTACCGTAGGAAGAGAGTGCAGTCACTGTCATGGCCACCTCGAAAGAGCCAGAAAGCCACGAAGGGAACGGCCATCCTCCCTATCCTTACCCTTGTGGAGTGTGGATTTTGGCCAAGGATTCTCACGGTCTCTGCATAAACTCCACTTAACATGCTCAGGCAGCACTATCCAACCCCAAGGGCTGCCCTCACTGTGCAACTTTCTCGACCCAAGAAAGGAGACTATGAGTGGCAGCCACAGGAAAGTTGGACCCATGCCTCTCTGCTCAACCCAGAGAGGAACCCATGGAGTGTCCACAGACCTAACCCCCAGGGTAACAAGAAGCGACAGGCTATCTGAGACGTGTTATGTTATAATAATGTGGATGTGGAGTCCCCAAGGGAGGTACAGGCTCACACAACTAGAGGGATAGCTACGTCCTGGGACCTATTTAAGGGTATTTCTATTCAGGAAATTTGTGCTGCGGCTAGCTGGTCTTCCCCACACACCTTTGTGAGGTTTTACAGACTAGATGTAACAGAACCTTCATTTGCCCACTCTGTCCTTGGAGCGAGTGAAAATGTTATCCATTAATCACTTGAGGGATTCCATTCCACTTTAGTATAGATTTTTTCGGACTATACTGTTCTGCTTTTACCCACTCATACTGGGACAGCGAGGTATAATTCAGATCGTAATAATTTTTAGTCTGCTTTGTCAGCATATCGAAGCATATTTTCATTAGTTCGGTATCTCACTATGGGATATAGACAACTCCCGAATTGCCTATATCCCATAGTGAGATACCGAACTAATGTTAGAAAGAGAACTTTAGGTTACTCCATAACTCCAGTTCTCTAATAACATGAAGTGAGGTATCTCACAACATTGCCCTCCTTTCCTGTCCCGCACAGTGAAGAAATATGCAGAGAATGATGAGACAGCAGGTAGCTGCGGTTTATATACAGGAAGGCAAGACTCCCTGATCGCTGCAGCGATTGGTCTGCTGTGATTGGAAGACGTGGTGTCATTGGTGCTTCCACAATTCCATCTATGCAAGGTCAGAAAGCTCTGGGATTTCATCCAAATGATCTTAATTTGTGTTCTGAAGATGAACAAAGGTCGTACGGGTTTAGAACAACATGAGGGTAATGAAAGAATTTTCATTTTTAGGTGAACTATCCTTTCAAATAAGACAAAAGAAACCAGTGTGGGGAGGAATTCCTGAATGAAACTGAACTGCTAACATTTTCAGAACTTTTTTATTTATTCAGAATTCTGGCATTAAGTTCTGATTCTAAACAGCTTATCGAAAACTTTGCTGAAATATTATCAAGGAAAATTATTCTCATGTTGGTATACGGTCATCTCCATTGACAGAAGATTTTACTGGGGCACAGAAGTATTTTACTGGGGCTTGTATCCCATTAAAAAGGGTCTAGTGCCACCCCGTTTGAAACAATACAAGGTTGAGTAAATAACACGATTTCTGAGAGCACTGTCTGTTTAAAATACAAGCATATTTCTATTTTCATTTCCCTCGCTCTTTTCCTCAAGATGCTGTCGGTAGTTTTAAGTTGACATCTGTTTGCACTACTGAGTAAGAGCATGCACAAGTGTGTGCGCCCGCAGTTTGAGAAACAGGCCAGCCGAGCAGTCGGCATGACACTTATCACCCAGTCTGCGATTGATGCTCTGCCTCTCGCCCTCAATGTCACGCACGACACATCCGTCTCTGGGGGAAACAGGAGGTGTGAGAGCGTGTGACAGTTTTAAATCCCCTCAGCCAGGGAGAAGGACATTGGCGCTGCATCTGATAGAGCCCGGCTATGTCCCTCCCCCTACCTGTGTCACTAGCGCTGGATACTGTGATCAATCACGTAACCAAGACGGCGAGGCACTAGGTCGTCAAGGCGACCGCAAATCGCTCTTTATCGGAAAGCTGCAGAGACAGGCGGCCTGGCCAACTCCAGCTGGAAATGACATGTTTATTGGCTCAGAATAAGAATCAGCTGGCCAGAGCCTGACATTTGAAGAAAACAGTAGTTTTTAGGCTCATTGCCTGGGTAGTTTTGCGGGGGGCCAGAGGGATAGACGCAGTATAACTCATGCTTTTTGTGACACATCCCCTGGAATCGTGTAAGAGGAAACTGTAGGTCATCGGGATCACATTCCCGTGCATTACTAAAACCCTGAAGGCTCTCCACTGAATATCAAATCAGTTCAGCAGCTGAACGGAGCATATAGTGAATATATTAACAGACACTGGACCTATGCCACTAGATGTAAGTGCGCAGAGCCCCAGGTTAAAGAGACAGACCTGTCACAATAGCTAATGAGCTGCTCTCATTAAGGTAGCATCTAACAATTAGCTGATTATGTAATAATAATTTTGATTAGTCGCACCTCGATGCCTCTGGCCATTTCTTCTGAGAGACTGTATCTACGTCCATGAATTCATAAAAAAAAATTAATTATATTCTGGTGTGCTTTGGAACTTTTGTGAAAATACTCACCTTATTTTCACTGTAAGAGTGGGTTTTGTAAATTGTATGTGTGAGGCTTCCCGTCTCATATTTTTAGCTGTACAAACAGCTCATTTTGCTGCTTGATATTGCCAACTTGTGTGTCTTACCAAATTATTTCATGTTATCTCAATTATGAACACAGTGGTTTGTAGTGCAAACAGTTTTACCGTTTACTGCACTTTGTTACTCTGCTCGCTATTGAGGGTATTCATTGACCACTTTAAGGAAGCTGTGAAAATGTGAGTAAAACAAATGATAATCATACTAAAGGTTGTTGAGCTTGATATAGTGTTCCTGACAACTTACCAAAAATCCAGTGGTCCATGGATATTGATATGTGGGCACTCCAGCTGGCGGTGATGTCACGTGCATATCCTTCTACATATTATCCTACAGTGGCTAATGAACCAGAAGTCTTGCACATTCACAGAAAACGGCTTACTTCCACGTTGAAAAATAAGGTGGATACACCACTCACTGTCACCTCAAGGCCATTGCAACACTGAACCATCCCGCCTTAATAAAGAGGCAATTCCTTGTTTGTAACCTTAAAAAAAAAAATCCACCTTTATTTAATGTAAGAGCGGACCAGCGGGCAAAAATATACAGACATGAAAAGTTTTTTAAAATTTGTGATGCGCATCTCCCATTCTAACACATTCCAAAGGATCTTTTTTGGATTGAGATCTGGTGACGCTGGAAGCTGTTAGAGTATAACGAACTCATTCACATCTAGTTCAAGAAACTAGTTTGTGATGCTTTATTTAGTTTTGTGATATGGTGTGTTATCCTGCTGGAAGGATCACAAGATGGGTACATTATCGTCATAAAAGGATGGACATGGTCAGTACTAGTAAGCTGTTTAAAAAATACTTAGTTTGTACTCAGCGGCCCAAAGTGATCCAAGAAAATATCCTCTGTAAACCATTCTCTGTAAACACTAGAGATGGATTAACTCTAGAGATGCGTGAACATCACAGTATATCAGCACTTTCTGAAATACTCAGACCAGGATGTTCAAAGTCACTTAATTTTTATATGGTCATTCCTGGGATTTGGTAATATTTCTGTCCCCCAGAGTTTTCAAAGTGGTGTTTTACCAAAATTAATTGTTAGAAGTGTTTCACAATACCTTGGTATGCCCATTATAATGAATAAAAAAATAATTATTGAATTTTAATAATTTTTAGCATAAAAAATGTCTTATATCTATTTTAAACCAAACATTTTGTCATGTCCCTGAGGCACTTCACTTAGTTTGTACTTAGAAAATCATTAACAAAATGTGCATAGTTTCCATGATTTTTGGTAATAATGTAAGCATTTATTTGTGTTCCTTTCTTGCTCATAATAATTAAGTCTCCACACATATGTGACATAATTTACCAGAAATGACATCATTCAGGTCTCTTTAATAATTACGTAGAAAATGGTTAGTATTATCATGGTTTTCCTTCATATTTTTGAGGTGTATTATAGTCAGGGAGTGAGGGTACTGTCAAGCTTAACAACTCAACCCCATCACATAAAATTAAGATAGAAAATTATTTTTTAACATTTTATTTTAATCCTTAAGTATAGCCTATACAATACACTTATTTTATTGCAGCCATATATGGCCTGCTCTCCTAACTACATGAGGAGCATTGGCCATTTTGAGTAAAAACCCACAACCCACTCATCTATACACATTTTATTCCTGATTTGTAATACATTCTTGAGCAATTATATTTATTATTGAGCTGTCATTTTGACAACTGGATAAGTAGATTTTGCTCTTTCCCCATTCTGGAGGTCTGGAGCTGTACATGGCTAGAAATTATACTTTTTTGTTGCAACTATGGCGTCTGAAAGAACTGACTTAGGGTCTTGAAACAACTTATTGAAACAACATGTGATCAGAGGAGTTTCTGACATACTGACTAGCATTGGAAATTGTTAAACCAATACATTTGGGTAGATTTTGATACAACCCTTTTATGTTTTGGTGGTTCAGTGCAGGTCCTCTTATACAGACTTCTACAGCACAGCAGCAGCCGAGGGAAGCATTCAGTTTGGCCTTCCCGAGAAAGGGCCTCTCCCAAGAGGAAGCTGCCAGCTCTAATTCCAGCGTTACTGAACTGTGCTGTGTTGCCATGTTTGACGCTCAGTGGCTAACCACAACCTGCCTCCTCGCCAATGACAGACTTCACACCCAGAAGTCAGTGGTTTGTGAAGGAGGCACGATGCCGGCGGTGACGAGCCCTCAGCGAGCGACTGCGCCATGTGTCAAGATGGCACATAATGGCTAGGAACCACAGAAGAGTTTCACTGCCACAAAAACCGCTCTGACAACACGAGAACTCGCTCTTCATTAAAAACTGGAAGCGGAGAAAACCTATTCAACAAGCACAACAGCAGTTCACTGTTATTTGCTTATAAAGGACAAAGACAAACATTTCCCACATCCCAAAACTCAATTAACGTACATTAACACCTCAGGACTTCCACGGCAACAATAAAAGCCATCATTTTGACAACTCTGTGCACAAGCACCTCCTGTCCAAATCTCAAAACTCTTAACTCCTGCCAAGAGCTGCATGCTGGGTGCACACGACACCTATGGATTTCACGAGCCACTTCATTCGGAAAGTGCAATTATGAAAGATGTCTGTCGAGAGAGGGGGGAAAAAGCCTTGTTCCAGGCGTTAAGCTCATAATGGTTGGCTACTGGAGCGGACAGAGAGCCCCTGCCATGTCCTCTCGTCCTGTCGGAGCGCGTTATGTCAGCCGCTCCACAGGACTGATGGTGTTTATGATGGCTAGAGTAAACAGGCCTGTCGGAGCCTCTCTTTTCCTGGCAACCAGGTCATGCAGTGCTACTGTATGAGGCATCCAGTGCAAAACTGTTTAGATAATTCTGTTGTTAAATTTTAAAATGATTTTAAATTGTATTCAGTTTTTTTTTAAGTGTGGAAATCCAACATTGCTGTAACTGGAACTAGTGTTGGGCGATATGCTCAAATGTCATATCGTCCAATCGCCAGCCTGCATATCCGTAATATATACCCGATATTGTGCTCATTTATTTAAGTATTTACTTAGTTTCGTTGCCAGTGTTGTGCTCATTTTCTACCCACTGTCAAATTATTACCCCCTCATTGAAATCGATACCGGATTGCCTAATCCTAGCCCCTCCCCCCCATCTAACCCTAAACCCTGTAAGAATCTGGAAGGGTTAGAATTCGAACACGTTAGAATTCGAACTAAAATCAGCCTAATGTTTTAATTATGAATTTATATTTAACATAATTTAATAGAAACACAAAGTTAGACTACTAATTATAAGGCTTACATTTCCTCAGTTATTCAAAAAGCAGCTAACGTTACAGAAAATGAGCCAAGGACATTCACATTTTTAAAGAACATTAACGTACTGACTTCAGTCTAGCGCCAGTTTATTAAGTTTAAAAACACTTCGCGTTATAAGAGTTGTTTACACTGTATGATGAATAAATCTCCTATACTTACATCGCCCGTACATCTGCATTTTGTTTACGAGTATTCGCGAGCACGTCTGAACAAAACTCCTCTGCTTCAGCGATAACTCATCTGAACGCCTCTGATTGGCCATTGCATTCAGAAAGTCAGCGAAATCGTGTCTGATTGGTTATTATGCGCAACACTAAAGATAAGAAAGAACAAATCATCCCTAATATTATTTTGATAGTATTACTAGCCTAATTAATGTGGTGGATTACATGCCTTTGACTTTTATTGTATAAGCACTTATTTTAATGTCAGGTGGAGCATGTGAACTCCCACTCCTCTTATTTAATAGGAATGCCTTCAGATTAATGCTTCCTAATAACATTCGCTCGTTTCAATTCTATATTATATCCGACATTTCCTTATAATGTTTTGCAAGCTTATAAGCCAACTGTACAAAAAAGATGAATACAGTACATTAGCTTTCCAGTGGCTCCTAAAGCTAAGGAAACCCATTTTAAAATATTTAATGGTATATACCCATCATCTGAGTTTTAGAGACGTCAGAGACAACTGATCATCTTTTCTTTTCTTGTGTATATTCAAGTATTTTCTGGGAGAATGTCTTCTTGGTTGGAAACAGATTCGATCACTGCCCACTTTTGCTAGAAAGCATATTATGTTTGGAATGTTGTTGGGTGATAAAAAGAATATGTTTTTCATAAATGTAATGTTGATTTTGGCCATTTTGGTTTTTCATTCATAAATGCAAATGTATGAAGACAAGACCTTATTTTTCTGTATTCAAAAAATACTTTTTTTCAATTTTTTCCTATTTTCCTTCATTGGAATGTATGAAAATTTGAGAGATTTACACTTACTAGAAGAGGAATGAAATGACCCCTCCTTACATCCTCTTTTATTATTTTTTATATAAAAAAAATAAATAAAATTTAACTTATGTGCCTTATTTAATACTTGTTTACTTGCCATTATAGTTGTAGTTTGATGTTAAATAAAAAATAAACTACTATTGTCTATCGGCTTCTTCCCTAACTGGAACTATCTGGTGCTAAGGATTAGAAAGGATAAGAAATCTTAAAGAAAAAAAAAAAAAGATTAAACAGATGTAAACATGAAATGAATGAATTTCTGTTAGATAATATAGCTGTAACAGGTTCGTTGTTGGCAGAGGATGCTACACAAACACAGTTTTGGTTTCCTAGGCGAATATTGTGAGTCACTTTTATTAAAAGCATCATTACTACAGTTGGCAGCAATTTACAGTTAATCATACATGATGGTTTAAAAAAAAAAGAAAAGAAAAAAAATGACACACAAAAGAAAAAAAAAACATTTACAACATGTCTGTAAACTTCAAGGCTAGTTAGAATTGAGGTAATGCTGTTCAGCTTTGTGGCTAAAGTAACAAAAGTCCATTCAAATAGATAAAGGTACCTGATTTTATTCTTACACCAGTGCATTAACATGGATACAGTGAGACAATTTGACTGCAGTAATTTATTTCATGTCACTTTTTCACACTTTCCGGTGTTTAGTCAAAAGAGTAAAATTGAACATTCAAAAGCTGCCTTCGTTATTGCTGTCTCCACAGGTCGAGAGGTCTCCTCACCCGTTTGGATTGTCAGTGTGAGAGACTGGGAACAGTCCGAGTGTAGGCTATGATATGTGAGAACTTTGCCTGCTCCTCTCAGCAGAACAGTACAACGAAAACCACGATTCTTCCTCAGCAGCGGAGAGTGTCTTAATGCCGTTTAATTGTACATCACTGAATATTACGAGATGCTACTCATTGTTACAATATCAACAGTAGAGAGAGCGAGAGAAAAAAAGTGACACCAAAACAAAACAATAATATTAAAATAAGGAGAGAGCAGCATAGCACTATCGGAACGATTAATTCCTATAATATTTCAGGAAATTTCCATCTCATCTAGAAGGCACCCACACAGTGCCAAATACTCAAGAAAAAAAAAAATCAAAACAAAAGTACTGGAAACACAGAAAAGAAAAAAAACACCCTTTTGACATCCGCACAACTGTTCACGTCATCCCTGGCTATGCTAATGGTTACAGAGACAGCTTATTTGCTTTTCTCTTAACGTTACCAGTCAACAAAAAACAACCGACCAAAGTGTTTTGGATATTGAGTTGACATGTAAATAGCTGGATTACCATTCTGTCAGAGTTCAGTCTGCGTCTCCTCAGCCCTGGGGAAATGTTAGAAGGCATGATTCCGTTTTTTTAGTCACTTTTATCATCCTCATCAGCAGGGTCATCATCCTCATCATCATCATCATCATCATCGTCCTCATCATCCATTCCACCCTCCATGGAGTCCATTTCCTCCGCCGGCCCTGCCAGGTCATCATCTAGTACTGATGAATCAGCAGTCTTGTTCTGGCTCTCCTCTGAGTCACTGTCTTCAAGTGTGTTGTCAGCAGTTTCCACGTCAGCCGTGGAGGCGTTCTGGTCCTGATTTGTGTGGAGCCCTTTACTGGACTCCTTGTCCTCACCGGTGGCCCCCAAGGCCCCGGATACAGCGCTCTGGAGGTCAGCTAGAGAAGATTGGGGGAAGCCGGGGATGCCCAGGCCGCCAAGACTGGGGTGTAAGAACATGGATGGGTAGAAGAGGCCTGGGGCCATGGTGGACAGCAGGAAAGGGTTGAAGGCCAGTGCATTGGTGGACATGCCGGCGGCTGCGGCTGCATTCAGCGCAGTTGTGGTTGCCTCAGCAGACTCTGTTTCAGACGATTTCTCTGCTTCCTTCTCCTCTTTCTCATCTCCTTCATCCTTGGTCTCCTCGTCCGTCTTCAGCTTGGGATTCTCCTCAGATTCTGCCTGTTCTGTGCCAGAGGCACCGTTGGTGGCCGTTGCAGCAGCAGCCAGGTTTCCTCCAAACAGACCCCCCAGGCTGAACATGTTGGGGAGGCCACCCATGCCAGGAAGCATGAGAGGCAGCATGGCTGCAGCGTGCTTGGCGTCCGCTCCCCCTCCGAGAGCAGAGGGAAAGCCCATGAGGCCAGCGGCCAGCTGGAGGCTCTGGAGGCTTTGCAGGCCCTGCAGACTGGTCAGGTCCATACCACCAAACAGCCCGTTCAACAGCAAAGGATTAACGCCGGACGCGGAAGCCGCCGCTGCCTGTGCTGCTGCTGTCGCCTTGGCAATCTCAGATTTAGGTCGCCTGCCTCTGCGGCGCACGCCCTCCTCTCTGACTACTGGCCCAGTCAGAAGACGATCAAACATGGACTCTGGGAGAAAGCCCTGGAAACAAAGAAAATATTATAATTTAAGAACATACAACAACCATGAAAAGTTAGTATGAATTTCATGTTTTTCAAGAAGTCTCTTGTGCTCACCAAGGCTCTATTTATTTGATCAAGAGAGCAATTAAAACAATAATTGTCCAATGCTACAATTTAAAATAACTTTTGAATTTTATATATTTAAAAATCTCATTTATTCCTGTGATGGGAAAGCTGTCGTCAGTCAGTCCTCAGTCAATATGCAAAAAAAAAAATTCTAAAAATTCTAATTCTAAATTCTATATTTAAATTCTGAAAATTAAAAGTGTTTCTACATAAATATTAAGTAGAAAAAAAAAGGCATTTATTTTAAATAGAAATACATTTTAATACATTCAGCAAACATGACGTTAAGGGCATTTTGTAATATAACTATATGCCCTCAATGTCATGTTTGCTGAATAGAAGTAGTTCTTAAAAATCAACTTGCTGAACTCAAACTTTTGAATGGTAGTAGTATACATTATAGATATATTTAAAAAAACAAAGCAACAAGCAATTTGATACATGACAGTTACTAATAGTTGAAACTATCAAATAGTGGCTAAATTGATCTGAATTCACTCAAAATTTAATAAAATACTCACCGACTGCTTCACTATATCTGTCCAGTCTGGGGAGATAGCAAAGTCTGCATTTTCAACCAGCCAGCGGGGTAAATCCTTCATTGGAGGTGCCATGGCTCCTCCCATCTGTAGTTATACAAGTTAAAAATGTTGCAGCGAGTGTAAAGAAGATATTGTGTGGAAATTAACTGGATCCATTGATAAACAATAATACTTGCCTTTCTTCCATTCCGAATGTTAACAACAGGGACTCTCTCCTCTCCGGTCAGCGTATTGATGTCGATCTTGTTAGGATTGCGGCATCTGTGTCGCTTCTGTTTGGGCTTGGCAAACTGAGAGAGGTGGTGGTCCTCATTCTTCTGAAAGGTAAGAACAAGAGAACTCTAATATAAACTGCACAGGACATTGCCACATGACCCAACAGAAAAAAAAACACAAACCAAAAAAACAAGTTGGGTGGGCTGAAAGAACTGCACTCACTGGTACGTATCCAGGCATATCCATAGTGTAGGTTGGGTGCTGTCTCAGCCACTCCCGTAGGTCCTTAGTGCTGGGTCCATCTTCCCCTGTAAGATGGCTTCCCTCTTCTAGGCCTTCAACGGGAGCCTTATGTGCAGGAGATGACATGGGTCTATGTGCCCGCCCATCCACAAAAGCTTTGGTCCCATCAGAATTTTCCTGTAGAGGCAAAGAAGCAGAAAATTAGAAAAAGAAAAGTATGTTTATGTGCTTAAAGAGTGTCAATGCGCAACATGAAACGGCATGACTCCCACATCACACCCTGACAGGACTCGTACCGCACTGAGTTGTCCTCTTTTGTTCCCCATAAAGAGCAGTTCCAACCCCTCCACATTTTTCCTGCGACCCCTCTTTCTCCGGTTGGGGAGTTCAGTGTCAAGTAGAGAGCCGTTGGCTCTGGGTCTAGAGGAAGTGCCTGCTTGCAGCAGCTCCATCTGTGCTTTCAGGGCTGCGGAGGAGCCCATGGCCCCAGGGAAGGCAGTGGAGGAAGAGGAGGTGGACACGCCGTGCAGGGCCTTGGTCAGGTCTATGGCCTGTGCTTGGCCTTCTGCAGCATGGGACTCTCGTAACTGAGCGACCATCTCCATCAGGTTCCTGCGCTTGGCAGCACGCTCCGCCTCGATCTCCACCTTCCTCCTCCTGCGTCTGCGCTGCCGAGGTACTGACAGACTCAAAGCATCGTCCTGGATGAGATCAATGAGAGGGTGTTTAATAAATGTAACTACTAAAATCTATTTTATAATTTTACAAAACCATAGTGGGTCTCAGCAGGCGCAGCGTGCCGGGTTAGGGGCGGACTTGCCTTGTTGACCTGTGGTGACATGGTGAGGTCCTCACTGCCACTATAGCTGGTCTGACCCACCAATGAGAGATCACCAAGACTCTGCCTCTGCAGGGGGCTGTCCGTTGCCATGGAGATGTAGCCAGGCAACAGGCCTGGGAAGTCAAAGAACTGCCTCCTGTTGGAAGGCCACTTGCCCTTCATGACCGCTTCACAGATGTTGTCCATACGATTGATCATTACCCTGTCCTGAAGTACAAACACAGAAGACCAGCACAAATGTTAGTGAGTGTGTGCGCGTGGATGCATACATAATGAACTAGAGGGTATCTCATTTTCTCCATTTCAGCTCCGGTTTCATGTCCCAAGAATCTTATAATGTAATTTTGCTCCGTTATTAAAAGAGGAAGCTCTGAAACTCTAAGTACAGTATTTTCACTATGCATCACATCATCATGTCTTCAAAGCTTTAGGCTTGGCTTCATTTTTCTTCATTTATCTCTAAATGATATTACTACATGCTAGAAGAGGGGGAAAATGGATGTGTTAATGCATAGTTAATCTGATAGAAAAAAAAAAAAAAAAACTTAATTGACAAAAAAGGAAAGGAAATTTTGAGTGAAGTGGGAAAAATGGTTTAACTAACCTTGGGCCAGAAAGAGAACAATGAACGTTCACTGAACATCTGAGAGGCTGACGGCTCAACGTCATCAACACTGAAGCAGTCCCTGGTCTCATCACGGGCCGTGCTCAAGGAGGCGTTACTCTCCTCATCGAAATTTTTCCTCTCAGAGGATGCTCCAACTGCAAATAAAAAATCATCTTCTAATACAAGCTTAACTGCAATAAGATTTCCCAAATCAAAATCCATTACTTTTTTAGCATCCTGACCAGCCAATTAAAGAAATTAAAATAGTTAAAGAAAAAGCTTGTTCTAAAACTGGTTTTGTTTGTTTTTGGATCATAGAAAAATCCTTTTAGGCATGTTTCTCTGATGCATACATAGCCTACATCATAAATGTAGTGTCAACAGAAATGTAACACCAAATAATGTCTAACATTCACCTTCAGCGTGTGAAGATTTTTCTGATTTGTCGTCCTCATACATCTTCTCTTCCTCATCATCTTTGGAGGTTTTGTCAGTAGGAAGTTTAGTCTCAGTGGTCAGTGGCTCTTTTTCATCCTCAGCGTTTTTGTCCTCAGGGGTCATGGGCTCCTGGGTCACAGGCTTCTCATCAGCCATGCCATCCACAGGACAACCCTGCTCTACCTTGGTCTTAACCTCCATCACATCATCTTTCTTCTCCACTTCCATCTTTTCCTCTTTAGGCTCGTGCTTCAGACACAAATCATCTGCTTCCTCTTCTTTTTTAGGAGAGAGGGCTTCAGGTTTTTCTTCTTTGACCTCCCCCATGTCACCATTCTCCACTTTGGGCACCAAGACATCTCCCTGCTCTTCCTTCACCTCCTCATCTTTGAGCAGGTTCAGAGGTGTAAGAGGATCAGACACGATGGGCAGCTCCGCACCCTTGCCCTGTGTAAACTTCCGATGGGCCTCCAAGAAGCTCAGCTCGGGGTCGTTGAGGATGTGGTAGTCAGTGCGGCTGACACCGTGCTTTGCGGCGCCCCGCAGGAGGTCTCGGTCATGTCGTCCGGGCTCCCACCAGGCTGGGAGATCAGGGCTGGGTTGGCACAGACTCAGCCTCTCATCCAGCTGAGGGTGCGGCAACACCTGCTCCCTGATCCGCCGCAGCAGCTCGATACGATAGAGTGTCCGTGAAGCCCGCTCTTCTGTAATGGGGTCAATGATGATGGTGGGGTCAGGCAGTTCTGTAAATAGAAAAGTCCACTTGCATAATCGAGAATAGGAAAATACAAATCAAAACATCAAAATGTAATTTTATTTATTTATATTTTTTTTAATACTATTTTCTATAAATACACACACACACACACATACACACATACATATGTATCATATATATATATATATATATAAAAATATATATATATATATATACACATATACATATACATATATATATATATATATATATATATATATATATATACATATATATATATATATATATATTTAAAAAATGCTAATTACAAAAATTCAGACTTCACTATATTACAATGTCCGGTAATACAAATAGATATACAAGCTAATTTCAATAAGGTTCTGATATATCTTTCACGTTTCTTCTGCTAATATTTTTCTTTTAGGGGTGAAGACATAACCGAAAGGAAACTGGAGCTACTCAGAGGTAGCGGAAGCAGACTAGGTTGTGATCACAATTAAGAAAAAAAAAATGGACTAGACAACAAAAACAACAGGCAACCAGGAACTGACCAAAAAAAAATAAAAAATAAAATTAATAATTAAAAAAGACAGTAGTTCACCTGTTTCGGATTTGATCTGCATCCGACACACCCGCTTGCACATGGCCACAAAAGAGTAGTAATATTTTTCCAGGCTTTCGTCTGTCTTCTTGTCTAGACGAGCAAAAGCACGGAACTGGGACCAGTCAAAGCACTGTCTGTGCACGTCATAAACCACACCAAATGTGGACACCACACGATAGAAATCAGCCTCTTCACGCCTTGTCCATCTGGAAAACAGATGTTGATAAATGGAAATGAGGTCATGTGTGACTAAAGGAGAAATACAGATTTTTTTTTTTTTTTTTAAATGTAAGATCTAGATGCAACTCACCTCTGCCTTCGCTCTTTAAAATAAGCTGCTCCATCAGCCAGCAGGGCGGCACTATCAGGGATGTAAGCTGATCCCTTGGCCATGAAAGTCCCTCCTTCAGCCATAAAAGCCACTGCTCCATCCGGAGCATAAGCTCCTCCCTCTGTTACCATGGCAAGGATGTCATCACGTGGACGGCCTCGGCGCCGGTCAGGTTTGGTCATGGCTACCTGCCTCAGTTGCTCACGCTTGTGAGTGCGCTGATAGGCCGTGATGAGGCGGCGCAATCGGGCTGTCAGAGCAGAAGCTGGTGGCCAGTACAGATTGCCTGCTTTCCCATTCTCACCAGGCTTAGGTGCTGAGGGTGGACAAACAGATGGCAACGGTGAGCACAGTGAAGTAAAAATCTCATGTATGATGGGTAACACCTGTATGCTGGGGAAATAAATACCTTCTCTAGTCTCGCCATCCATCCCATCGTCTTTATCATCCAGGGGAGAGTTTGTAAAATCCTGCAAACATGCCAAAGAAAACATTACATAAGCCAATTTATTACCAATACTGATTTTAGATACAGTCAAGACTAATTTTTTTCCAAACTCACATCCAGATCATCTTTAAACGGCATCCGGAGTGGCTTGTACTCTGGGTCCTCATCCTCTCTATTGTGAAAAAGAGAAAAGATTTTAGTGTGGAAGAGAAAACAAAGAAAAGAACCAAAAGGAAAGCGGGGAGAGGGATAAAGAAAGAGGGAGAGAGCCAGAGAAAGAAAGAGCAGGAGGAGTCCCTCTTGCTGGGGCTGTGATTTTGGGCCAAACTTACCCCTCGACACCATCTGCCATCATGTCCGCTCCCCTCTGCTCAGCAGCAATGGCCTTGGCATCGGGCATGCCCACCCTCTCCAGGAAACACAGGGTGGGGTCAGCACGCATAGAGTTATACTTTTCGTAGCCTAGCGGAAGAAAAGAGAGCAGCGGTGAACATAAAATATGCATAATTACAGGCCGGGCTGTGGGCTGGGGAGCTTTTATTTCCTCTGGTGATGTGAAAGCAGAGAAAAATATTACTGGTGTGTAAAATGTAGTTTAAAATTAAATTGAAAAAATCAAATGTTTAAATAAAATGTTAGTTGTGTGAGGTGCTAAAAACTTTTACACAATGTACCAAAAAAAAATGCAAAAAAAAAAAAATGCAAAAAGAAAACCTTATAATACAAAGTGAAATCCATTCAAAAACTACCAGAAGATTAAATCAAACCAAAAGGAAAAAAAAATTAAAAGAACCAAAAAGGCAGAGCCAAAGGAAACTGCCCGTTGAAATAGTCCAAGCAGAACAGATTCGAGCCTGCGGATCCCTACAGTGCACAACAGGGGAGGCGATTGGCAGGCTGGACCCACTTCAGCTGAGCCGCCTGATCAGACGTTTCCAAGCCCCCCTCCCCCTCCCTACATCACATTTGGGATTAGGATTTATGCGGTAACATTGTTCCTAACTGCCGGCGCCGCCCGTCGAGCCAAACTGTAATCATGAGGGGGTTTATATCACTCTTTCCTCTGCAGTCCAGTGTGTGTGTGTTTCCTCCCCAGACCTCCCTACTGAATTGGGATTATGATTAAGAACAGGCTGCCTGTGTTATATACATGCTCCTGTGTGTGTGTGTGTGTGCGGGCGCATGCATGGAAGCCAGCTGAGTTAACGAGGTAGCGCAGCACACCAGGGGAGAGCAGAGAGAGCTCTCTGTACACACATTCATGAAAAAGACCAATCTGAGAGAAGCATAAAAGCCCCTCGCCAAGATTAATATCGGTGGCGAGAGGAGCGGACATTATTAAATAAAGCGGCTCTTACTATACTTAATACAATTAAAAGTCAGCAGCTGAGAAACCCCTCTCCATCTCTTTTTTTTAATACAGCTTTTGGCCTTGTTTTCCCTGAAAGATAAATTGGGACAGCTGCGCAGCTTCACAAAAGAAAACAACCACGTCCCAAACTGGGAATTTAGCAGGTTCTCCCAGAACACTTCTTAACACTGCGGGTCAATGTTAATAAAATGTGCTGAGAGGTGCCTGTTGCCTCTGATGGATTAGATCTTGGCTCTTTCCCCATCCATTTTCCCAGCCACCCTCCATCGAGTGAAGGATTAGCCATTCGGAAAATGTCACTAATCAATCTCTAGGCAATATTACAATAGGTCAACATTAGCAACTACTGTCACCGATCACCGCAAAAGCACCAATCAGAGAGCGTCAGCTGTGAGGAGGCGGAGCTTACCATGCTTAAATACGCCGATTAGGAGGGACTTGTCTGCTTCAAGATCCCACCAATCAGTGGGCACATCAGCGTTGAAGGGTTGCGGGATCCAGATATCCAACTCGCTATAAGCAAAACACAAACAAACACAGGAAAGAGTGATTAAAACCAGGAGATGGCCACAGCGGCACATAATCTAATGAGAGTGGCATTAATGTCTATCTGCAGACATCTGGTAGGAAACATGAGCATTAGCAAGCCACATCTCATTTAGGTCCATTTCTCATCTTGTTTATTCAGGGCCAACCTGATTATGGCCAGAGATCTGAGCCACTCGCTTATCTCACCCCATGCACTTGCGTGCACACGCGAGCCCCTCGCAGTCATTAGAACTTCAGTAGAGTCCTTGAGAGCATCAACATGGCAAGCACGTTTACACATTATAAATGCATGCACATCTGGGTGGGGGTGTTGTCAGAAAGGGGGAGGAGAAGGTGGTGATGGAGGGAGAGGAAAGATAACAGCAGGCAGGATTCAGTGGAAGGGAATGGAGAGAGATGCCAACCTTGACTCAGTTCCCTCCAGGATTCTGTCTGCATGGTCTCCGATGACTTCTTGTCGCAGATAGTAGAGCATGCGGACCCGCAGCAGCACTCTGTCAGAGAGAGAAAGAGCAGGAGACACAAAAAACAAAACAAAGATGAGTTGGGGTTAATGGAGTGACACAGAATGAAAGGAAAGAAAAAGGCACAAAGGGAAGGGGAGAAGGCAGAAAACAAGAGTGAGTAAGTTTGGCCAGCTCTGAGCTGTGCCAGCAGCAGTAGCAGTGGCAGCAGCAGCTCTTTGGCATGTGCCATGGCTCATCCATCATGCTGCCAGGGCTGATTAGCCACGCTGTGCGGCAGCCTCCACGCCTGACAGATGGCTGCACATAATCACCTCTGTGTGTGCCGCCTTTCACCCGCTTCCAACAGGTCTGCCTGGCACCTGGCCTGGCACCGCGCCGCTGCGCTTGGGGAGCCGCCCGTACCCACCCTCGCCCCCCTCCTTCACACGTACGCACTCCAGCACCTTCATCCTCTCATTTCCATTTCCTTCCTAATGCTGTTAGGGAAGTTGGGGAGGTGCTAACGGGACGCCTCCAAAGTACAGAGGCAGAAGTTTGCAGTGCAGCGAGCAGATGGTTGGCGGTCTAAGCACCTCGCATTTATCGTCTCGTAACGTTTCCTCAGCTGTTGCTCTGTTCCCCTTTTCTGGATGCACATCAGAGCCAGCAGTGTAAACCATGTTTTGCCTTCTCTCTCTCTGTCACTGCCTAGCATAAGGCAGGACACAACAATGCTGGCCTGGCAACAGAAATTATTTATCAAACGAAACCGGAGAGGCCTTCGAAAAACAAAAGACACAAACCGGCGGCACACGAGGCATAATGGATGTGCTGGGTGAGAGGCGAAATCATCATGTGGTCTGATGAGCCGAACGATGAATTATTGAGTGATCTTAAAATCTTTTAATTTCAGAGATGAAAAAGATTCCTGATGGCCTGTCATTCATTATTTCAGGAACTTGGCAGAAGCCTTTGCCAGAAAGATGGGGTTCTTTTTTTTTGCCAGATTCTCTACAGCTGGCCATTTTTTAACTGACATTCATTAGTCAAAGCTAAACTACGGAGGAGCCAAGCAACTTAATGAAACATCTGCACCACAAGGTAACAGTGCTAACTCGCTTTTGGACACGTTCAGCTAAACTCGCAAGTTTGCTTCAATTACTTTTTCAACTTGAAAAGCTCTTCACAAGTTTTCAAATGCACCTGCTTCTGAGGATATCAGGCTTTGAAGGCAAAAGGTTACTTTCAAACAAGATGGCAGCAGAAGAACTGAGCTGGCTGTGTGGAATTTTAAACCCGGGCTCTTCACTTTTTGACCAGGGAATTTCCACAAGCTTTCTAATCATTTGATAAGGATTTTTTTTCTCATACAAAAATTGGCAGAATGATTTCCATTCATATGTCAGGTATAAATCTGAATAGATCTAGATTATACTCTAATACATTAGGACTTGTTGCCCCCATCAAATTGAAAAAGGTTAGAGAAAAACGTACTGTGCCATGGTACAACAGTAATACCCACTCTCTCAAGAAAGAAACTCTTGAGCACAAATGGAGAAAAACTAACTTGGAAGTTTTTAGAATTGTGTGGAAAAACATTATGTCCAGCTATAGACAGGCTCTAAAAACTGCCAGGGGCCAAGCAAATCCACAAACTCAGAGAAAATAACCAAAACAATCCAAGGTTTTTATTTAGCACAGTGGCTAGATTAACAAATAACCAGACGCCACCCGATCTAAATATTCCCTCACAGTTCAATACTAATAACTTTATGAATTTCTTCACTGACAAAATAGATAACATCAGAAATATAATAACAAATGTAGATTCTACAGTGTCTAATACTTCAGCTTCACTCATCACACCCAAAGATAAATTGCAGTGCTTTAGAACTATAGGAGAGGAAGAGCTAGATAAACTTTTCACTACATAAAAACCAACAACATGTATAATAAAAACCGTACCCACTAAATTACTGAAAGAGTTGCTACCTGTAGCAGAAGAACCACTTCTCAATATTATTAACTCGTCGTTATCTTTAGGTCACGTCCCAAAACCATTCAAGCTGGCGGTTATTAAGCCTCTTATTAAGAAACCACAACTAGATCCTAGTGAACTGGCAAATTACAGACCCATTTCAAATCTTCCATTTGTCTAAAATTTTAGAAAAATGCAAAAAATTATCTCTATGAAGAATTTTCCTTCATTGAGGTTTTCAGGCCCCACCATAGCACAGAAACTGCACTTGTTAAAATCACAAATGACTTGCTTTTTGTGTCAGACCAAGGCTGCATCTCATTGCTAGTTTTATTTGATATTAGTGCTGTGTTCGACACCATAGATCACGACATACTCATAGGTCAATTACAAAACTATATAGGTATTCAAGGGCAGGCTTTAAGATGGTTTAGATCCTACCTGTCCGATCGCTACCACTTTGTTTATCTACATGGGGAGTCATCTCATTTATCACTAGTAAAATATGGAGCGCCACAAGGATCTCTCCTAGGTCCTACTGCCCCTTGATAATATTATTAGAAAATACGGGATTAGTTTCCACTGTTATGCTGATGAAACTCAACTACACATCTCAATGAGACCAGATTAAATTTCTAAATTATCTAAGATAACAGAGTGTGTTAAAAATGTAAAAGAATGGACCAATAATTTTCCCCTATTAAGTTCGGATAAGACAGAGATATTACTTATTGGACCAAAAAACAGTACACAGAATCTAATAGATTACAATTTGCAACTAGACGGATGTACCGTTACTTCCTCTACAGTCAAAAATCTGGGTGTTATATTAGACTGCAACTTGTCTTTTGAAAATCATATTTCCCATGTTACAAAAACAGCATTCTTCCATTTTAGAAACATTGCCAAGCTACGAAACATGTTTCTGATGCAGAAAAGCTAGTTCATGCGTTCATGACCTCTAGACTGGACTATTTTAATGCATTGCTAGCTGGTTGTCCTGCATTTTCAATAAACAAGCTACAGGTAGTCCAAAATGCAGCAGCTAGAGTCCTTACCAGGTCAAGAAAATATTATCATATTACCCCAATTTTACAGTCTCTGCACTGGCTAACTATTAAGTTCCGTATCAGTTACAAAATATTATTACCTACTTATAAGGCCCTTAATGGTTTAGCTCCTGCATACCTTACTAGTCTTGTACCACGCTACAATCCATCACGCTCCCTAAGGTCACAAAACGCTGAACTTTTGGTAGTACCTAGGATTACAAAGTCCACTAAAGGAGGTAAAGCTTTTTCACATTTGGCACCAAACCTCTTGAATAGCCTGATAATAGCCCGATAAACCCTGATAATGTTCGGGGTTCAGACAAACTTTCTCTGTTTAAATCTAGATTAAAAACACATCTCTTTGGCCAAGCATTCAAATAATGCATCTCATAATTTTGGACTACAGTTATATCTGATTAAATGCGCATTATTATTCTTTAGCTTGGGTTAATCTAATTACTATTTTACTTGGTTGGAACAGCAACTACGCTAATAATGTCTCTATTTGTTTCTCTGTTTTGCCACGGATTTACACAAGCTTCAGTCTGTATCCAGAACACCTGAGAAGAGATGATGCCAACCCCTCAGAGAACCTCAGATGATGCCAACCCTGAAGCAACATACAGAACTACCAAATTTTGCTATAAGTTTGATTGCATCATATAATAATTGCTGTTAATAGTGTTCATCTGTTTGATTATGCCTTTTATTGATTTTTCCATACATTTCTGCCATATGCACATAAACTGAAACCGAATTCACATAAACTGAAACCGAAAAGCTGCTTTGCAACGATTTGTATCAAAAAGCGCTATACAAATATACTTGAATTATACTAATGCACCAATGTCTAATGTGCAACATATTGCCAATGAAATATTTAAAGCAGTGCAAAACAAGGGACAAAAATATGATATGATATATGAACTAATACATAAGTATCCTTAAGTTGGGAAAGGGCATTCTGTGAAATGGTACATACTTGTTGCAGTGGTGTTTCAGGTGTCTCTTGTAACTGTCTTCTTGAAGGAGGATGTCAGGATTACAGTCAGCAAGCCAGTCAGCCTGTGGCATGTGAGTTTGAGCAGCCTGCGGCTTCCCCTTCTTCCCTTTACGCCCCCGGGGCACTGGAGCAGACAGTCCTAAAAACCACAGTAATGTCATTGTCAGCATCTGCCTCTTCACATACTAAACAAAGGAAAGAAATTATGCAGTTTTTAGACTGGTTCCAGATCGGCATCCTACCTGAGTGGTTGGTCAGTGTGCGGCTCTGGCCATCCTCGGTAGGGGTTATGAGGTCCCAAATGAAGCTCTTGATGTTCTCGTCTCCACGGTAGTGGAGCAGGCAGTAAGCCAGGAGTGCGCGGCAGATGGTCTCTATGTCTCGCTCCCTCAGTGGGCGCTTAAAGCGTCCATGGGACAGGATGTCACCCCAGCGGCCCCAGCTATGCACAACAGAAGAGAAGTTAGCCAGAGCAAAAATAGCATGTGAAAACTTCAGTTTGTGTCCTTTCAGTTATTTAAAAAATTCAAGCCTTTTTGAATTGCAGTTGTTTGGTTTTGTAATGAAGCATGGGGTGGGGGAGGGGGGAAGTCAATGACAAAACTAGTTAAACTAATTCAAAAAGAGCATTTGTACTATCTGGGTAAAAAAAAACTAGCACAGTGTCAGGATCGTTCAAGTATAATATTACTCTACGGTTGTGCCATTTCTCACAAACTGAAGGAGGAGGGGTGGCACCACTGCATTGCTGGCATGGTATATGACCATGAGGAGACCCAATGCCCTTGTTATTTGATGGAGTACTCAAGCGCTCTCTAAGCACAAGCCTAAAGGGCTTTTTGGGGAAAGTGTGTGTGTGTGTGTGTGTGTGTGGGGGGGGGGGGGGGGGGGTCTGCTCTGATTTCACAGCCCTACACTGCTTTTCCAAAAAAAAAAAAAAAAAAAAAAAAAATTCAGAAGAGACAAAGCCCTCAGACTTGATGGATCTAATTTGCCGTATAGCCCAGGGGTCTAGATGTGTCTGACTGGAAAGAAAAAAAAAGAAAAAAAAAAAAAAAAAAATACTGGTCAGACATGGTGCATGCAGTCAGCCATGATTAGTGCTGAGTGCACTGAGGCCTGGCGGTTAATTAACTGTGTGCGTTAGATAGCGCCGTGTCTGCCACTGCCCCGGGACAAGCAAGCGTGACAAACTCGGCCACTGCACTGGTGGGCCATGAGCTACCAGATATTCTCATTCCAAATGGAAAACAAGACGAGACGAGGGGAATTTGGAAGATGATTAAAAACAAAGCAGGAAGCTGAATATCCTGTCTCATGGCACTGGGACGGACTTCCTGCTAAAGCTGGTTTCCATTGCGAGTTACGATTAAGGGAAATATGTTTTCAACAAATATGGACTGAAAACGTCTGATGCATAGAATTAGTTTGCAGCAATAATTGTAACTTGTATGTTTCTATGTGGGAAACACGTGGGGATCCCCCCCCCCCAATGGGGGTGCATCGTTGCCCTATAGGGTCATGTATAGTTGGTGCACTCAAAGCAGCTTTTGAGGAAAAAAACCATCTGCTAAATGACAACTAATTATAGGGATAGGCCCCAGGGACTGCTCAAGAGCAAGATGGCGATTTAGCAAAATCTCAGTAAATTTTCAGGCTAAAGCAGCCCATTAAAAAGGAGTACAAAGCTGTTAAAACCAACAACAACACTTTAATATGACCATTTCCAGACTGCACTCACCCATACACCAGCAGGTTCTTCTCCACTCTGAAGCACTCACTGCGGGGGTACCCCTGGGTTCGGTCCTGGGGCCTCCGCGGTTTCTGAATGGGCTTGTCCTCCGAGTCACTCTCAAGCTCTGAGTACTCCATCAAATCATCCTCCTTCATAGAACTGTAGTGCCGAGTCTGCTTCCGGACCCGTGGAGTGTCAATCACCAGAGTATTCTGACGAGATACAATCTTGGGTTAGAATGCTCTCTCAATGGTTTAAGACAGCAGAAAAAGTTTGTGCATGTTTAGCACTTTTAGTACCATACCATGGTAGCACCATGATATAGGTGGCAGACCTCTGCTGAAGGACACATGCAGAAAATACTGAGATAGAGCATTTTAATTTAGACATAACATGGGAGTTTCCCTTCAAGCAGATATAAGCTACTTAGCGCTTCCAATTCTCCTGAGTGCAAAGAACAGTGGTAATTACAGAAAATGCTTCCCATGGCCAAGTTTAAACAATTTTGCTTTTGCTCAATTACGGCTACATTCCACGCACTGTTAGTCTGGGAAAATCAGCCTCATTAATTATGGCCAGATAGCATATTTATGAGGAGTGACACCACCGAGTGTGGTAGAAACTATCCAGATTTGGATTCACACCATCTTCAGTTATCAATTGTCAGACAGAATTATGAAAATGATACCTGTCAAAAGCTGCTAATGCATGACCCGACATTAACGAAACAATGAATAATAGTCAGCTGTAAGTGCTCCACACGATTACACAAGAGAGAGGTGCTACAGATTAGTGCCTCACTTCATGCAACATCTTCTGTGAAGCATTTCACAGCACAAGAGAGCTCCTTTTCACCATTAAGTTGCAGCTTACCCTGCCATTGATCACATCCAGGTCCAGCTCTGCTTTCTTTGCCCATTTCTGCCAGAAATCTGGGTCCTCCAGAGAAATGTCGCTTCTGTTCCCAGAGGCCACAAAACTTGCCTGGTAGGGAAAAAATGAATATAAATAGTGAGATCAGAGACACTTAACCTTTAGGTTGCACTATTTTAAGAGCCAGATGAAATGGGTAGTATGCTTATATAAAGGTAATTATGCAATCACATTGATAGGTAGGTCAGTTTTTTTTGTTAATATCATCAATTCTTCAGCCATGGCAAAAAGACTGAAAGATTTTAAATGTCATCACCTTAGCAAATGTTGAGCCTTTGCCTTCTGATTCAATAGTAATGGTCTGTGTACGTCTCTGCAAAATCTGATCAATGTCTTCTTCACAGAACTTAGATCCCTCATCCTCCTCATCCATTATAGCACCATACGCTCCTTTCCTTAGAAGGTCCTCAATCTCCTTTTTAGAGAGCTGCTGATCCTAAAAAAAGGGGAGTATGAATGAACTTCACATAATACAGATCTCAATAAATTTACTGTTTTCATCTTGGACCTTTTATGGAGTGGACAAATTTAGGCAGACGGTAAAAAGGAAAATAAGGCAGAGTGCACTGGAATTAGAGGTCTTTCCACTGACCGCTAATATGTGCAAAGAATGTTTGATTAATGAACCATCTGGAACACTGTTTGAGTGAAACACCAGAAAAAAGGTGGCACTGTCTGCAGTTCATACCCCATTGGCAGCATTTTCCCTCCCGCTCATGGACTGAAGCACAGCCTTGTCCAATCCTAACTTCAGACTGGCCTTGTCAAACATCTCTCTTTCGTAGGAGTTCCTGGTGATCAGGCGGTAAATCTTCACAGCCTTGCTCTGTCCTATCCTGTGGCAACGAGCTTGTGCCTGAAGGCAACAGCACAAAACGGTCACACACACAGTGTAGAGAACTCACATTTATACACACACACACTCATCCTAGAAAACTGCTAAGGTTGCAGCAGAGTACTTCCAGCTGAGTTACTAGTTGGAATGCAGCTAAAAGATGCTTTGTGAAATAAAATAGCTTCCAATGAAGGTACAGCAGTTTCCCATACACAGGGACCATATATGGTAAGAAACAGCCATGATTACCTGCAAGTCATTCTGAGGGTTCCAGTCAGAGTCAAATATAATGCAAGTATCAGCTGCAGTTAAGTTAATACCCAGGCCTCCAGCCCTGGTGCACAGCAGGAACACAAAACGGTCAGAGTCTGGTCGTGAAAAGCGGTCAATAGCTGCCTGGCGGAGGTTTCCTCGAACTCTGCCATCTATACGCTCATATGGATACTTGAGAACAGGAAATGGAGTATTAACCACACCTTATAGGTAATGCCATTTTATTAAGCATTTTCTGTTAAC
Source organism: Cyprinus carpio (assembly GCF_018340385.1). Taxonomy (NCBI): domain Eukaryota; kingdom Metazoa; phylum Chordata; class Actinopteri; order Cypriniformes; family Cyprinidae; genus Cyprinus; species Cyprinus carpio. The sequence goes on from NC_056598.1 coordinate 13,268,432, forward strand.
CCAATATTGTTATTTTTTTCAGTTTCTACCCAGCATATGAGATTGCACATTATAAGGTTTCTCTCTCAATTTGTTGGCAGTGCTATGGGCTCAAGCATCCTACCGTCTCTGGATGAGGTAGTCCTCCAGGATGTCCAGACAGCGCACCATCTGGGAAAAGATGAGCACACGGTGACCCCCAGCCTTCAGTTTGGGGAGCAGCTTGTCTATCAGCACCAGTTTTCCTGCAGCCTGGATCATGGCCTGGAGGTGGAACTCTGGGTGGTCTAAGGAGTGACTCTCCCGGAACTCCTCCATTATCTTCTCCTCGGCTCCTACAGACAGAGAAAAGAGTGAAATTTCAGTCTGACTGACTGGAAAAATAGTAATAACCTTTGAGCATACACTTAACATAAACAAGTTTTCTGTTCACACAAAGTTTTACATCAGAGTCTACTGCTCACCATTGATGAGGTAGGGGTGATTACAGCACTTTCTCAGCTCCATCATGGTGTTCAGCAGGTTGGGAACATTGGATCCTCCTCCACCGCCGCCACTTTTGGACAGGAAGGCAAAGTTCTTCTCCAAGATGGCACGGTAGTATTTCTTCTGCACATTGGTCAGCTCTACTTCAATGATGGTCTCCTCTTTCGGTGCAAGATTTTTCTCCACATCCTCCTTTAGTCGGCGCAGCATCATAGGCTTCAGGATGCCTTGCAGTTTTTGCACCTGAAACCAGAAAGTGACATTAGATAACATCCAAGCATCACTAAAAATGCACCTCATAACAATTGCGATGGTTTAACAATGCTGATATTCCATACCTGTTCTTCTGTTTTAAGATCTCCAAACTCCTGCATGAAGGTCGACTCAGAGGGAAACCTGTCAGGCTCCAGGAAATTAAGGAGACTGAAGAGCTCCTCCACTGTGTTTTGCAGTGGGGTTCCAGTCAGCAGGACTTTGTGTTCCTATGAAAGGCAGAGCATCTCATTAAGTCACTGTTCTTTTCTTTAACAAAAACAAATCTAATAAAAATTGTTTCCACAATTTTTACAAGGAATTTAAATTACTTGTCCAATCATTTGTGATTACTGGATATGGATTTTTATTTTTATTTTATCAAATCCATACTTGACTCATTAAAGGGATACTCCACCTCAAAATGAAAATTTTGTCATTAATCACTTACCCCCATGTCGTTCCAAACCCGTAAAAGCTCTGTTCATCTTCGGAACACAATTTAAGATATTTTAGGTGAAAACCTGGAGGCTTGAGACTGTCCCATAGACTGCCAAATAAATAACAGTGTCAAGGTCCATAAAAGGTATGAAATTCGGCATGAGAATACTCCATCTGCCATCAGACGTGCAATCTGGGTTATATGAAGCGACGGAAACACTTTTTGTAAATGAAGAAAACAAAAATAATGACTTTATTCAATAATTCCTTTGTCAACAATCTCCTCTGTCTCTCTTCATATCACCGTATGCTGTGTATGCTCTTCTGTATCATCCGCGCCACAAGGATGTGCTGTTTCTACGTGTATTTAGCTTTGATATGAAATAAAACAGCGCATCCTTGTGGCACGGATGATACAGAAGAGTTTTCTTCACTTACAAAAAGTGTTCCCGTCACTTCAAATAACCCAGATTGCACATCTGATGGCAGATGGAGTATTCTGAAGACGACTTTCATACCCTTAATGGACCTTGACACTGTTATTTATTTGGCAGTCTATGGGACAGTCTCAAGCCTCCAGATTTTCATCCAAAATATCTTTAATAATTGTGTTCCGAAGACGAACGGAGCTTTTATAGGTTTGGAACGACATGGGGGTAAGTGATTAATGACAAAATTTTCATTTTGGGATGGAGTATCCCTTTAAGGCATTGAGACCAATTTTTGAGTTTTGAATTTCTTTTCTAAAATAATAAAATTCCCTGATAATTCCAGATTTTCCAGCACCCTGAATCTTGTAACTAGTAAAGGTTAAAGCTAGAGCAACATTTATAGCAGGTTATTTTCAGCAACATCATGTTTCTGAGATGGAAGGGGAAGCACTAACCATGTCCATCATCTTTAGGCCCTCAAGCAGCTTGCAATTCCTGTTCTTGAGCCTATGAGCCTCATCAATGATCACACAACGCCACGGCACACTCCGAAGCTCGGGGCAGTCCGTCAGGATCATCTCAAATGTGGTGATGATTGCATGGAATTTGTAGGCTCCCTTTATTACACGACCCTGAAGGAAGACAGCTTTTGGTTACAATGAAGGGCACTTGAGAACCCAAACCTATGTATAGAGTCATGTTTAACCTTATATTTGTCCTGCAGATAACTTGTGAAACATTAGCTTCAATAACTTCAAAGTTATAAAATGCATATCACACATGACAAAAGTAGCATTACATACCTGTGAGTCTCTGTAGTACATCTCGTAAGCCTGAATAGTCTTTCGGCTGGCCTGGCTACCGTGATAGACAACTACATTTAGCTCAGTCCATGTCCTAAACTCCCTCTCCCAGTTGGGGATGGTGGAAAGAGGTGCAATCACCAGGAAAGGGCTGTGGATTCCCTTCAGGTATATCTCATAGAGGAATGTGATGGACTGGATTGTTTTGCCAAGGCCCATTTCATCGGCTAAAATGCAGTTTCGTCTGAGAACAGAAACAAAAAGTGCAATTGCACCGGTAAGAATATGAATTTTCATAGAGGCCGCAATTCATGACATCCTTGCATTTAAATGGTATACAAAATGCACTTCAGTCCGTGTGTGAGTGAGCAGTGCAGCTGGATGGCTAGGTAATTGCATACATACGTGTTGTACCAGTTGAAGAGCAGCCAGTTGACTCCCTCCAGCTGGTATTCCCTGAGCGCATTGCCGTTTTTATATTCTCTGGAACTCTCGGATTTCTGCCAGTCACTGGCGGGAGGTCGCTCCTGTTTCAAATAAAACAATTCCTGTTAGTGGTTTCCGTGCAACCGCAAGAATGTGGCCCTCTCCCCTCACTTGCTCAGCACTCCAAAGAGAAAATAAAGAGAGGGCTAGAGAAGTGCCAGCTCTTACCACGCGCTTCGGCTGCGGCTCACGCTCCATCACTCTCTCGAACTCCTCAATCTTCCCTTGGTCGATGTCAGCTTTTAACTCCCACGTGCTGTCCTCATAGGGCAAGGAGCACCACTTCACCAGGTACAGAGTTACAGGCTGCAGGAACACATGTCAAAATGTTATCCAAAAGAGGGTTCTCACATTTTTCTGAATTTTTCTGGGGGCGGTCTGACTGACATCTTCACAGCTGCAAAATATCTACTAAGAGCTTTAATCAAAGGTAATCCATGTTGTTTTGAGAGACAGATGCTTTGAGAACAATTGAAGTGGATTGATGAGAGAGAGAAGTCATACCTCTCCATTTTCATCGGTGCTTTTAGACACATCCAGAACTCTGTCCACCTCCACATAATCTGGGTTGAAGGGCTCATCATCCATCTGTCAATAAGAGTGTGATTGATTGGTTAGATGGAGCATTGCAGAATGGCGGCTTCATTGCTGCTTGAGTTTCAACTACTACGAGGCTCTAAATGAGAATCTACTAGGTAGAATATTTTCAGATCTCTCTGATGTGGGTGGCATAAATTGATCTGGGAAAACCCCAATGGGTTTTGATTGAAAAGCCCTTTCGAATGTAGTGTGGAGTTGCAAACCAGAAACGAAAGTCCTGACATACATTTCAATGCAACGGCTTGAATTCCTTTAACTTGTGAACTGAACCAGGCAGCATGTGCCGAGAGATTGCGTACAACAGAGATAAGAGCCTGAAGTGAGCCATTTTATTGCCTTAGCATGGATGATATTGTTCAAAAAGCCACCATAATACCAGCACAACACACCATTCTTGAGCATACATACTGTCACCATTATCAGTGAGGGCCATAAAATGAGGGGGGACGGAATGGAATAAATATAAAAAAAAAAAAAAAAAAAAAACCATTTGGGACAAAATGGTGGATGACAAGGAAAATGGAGGGTTGATGCTAACCTCAGTTAGGAAATTACTAAGGGCCTGTTTGGCTTTGAACCTCTTGATCTTCTGCTGGATTCTCTTATCCTTCTCCAGCTCTTCGATGTCTGCCCAGCGACAGTGCAGGTAAGAGCTGTAAAAAACAAACAATAAAAAGTAATTTCCTGGGTGACCTCAGCAAAAGTATAGTCCAGAAATTCTACATGTCAGATAAACAAGACTGAGGATGTTTGTGTGGGAGCACAATAAGAAATCTTGTTCTTAATTAACAGGTGTATTAAGAGGCCATAATTCATCTGCATAGTTTTATGCATTGAGAAAATCTGATGATATACTCAGTTTAGTAGCTTGTTTGCACTACTTAATGCAAAAAAAATCCATTAAATGTTTAAGTCTTTAAATCTAATAATTCTAGTTTTCTTCATTATATAAATAAGTGACATTAGATGGAAGGCATGCTATAACAGATACTCACAAGCCTTTGAATTTGACATAAAACTCCTCAACCTCAACCTCTTCACCAGACGTCAACTGTAAAATAAAGAGCAGGAACATTATTTGGTGATGAAAAAGTGTGTTTGTAACATGTTTGGAGCTGTCAAATCACTAGTATGCATGACTTTCAACCATCACAAGTGTAACCCACTTCCTGTGACAAACAACACTGCTTTTTGGCATTGCTCTCAACTGTAATGCCCCAGAACAAAAGTAGTATGACAACAGAGACTGGGAGTGGATAAAAAATAAATAAAAAAAATAAATAAATAAAAGCGCAATCCTCCTCCTCCTATTCTCTTTCTCCAGCTAGTAGTACGCCGTGCGGCTGAGTCATGAATCACTTCAGCTCCTCTACCACACACAGCCTCATTCACAGGCAGCTGACCCGGGGCCTGGCTTCCTGCCAAAACCACAGCTCTACGGCAGACGCCAAACCTACCATTTCCTCGGGCGGGAGCCCATTTGCAGCTGCGCTACTAAGAGCCATGCACGGCGTATTATTTTTGGCCAGGCTTTGTTTTGTGGTGCTGTTTCAAAGAAGTAACATTGCACGCTGCCACTGCCTGCGTCTAAGGGCCTGAGATTAATCACGCTGAGAGACAGTTTATTCTTACATGGCTTCATCTCAAGACCTTGCACCAGCTTTGCTCTGAACTGGCCATGGCCTTCACTGGATTAATACTACTGCTGTCGGGCCGAAGACAATATCAGCCCACTCAGGCATATTCCTGGCAATCACAGGGTCTGGGGCAGGATTTGAGACAGCTGTTAGGTGTAATCTGCCCTGATCCGGTAGACAGCAGCGGTTAAAGCTCATGTGAGAGGCTTTCAACAGCTCAGCTCACCTCTTTCTTTCCCATACGCATCCCCATGATCTTCTCCACCACAGGGCCCTCCGCATCCAGCAGCTCCTACGGCACACGTGGGAATGAAGGACATGAAGTCAGTGTGAGAACATCCATCATGCATAACAAACAGCAGGTTACATCAGCAGTTTTCTAACTCTACTGTGGGGATTGTTAATCAGCCATCAGCATAAACAAACTTAGACATGACACACCCAAATGTTCAAGATAATGACCTGCTGCTCAGATGTGGTTGGAGACTTTGGTCCAGGAGAATCATCTCCATCGTCGTCGTCATCAGAAATTCTGAACTCCAGGTCCTCAGTGTAGCGTTTCCTCTTCACCTGCCGACTAGATCGCCTCTTCTGCAGTCAACATACGCACACAAAAAGTTACACAATGGCAAAAAAAAGAAAAGAAAAGAATATTAACAGAAAAACGCATACTAGGGCTGGGCGATATGGCAAAAAAATTAAAATCGCTTTTTTCAGAATGTTTGACTGATTCTCCATATTTACAGTTTTTAACTAGTAAACTTGAAAATGTAACTACAACATGATTCAAGTAACTTTTTCTTTATTAACCCTCCAGCTACAGAAAATTATATTCCAAATGCACCACATATAATGTTCTCAACATGATGTAAATGTTATTCTTTGTAGAAAAGATGCATGAACTACAACTACATTTTGTACAGACTTCTCATATGTTCAGAAATAATACAATGAAAATGTTTTTTTTTTTTTTTAAACTGTCAAAAGTCAAGGCAATTCAAATTACACCAGTAGACTATTACTAACCATAGGCTAAATGTTCTGTAAAAACAATGAACAGGAGCTTTCAGCCTGTCACCATGATGCAAACATGAAATATCAGAGTAGTAGTTCTTTACAGGTTTTTTTTTTTTTTAACCATATTAGTTGACCACCAGAAAAGTTTTTTTTTTAAACAATAATATCGTTATTAGATAAATGCCAAGTAAAAACTTTAGCAATGCTTACCTGAACACCATCATCTTCCTCTTCCTCCACTGAATGTGGTGGTGTTTTCTCCACATCAGAGGTGACTGAGGGCTCTCTCTTGCGCTTTGCATCTTTCTTGGTGCTGCTACTGGACTCCGAGTCAGACTTTTTAGCACTGTGGGTGAACAGGGAGGTTTGGTTAATGTAACAGTCAGACCAATAAACCACAGATTTGTCTGGTTCATATGTCAAACCATTACACTATAAATAGTTTTAGTAAAGAACAGAAGAGCAAACAACCAGTCCAAAAACTTTTAAAGTTATAATTTATATGAATGCATAAGGGAACTTATATTTTTTTCTGTTCAGTCTTATTTTATAATTTAATTCAAAAAAGTCACCTGTTAGCTTTAACAATTAACTTAAAAAGTAAACAGAACAATTAAATGCTTTAATAAAAGTTCTGCAATCAAAACAAGATGCCATAAAACCATGTATAATTTTTACAAGAATTGGAAAACTGTCATTTTAGGTGTATAACATCACACCACTGTTGCAACGTCATGTGAAAATGTATACAAGGAAGAAGAAGGCAATCGACAGCTTTTGTACCTTTTCCCTACATTTCTTTCTCCATACTACCATATGTTCACACATACAGAAGAGGGGGAAAATGGATTAAGCTTTAAAGCCCTTCCCCTCTTAAGTTCGGTTTCAGACACACAAATGAGGGAATGAGGGGGAAGACTAGAACTAGTTAACTCCACTTCCAGTTCAGAGTCGCGCTCTCTCCCTGCCACAGATTACACAATGCCCTGGAGGCTCTCGCGCTCACTCACTCTGGGGCCCTCCTCTCTTTTCATTCGCACGCCAAGAGCAATCAAATCGCCCTGGTAACCGGCGGTCACGTGACCCGCACCTGTTCCTCTGGCTGGACGCCACTGGCTAAAGCCATCTGCTTGCCTCAGTCAGAGTCTCTCTCTCCAACACTCCTCAAGCACCTGCAGCCGCACCGCTCTGTGGCTTTGGGTTTCATACTGTCACTGCTCAGCAAACACAGCCAGAAATAAGGAGAAAAAAAAAGAAGGCACATACAAAAGAAAGAAAGAAAAAAAGGGATAGGAGGTGGGGGGGAAGCCACGAGGGCAGGAAGAACACTCAGTGTAGGGGGAGGGATGACAGGCTTCCTTTCGATGGCTGACCTTTATAAATCATAAAAGGCAAAGAGCTGCTATAGGATGCAGGACACACTGTAGATACATAGGCCAGCAGGATGGGCTGTGGTGCGAGTAGACTTAGAGACGAACTGGCAGAGAGAGAGAGAGAGGGGCTAATTGGCATTAGTAGGGGGAGGACGCAGGCCCCGCTGCAGGTTTGTATGAGCCACACCGCTCCAGTGCTGACACTCAGGAGGAGGAGAGAGGGCCAGGGGGTTAATGGGACACCTGCCGTCGCCAGTGAGATGACTCATCTTCAGCTGGACCCCCCCACGGTGCTCCCTCTAACAGCAGCTGCTCACATGTACACACACACACACACGACTGTTTACCCTCAACAGCTCTTTTGCGGCGTCGCACAAGCACAAACGTAAACACACGTACACAAAACTGCAGAGAATGAACATGCTACGACAAGTTAACAAACGCAAACAAAAATGAGCGTCTGTGTCCTTCAAAGCGAGGAGCTAATTAGGAACCACCAGACAAAACAAGGTCACTTTAACAATAATAAAAAAAGGAGACAGGACCTGAACACCCTCTTAGTCACAGAGTTGTGCTTGTGAGTGGAATCAAAGGAGGCGGTGCAATTAAAATCGCACTAAAACATGCCTGAATTATGGGTGGGGAAAGCCTAAGTATAGGACATATAACAAAAAGCTTCTGAAAATACTATCTTACTTTAAAAGATGAGATATGTGAGAGAAGGAACACAAACTGTGCTGTGGAATGAGAGGAAGGGCTAGAAAGAGACTCGGCAGAAGGTTCGCAAGCGTGTGATAATAGGTGGAAAAGGAGATTGTAGGCATGCAAGAGTGTGTGAAAGCGTTAGAGGCCTAGTCAAGAAGAAACACAGGAAGAGAGTCAGGAGGAAGCAATGGCATTGCATCTTGTGCTCTCAGAGCAAGGTCACCGGTGCTGTAGAGCCATTCAATTACTCGGCATCACTGAGAAGGCAGGTTTAATACATAAACTGCAACCACACATAGACAAACATGCTCATGTTTGTGTTTCATTGTTCTTGCACAAAAACAAAGCAACATATAGTGCAGTTCAAAAATTTTGGATGTTAATGATTTAAATGTTTTTTTAAAGAAGTTTCTTATGCTCATCAAGGCTGCATTTATTTGATGAAAAAACAGAAACAAATTAAATGTTGTGAAATATTATAGCAATTTAAACGGTTTTCTGTTTTAATATAATTTAACATGTAATTCATTCCTGTGATGACAAAGCTGAATTTTCAGCATCATTACTCCAGTTTTCAGTGTCACATGATCAGAAATCATACTAATATGCTGATTTACAATCAGTGTCAGAAATGGAGTTGTGCTGCTTACATTTTTTTAGGGACCTTTTATACTTTTCAGAATTCTTTGACAAAACGTTAAAAAGGAGATGTTTATTCAAAATAAATTGTGTTACAATATACACTACTATTCAAAAGTTTTTCTCTTTTTTTTAATGAAATTTATGCTTTTATTCAGCTAGGATGTGTTTAATGGATAAAAAGTGATAGTAAAGACTTGTATGATTAGAAAAGACAATATATTTATATTTTGAATAAATGCTATTCTTTTTAACTTTTTCTGCATCACAGAAATAAATTATATTTTAAAGTATATTAAAATAGGAAACCAATATTAGAAATTGCTATAATTTTTGATCAAAGAAACAGTTTCAGAGCATAGGGTCTTTCATGTGCATAGCATGGGGGGTGGCTCTTTGTTTTAAGCAAGGGAGTCTTTGATGGACAGCAATGCGAGTCTTCACTCTTGCCTGTGCCCCAGAGGCTGCGCATTCAGCGTTCGGCACACTTCTTGAATCCATTCAGCACACCATCTTACTCGCTCACTCTTTTGAGACGGTGGCCTGTCTGATCCCCAAAGCAGTGACGAGACTTCACAAGAACAGAAAACTCCTAAGCTCAGGTGGGACAGGTCTGCTAGTCTTAGAAGGATAAAATATACAGGGAGGACTAAGTTGGATGCTTGGCCCTTTCCTTCTGTTGTGCCATCCACCTCTCTGCACTTTGTCTTTGAGGTTCAATGTCACACAGAATTCAGCTTTTTTTCCACTGGAGCCTGGAGGGAAGACAAGGTGGAGTGCTTGTTTGAGGACAAATAAGCAAGCAGTCTGGCGTAAAGGTGCTGTAGTTAGACTCGTGAGCAAACAGGCATGCTGGTCCCACAAGCGAAGATCTTTGAGTACACACACATTGCAGCACTTCCTATGCAACCGCGACTGTTGTGGTTTTCGTATCTGAGCGCACAGGATGTAGCGAAGATAATCTGCGAAAGAGAAAAAGAGACTGCTTCGACATGAGATGGAAATCTAAGGGTCGGCGGAACTGCCCACCCAGGTTAGGTGGTTATGCAGTTAGAAAACAACCCCACTGACTAAAATGGGGGCTTTGCTATAGTTGCTTGGGAACCTGCCAATAAATTGAAGGTGAGAGGTGCGTATTTGCAATGCAAAACAGTCTTCTCGTGGGGGGAAGAGCCGCATGCAATGCAGTGCTGAGGAGGGATCTTTCTGAAGTGTTTGATGGCTGTGTGTGTGTGTGTATATGGAAAACAAACCTGGGCTCACAGACGCTCAACATTTTACCCTAGGTGCGGCCTGAGAATGACTATTTATAGTTGTGCTTTCTTTGTCAGATAAGAACGCCAACAGATACAAGGCTAAGACTTTTAACGTCCAACCTAGTTTCCTGTAATCCACTTGCATGAAAAGAGTAACTAAACAAGGAAAACGTTAAAAGAGCTGATAAGACAAACAAATGAAGATGGGGGAAGGGAAATGAATGACACTCACATCAAATGCGAGATGTGTTATATGTAGCCCACTTTTTGAAAAATGGGGCCACACAGTTTAAAAACTATCCACAGGGGCTCGCCAACACCACACATCCAGCTCTGTAGCAGATTTGGTCAAATTCAGGCCGGCATGATTAATGAGACAGCATTGTGGGCTAACTAGCATTTGGTGCCATTTTGAATGAAGACATCCCCCCTCCTCTTTTTCAAAAACACACACACACTTTCGTCCCTCCTCCCCCTTCAGATGACCTACTGCTCCGGCACTGTGCTGCAGATGCGCTTGATTTGGCCCAGCCCTTTTCCTCTAGATGAAAGGGACGCGACAGTGGAGTGATGGGGCTTCGGATGGATGGGGCGGGGGTGGGGAGGAGGTTAAGGGGGAAGGCTGACAAATTCCTCAGCCGGATCATGTTACTACCTCCGCTACAGGAAAAACGGCCATGCAACCTTGCTCTGCATATTCAGGATGCATGCATTTTCTCTATTTTCTGAGGGGGATGGGGGTTAAGGGAAAAAAGGAAGGGGGCATCATTTAAAAATACAATAAGCAGCATTATTGTGAACTATATCCAGGAGAGAGATGGTATAAGATAATATACCATGTTTTAGGTAGCGTTAATAAAAATATAAACTGACTAATGACTTCTTCACAGAACAAATGATCAGCAAAGATGAGATGCGATTATCTTTTTAAAGGCCTCCAGAATTAAGTTCAAGCAACTAGTGAAGGTTTTATCAGAAAGGTGTCACGTTTGTGGTTTGGCGCTTGCAATAAAAAAAAATTAAAATAAACCGAGCTAAAGCAAGTCTTAGACAATATAAAGATCCTTGTCTCTCAAAAGAAATATAAAAAAAAAAAAAAAACACCACAAACAACAACTAACTGAACTAACTCTGATAAAGAACCATCAGCTTGTACCAGACCTAGAAAACAACTCATACTAAACATATTTACAGTTCAATGAACCAGACGATCACATGAGGCTTTGTGACTCCATTCAGTACACGAGTAAGCACCTACAGTAAATATGGAGATTTCACATTTGGAAGCTAGATAAAACCTTAGATATAATTTTTAAAGACTACAGGAGGCTCAGATTTTACATACCTGGGCTTTTTGGAGCTCTTAGGCTTCGGGACGGCAGTCTTCACTTTTTTCTCCTTAGGTTCTTTGGGTGTCTTAGGAGTCTTCGGGGTTTTGGGAGTCTTGGGCTCTTTTGGTTCCTTGGGCTCCTTCTCCTTTGGTTTCTTTTTGCTCTTCTTTTCAATGACGGACTGTTCCATGGGAGTCATAAGAGAGTCTCCCTCGTTTATCAGAGAAGCCACATCTCTTCCGGCCTCACTGCTGATGTTGTTACCCTCCTGGCCTTCGCTAGTCTTGGTTTTCTTCTTTTTCTTCTTTTTTGGCTTGAGCTCGCTCTCCGTCTGCTGTATGTCACAGTTGGGTGGTTGGAGGTTTGGGCCCGAGGCAGGTGTCTTACTAGATGTTATCATCTCCAGGGAAGGATCTGATGGAGAATGCTGATGACGAGGAGAGAGAGACAGGAGCTGTTAGTACCAAAAAAGAAGAAATATAACCAAGGCAGGAGACATAACTAGAGGATTTCCTTTTTGCATTTTTGCATATCTCACAGACACAGAGAAGCTGAACAAACCTCACTGCATCGCTGCTTCTTTACATCAATCAACACCAGATACATTAAGTAGCTTTTTTTTTTTAATTTGGGGAAAAGTGAATAAACCTCTTCACATTTTCATGCACTCAAACAGCTGGCCCTGCTGCTGTTGGCCCTTGAAGCATGCCATGTTACTTGGTTTGATTCCCTTTGCTCCCATTAGAGCCAATGTTAGCTGTAGCTCGGCAGCATTAACCCAGCAACGGTTTTGCCTTTTTCCTTGCAGTTATCACCGTCCCCCTCTCCATTCATGGCAAAGACAGACTGACAGGAAATATGTTGGCAGCTGTGCTAAGCGTCCAGCTTCCCAGAGTCCCTGCAGCAGATGGGACTGAGGCATTATGACACTAATAAATTATATCTATACTTCATAACATTTTAGACGTCAGCAAATTTAATGCAATATGCTACAGCTTTCAAAAGGCATCTACACAAAAAACTGGCCTGGTGAAAGCAGTTTCCATCCTGGCAAATCAGAAAGAATATTGTGTATTCTCCATAAGCCATGTGTTGATTCTAGTCTAGAGTTTTATTGCATACCATGCACTTCGCTTTTAAAACAAAAGACTACATAAAACCACATCATTGTGGTGATGAAATGCATATTTCCTGTAAACAACAGCATGAGAAATAAGGGTGCACCATGCATGCCAAACAGTGGCAAGGTCACAGAAAATACCCAACACCCAGTTCAACGGTGATCATTAGAGCAGCTGGAACAGCGAGCGTTCTGCCACCGCTTTAACGGATAAATGTCTCTCCTCTTGCCAAGCCTCCCCAATAATCAATTGCATGAATGACAATAGGCCTACCGCACGCGCTCTCTGCATTTCTAATTCGACAGCAGCAGTCCAGAATACAATATGTTCAATATAGGATTTCATCTCTCGGAGGGGGAAACTGACGTGTCAGTTAATCTAGCAGGCAAAGTGCTCACTCGGTGAGCTAAATACTCCCTGAAGGAGCACTGCGCTTCGGCTCAGCACGGCAGGCTTTTTGCAGGGTGAACCTGTGAGTTAACACCCAATTCATCTGATGAAAAGCTGGCTCCCAGACACAGAGCCTAACCCTTGCTAAACCTTATCTTCAAGATTCATTGCTCACTGCTGTTGAACTTCAGTCTGCTTCTGGCTCATCCAAATGAGCTACAAATTTATGGCACTGAAAAACTTAGATACGGCGAGCTACTTACTAGCAGCTAACTATTACAAATAAAGCTCCCACAGCATAAAACTGCTTGATTATGCCAAAGTATAGCAAAGGCTTCCTATCTCTGTCACATGAACTTATAAGGCTCTGAGGCTGTACCAACCTTTAAAAATGGACAATGATGGCAAGTTAGTGCTTAACACATATCAAAAGGCCAGACAGGAGTTACTACAACATTTATGCACTTGCCATGCTACCCATTCTGTGTTGCAACTTCCTTTTACAGCATTTGGTTTGCGCAAATTCAGAACAGCAAGTGCAAGCCTACAACCGTACCCTCCTGACTATATGCTGAATATTTAGGAAGTACTGCTCTGTTCGCATCTGACCCAGAGAGAGTGCGAAACCACTAAGATGGCAGGCAGCTGCTGTCAGCAGAGAGTCTCAGGAGGCTGGCACCTTGCATGAACTGCTAAACAGGAAATAAAGGAATCATAAACATGGCATGCATGCATTCCCATCTGCACTTCTATTTTAGTTCTTAAAGCCCAGTGTGATGCTGTGAACACTTGCGCTTGGTACCAGTTTGACTGGAGCTACAATGAAGTGTCTGTTCCCCTAGATGAAGCACTGCTCTACTTAAAGGTCACGGTCTCATTTATTTCTCATCAAACCTCTCAATATCTCATGAATGACACGGCTCTGGAGTTTTATAGCATGAGAGGTGAATGCTGAACTTAATGCCAATTTATGTTCCTGCTCAAATATTTTTTTTGAAAACCATTGCAGGTTTCAGAAATTAGATGAGATATCCTGATATCAGTGAATGTTGTCTCAGCTGGTCTAAAATGTACAGTTAAAGTCATGATCAGTGATGGGGAGTAACTTTTTGCATGTAACGGAATCATGCAATTTAATTACAAAAATAAATGTAACTAATCTGTTACAGTTACTGTGAAAAAATGTGGGATTAAATTAGTATATTTAGTATATTATAAAAGTGTTAACGATTACAAAGTTGGTCACAACTGAATATGTTCACACAAAAAAAGATTTGACCGATTTCTTTCCAAAATTCCGTTGACTGCTATAAAATAAAAATGAGACGCCAATGTTTCAGGAGTTTAGGACACCGAATAGGACACATGCTTATTTGATAACTGTTATATTTCTTATTTGGGCTTGTGTATGCTCTATATTTTTTAAATTAACCTTTTTTTCCCACAAGGCATTGTTAGATGCCAGTTTTTCCTGTCATAGCTATGCAAAGATTTGTCATAGCAATAAAACTATATTTTTATTAGGATTTTAAATCTGTAATTTACATTAATCTTACAATCTTAAAGTAAAAAGAGGTACTAAAGTCTGATTTAGTGGTGGCTGTGCTTTAAAATTAAATTCTTAATTCAAGTGATGAAGTATTTTTAAAGTCTGTCAGTAATCAGTTTCCAAAACAACCTTCCCAACACTGGTCATGGAGGAAGCACTGCAAAATCTTTTCTTTCAAATTGTGACATCTAAGTAAAACAGATCAACATTTAGGGCTGAGAACTTGGTTTTAAGTGGTTGTTGATTGCGGTTGCTAGTTTAAAGGTTGTTGATTGGATAGAGACAGATCTGATATTGAGCTTACAGTTAATTGTAAGAACTTGTCAGTGTAAAACGGACTAAATGATTAGAGACATCTAGTATAAGTCACCAGAAAAGTCTGTTGTTTCATTGTAACATCAGTTATGACTTGTTGAACAGATGGAATTGTTCACAATGAGCTCATGCATTTAAAAAATAGGCTGTATTTTTATTCACACCATAGCAGACAGAAAATATGTTAGGATTAAATGTAGGCAACTCATGGCAAAAACAAGATGGCTTATTAGCTACAGTGAAAGCGGTACACTTAACTGCATGCACTTCATCTAGGTCACAAGTGAGGTGGATCAATTAATACAAACTGATCTTAAAAGGTCAACCACAAAACTTCAATATCATCTCACAATCAGCCAGACACCACCACTGACATCAAGCCATGGCTGTCAACGCTGGTATGAGTGAGATAAAGAGATACAAAAATGCTATGTGCAGGATGTGCATGCTGGCATAACAGCAGCCATTGTGTGTGAATGGGTCACCAGAGAAAGAGGCTTTCAGAGCAAAACAAGCTAATGGCATCAGAAGCATGTGACACATGCAGCTATTGAGCTGCTAACCTCCCTTTCCCACTGGCTCCCTCCTCCACCCTCCCAACAGGACGCATCCTGCTGTACGCCATTAACTCACGCATGACTCCTCCGAGACAGGCAAAGCAAACAGAAAGAGCAGAGCGAGAGAGAGAGACAGAAATGATGCAGACACAGAGCGAGCAACAGCGAGAGGGGAACGGAAGGAGTGCAGACGGGGGAGGAGAGTGATGCTTACTGCGAGCAGGAAGGGAGCATTTCCCCTTCAGAGTGGGAAGGGGGGAGGGGTGAGGGGGGTTAGGAGATTAGCACTGTGGCGCCTGTGTCTTGGGGAGGGCCAGGATATGCAGTGAGGATGAAACAAACAGCTGTAAAAAAAATCCATTTCCACACTTGTGGGGCACAGGCGGCACCACAGCCACTAAGAAAAACCTTCAAATGGGCCTTCTGCCACCCACTTACACAACATAGACTTTCCAAAACACTTTTAATGGCAATGGAAGGCATGCTTCATTTGCATAACTCACCTGCATATGAGGCACTTTCTGCATGGGTGGAGGCGACTGGTGAGGAGGTGCCCATGCCTGCTGAGGAGGGGAGCTCTGGTGGTGTGCAGCCAGGTGTGTCTGTGATGGGGAAATCGAGGGAGGGGTGTGCACCTGCTGCAGCTGTTGCTGCTGGAAAGGCAATGGGGGCGTCTGCAGCTGCTGGCGCTGCGCTTGTTGGGCAAGCAGCCTCTGGTCCTGGGGCTCTGTGTGGTTCGGACCCGGTCCTGCTGGAGGTCTTCCTTGAGTGCCAGTGGCCCTGTGATTAGGTGACAAAGCAGCATACATCTGGGTTGGTGGAGGATGTGGATGTGAGGGATGTGACGGCAGCTGTTGGTGGGGATGCTGCTGAGCTGCATTCATTGGGCAGGCTCCTCTCTGGGCATGAGCCATTGGGCCTTGAGACTGATGCGGCACGCCAGGGTAGCCGCCCACATCAGTTACCAAACCCGCACTGGGCGGGCGGCCATGCTGGGGAGGAGGCGTGCCCGCAGGGGTAGCCAGGTTCCTCATGGGCGACATTGAAGGAGGGGAGGCGTATGATCCCTGAGGTGGAGGCGGTAGATGCTGCTGCTGCAGCTTCTGTTGGGCTGCACCCTGGTTCTGAGCTGGATGCATAGGCTGGGTGTTGATTTGGTTCACATGAATGGGCTGCTGGTGCATTGGTCCCTGTAGAGACCCAGGTGTGGGGTAGCGCTGAGGCCCCGTTGGGGCAGGGTAGCGCTGCACCTGGGTCACGGGAGCATTAGGGTTGCTGTTGCTGCTGGTGGTAAGGCTCAAGTTGGGACTCATCCCTGAAGTATTGGCTAATCCCTGATTAAGGTTGCCGTACGAAGGATAGGGAGGGTACTGCCCTGAGCTGTTTACAGTGTTGGAAGGGACTTGCTGGTTGTGCATATTATATCCCATGTTTTGGTGGGGTCTTCCACCCATGACTTGCTGCTGCGGCTGTTGTTGCTGCTGCTGCTGCTGTCTTGAAGGGCTTTGTGGGAACTGGGGGTTGTGGCTGGCTACAGACTCCGGATGAACCGGACCCTGGCCAGGCCTGTGGAGAAATTGTTGACTGGGTTGCTGATGCTGCTGAGGAGGCTGTGCTGGGTGACGCATGGAGGGTCCCGACATACCGGGATTCTGAGTCGTTCCCACGTGACCCATGAAATGATTGGCTTCCTGAGGGAGGCCTTGGGGAAAGTGGTTCATTCTGGGAGGTGTTTGCGTCTGGTTGTGGCTGTGCATGGTATAGTCACCGCGGGCGATAAAAGAGCCCATTTGGTGGGCATGTCCCTGTGGTCCAGCAGGGCCGTGCTGATGAGACGAGGCTTGTGGAGGTTGCTGCTGGAAAGCGGGTCTAGCTTGATCAGGCACCTGCATCGCTTGAGTGCCCCACGCATTTCCCCCATCTGAGAATGACTGGCTCCGGCCTTCTCCTTGTGCTCCCGGGTAGACATGATGCCCTGCAGACCCTCCCGCACCTGGCAGAGCACCATGATAGAGGGAATGAGGGGAGGTCATGCCATTAACTGGTCCGTTCCCCATCATCCGGCCCCCCTGCTGGTCCATTGGATGCATCTTGGGCTGCTCATACTGATTGAAGTGGTCAAAATGGTGGCCAAGCTTGGCCTGTCCAGGTACAACAGGTGAGGAGAGTTGAAGAGAAGAGGGGAGCTGCCCGTAGCCTTGGTGCTCATGGGGCATCTGTTGACTCATTGGATTTGCCTGACCTTGGGGGTAGCCACAGTCCCCCAGGCCCTCCAACTCATCAGAGAACAGATTCCCATCATCTCCGAAGAGGCTCATCATGCCTGGGTCAGCCATGGCTGCAGTGCTCCTGCTGTGCAGCCGAGCTTCAGAAGCAGGACAGGGAATGTGTGCTCACACAGAGGTGGATGTCCTCAAAGCCACTAATCCGCTAACTAATCTGCAGCATGTCACTCCATATTTCCTTAATTCTCTCAGAGAACGCAGCGTCAGGCAAAGTCAGGTTACAGGACCTGGGGAGGAAGAGAGAGAGAGGGAGTATTAACACAAATAGCTCTAGGTGAAAGCCCATTTTGTTCACTTTAACCATTCTTTATTAAATTTTCAGCCAGTGAGTCACAGCTGTTGAGAGATACCACAGTTGAAGGGTGTTGAGACTGTTGTTTTTTTTTTTTTTGCAGTTAAATCAGTTGTAACCGACTCTTTGCCAACCTTTGATCCTAGCCCCCACCCTCTGTTCCTTCTGCTTCCAAACAAAAGGGCCAACACACACAGGCACCAAGCCTAAATTCATTCATTCTTTACAATTCGTTGATGCTGGGGAAAGAACAAAAGAGTTTAGAGTGAGGCAGCAGCAGAAGCAGTGGTAGTTAAACAACAGCAGCTGCCAGACCAGGCAGGCAGATGTAGGAACACAAGCAGGCAGCCCACCTGCTGAAGCCAAGTCTTAAAACCAGCCCTGTTGCAGCCTGCATTCTGAAGCATTTAAGGAGTATGAGCAAGGTATAAATTAATACACACTTTGCATACCTAACCAACTTGTCCCAAATGCAAGGTAATCAGATGAGCAGGGGGAATTAAGTAGATGTGAGATACACCAGGCAAGGGTGGGGGAAAATGCAGCCTGCTAAGATGTCCTACTCAACCACAACTACCTCCATGTGAGTATATGAGTTAGTGAGTGAATATGCACACGTAGGGGGTGTTACGCATATATGAGCGGGGAGTGGGCGAGGAATGCGTCGCCTAAACTTCAGCTACCCCACAAGAAACATTTTCCACCCCCATCTCAAGCTCCTCCCATCCAGGTCCTCCTTCACCCAACCCCCAAATTTCCTCTCTAAACCTCTCCACATGGCTGCTAAAATTATTCTGGTGGAAATCTATACTGACCAGCATAATCTAAGGATCAAAGAGCCACACTGAAAAACAAGCTTGTTGCATTTTAGGCATCCTTGAAAAAAAAAGAGAGAGAGAGAAAAAACTGTGCCACAAAAGTTCTGAGGATATGAAACTTCACAGTTCATTGCTATACAGCACTATGACACTAAATGACAGACAAAAAAAAACAAATTACCCTTTCCGGCCATAAACTAGGGTGACAAGAGTGAGTAAAACTAGATAAATTCATAATGAGCTAGTGGTCATGCAGCATGGCAGGAGTCAAGACTTCCTGTAAGGCAATATCATAGTATACAGTCACTGCTACAAACCACAAAGCAAATAAATGTTACAGACTTACACAACTTCACCAAAACCAGTAGACCAGCACAAATATTCATTCCACTGTTAAGGAAAAAGCCCATCAGTTTAAAAATAAAAAAAAGCAAGGAATCTCTTTGAAGTGGGCTATCCCTAACTTTTTTTGTCCCAAAGCCCTAAAGGTGATGACACAGGCTGACCATTACAATCACAGCTAATCTTAAAGGGATACTCCACCCTAAAATGAAGCGTCATTAATCACTTACCCCCATGTCGTTCCAAACCCATAAAAGCTTCGGTCGTCTTCAGAACACAATTTGAGATATTTTGGATGAAAACCGGGAGGCTTGTGACTGTCCTAAAGACTGCCAAGTAAAATACACTGCTAAGGTCCAGAAAAGCATGAAAGACATCGTCAGAATAGTTGCGACGAGAATACTTATTGTATGCGAAGAAAACAAACATAACTTTATTCAACAATTTGTCTCCTCTGTGTCTCTGCGCATCACTGTAACGCCAATTTGGAGAATATCTGCTGAACACAAACTGCATAAGCTATTCTGTGTCAGCTGCGACACAAGGATATGTTTTCTATGTTTATTTGCGTTTTGATTTGAACGAAAACAGCACATCCGTGCATCGCGACTGGCAGAGAAGAGCGTACGCTGCTTTTGTCCACAGCAGATATTATCCAAAATGGCGCTACAGTGATGCAGAGAGACACAGAGGAGACGAATTGTTGAATAAAGTTATTTTTATTTTCTTTCTTAGAAAAAGTATTCTTGTCGCTTCATAACGTTAAGGTTGAACCACTGATGGCAGATGGACTATTCTGACGATGTCTTTCATACTTTTCTGGACTTTGACAGCAGAGATGGGCACTCAAGTTAGTGACTCGGACTCGGGTCGCACTCGAGTTGCATTTTTAAAAGACTTGACCCAGACTCAACCTGGAATGACTCCAGACTTGACTCGATAAGGACTCAGGAATATTTTCAAAGCAACTTGAGTCTTTTATACTTAAATACTTGTATAACTGATATTAAGAAGACACCCCGGCACCCATCAGAATCGCGAGCTGTAACAGCACCATTTTAAGTGAGCAGCGCATCAAAACAGCGCAGCGGATCACATAACAAGCACTCAGGGTCGTATATGGTAAGTATCTTTCAGCGCTATATCCTCTAATATTTTTATCAAAAGCCAAATACACTTTATTCGAGTGAGCTTTCTCTCTCTCTCCGGACGCGCGCCAAGTTTAGAGCCGCGGATTACGCAGTTATTTTAACAACAACAGAAACAACAAAACACAGCAGAAAACAAAAATACTGCAAATATAGTTATTTTTCATACTACTGCGAGTTATCTTTTCTGCTCAAGATGAGAATGTTTTGATTATTGTAGCTACATTGTTTTTAGTAGATAATACTTTCAAGTAGGCTAAAATATTAAAATAGGATAGATTTCAGGAGGAAAACCCTGAACAGAAACAGTATTTTTTCTGTCATACAGCCCCCCACATGTATCTATGTAAAAATGCAATACGTGTAAAAACGTATTTAGGCCTATTGTTTTTTTGTTTTTTTTCTCAGACCTCTGCTTGGAAGAAAATATAGAGGTCACGCCTTGGAACTTTAATTTAATACCCCTGACTTATAAAATAAATACTTTATTAATATGGTTTTGTAACATCTGTGTCACATATTTCCTTGTGTGTCATGGTAGATCAGACTCTTATCATAGAATTTCATTACAGAAAAACCGTTTTGAACATGGTAATGGATTAGAACATAGCCTATAAACAACAGGCTGGACGTATGATAACTAGGGTTGGGAATCATTAGAAATTTTCCGGTTCTGGTTCCATTAAAATCATTAAACAACTATTAAAAAATAGTGGTAAGGAAAAATGCACAATACTCAACCACTCAATGACCAGTAATGTTTATTACTTACTGTCAATTTAATTCAAAGGTTGGCAATGTCAAAATTCAACATATTTTACAGTATATGGATCTTCATAAGTAGGGTTGGATATTGTTAGAAATTTTCCGGTTCCAATTCTGGTTCCATTTAAATGAACTATTATTTTGTTTTTTACTGTTTTACCTTCATTGAATGTAGTGTTGCTGGAAGGAAGTAAGTAATGTTGAGTAATGCTAGTACATCAATCAGCATGTGCTTTAAAGTTGATTTTTTTTTACACTATCAATAACATTTTGCTTTTCAAGCAGGAATAAGCTGGTTGGCCAAATAGGGCCAAATAGACACTTGTTAATTTCCCTAAATGAATGAAATATAAACTGTTATATTTATAACCATGTATACACACACTTCATAATTTTACAAATAATAATGCAGTCAGGAGATGGTGTGATGCAATGAGTGGTTTCCACATTTTTAAACATTTGAAATGCATGAAAATAAATATTTCCTATCACTTTATCACTCTTGAAATGAGCTGTACACTAAATAATCTAACCCTCATACTTACATAATAGCAGTCTATTTATTTAGTGGTCCAAGTTGAAGTCATTATGTAAATTAATGAAAATATGGGACAAATATAATGTAATTTAATTTAACACGCTGCTGGTACATGTACAGTCAAACAAAACAGCGTGCACAGTTTTAAAGGTGCGAGTGCGTGTACCGTTGTAGGAAACGATGTGTTCGGCAGTTAAAGACGCGACGCGGTGCATCTGTGGAATGCGTGTCATTGGAAACAATGTGCTCAGTAATTAAAGAGTCAGGGTGGTGTTTCTATTATTTGTGACATCCTTTACGGGAAAAGCAGAATTATCAGAACACAGGCGGAAGGCTGCTCACAGCGCGTGATCACGCGTTACACCAGAACCCTTTTCGGAACCGAAACTTGCTCATGGTTCTGGTTCTTTTCAAAGAACAGAACCGGTTCTGAATAAGAACCTGTTCCTGGTTTCCAACCCTAATGATAACCTTACATCTTAGCACCAATTTTTTTTTTTTTTTTAACAAAGCAGATCATAGAATATACATTTTGTCTAGAGCTTATAAAATAGCTTTGTAAATAGGAAGATTTCAATACATAAGGATCCTGAACAAGATTTTTTTAGCAAGCCATTAATATTACTTGAGACTCGACTCTGACTTGTGACCAAAGACTTGAGACTTGACTCTAGGTGAAAGACTTGTGAACATCTCTTCTTGACAGTGTAATTTTCCTGGCAGTCAATGGAACAGTCACAAGCATCCTGGTTTTCATCCAAAATATCTTAAATTGTGTTTCGAGACGAACGAAGCTTTTATGGGTTTGGAATGACATGGGGTAAGTGATTAATGACCAAATTTTCATTTTGGGGTGGAGTAACCCTTTAATAGTGGAGTGATTGGAAGGAGGAGAGATGTCTGCCTGTGGGTGACAGCACCACAGCTTTAATCTCCTCACAGCTCTAGTTAAAAGCAGGAAGAGGATTCTAAGCACCACAGCCATAAATCAGTCCCTATTCACCAGAGTACTACACTACTCTTGCTGCATCTGCGGGGGAGGGTGGGAGATCCTACAGAGCCATGCCAAAAGCCGCAAATTTGAATCCCTATGATCAGATTTGGCGTCTAAGCCGGCAGGCTGACCGTTCACCCAATTCTCTTCTGAGAGTGACAGATGTGGCGGAGTGCCAGACCAGCTCCTTCTGGAGCACCACACCCCTCAGGAGGAGCACAAGCCATAGAGCAAGAGCATTATGACGTACACAGTTACTCACAGAATAACCACAGCAAGTGGGTGGCCAGGCTTGCCCCTGACCAGAGGGCAGAACGTGTGGAACAAGTGAAGATGCAGCCAATTACAACCACAAATACACATAACGCAATTAAAATAACCTTGTCAGGTCAAAACAAATGTTTAAGCTACGTACAATACTTGCATCTAAGATAAAAGCCTAATGGAAAAGTTTCACTGGTAAAGGTAAAAAATTTAAGGGCTGAATTTGTAAAAATTGTTTAGATTGTTCCGGCCCTGAAAAGAAACAAGAAGCCTAGGAAAATATAAAATTTTTGACAGAAGTTCTAGAAAAAGACAAGATCACCATCTGTGAAATAAATAACATTTTGATCCCTTTAGAGGAAGCAGAGGCACTTCTGATTTGTTTGCACCAATCAATTCTGTAAGAAAAGAGAATCTGGCTTTTAAAAACCATGCATTGCCATATTAAGGCTGTGAAAAATCAGGAATAACACCATTGTAGAGTCATAATCTGTCTTTTAATCATGACATTTTGAGTTACAATGTACGATTTTAAAACAATGTACTGGGTGAGTAACAAATACTCTGGCAACATTACAACATCCTCCTGTGATTACTGTGATTCATAGCCTAAGATACATTGGGTAAAAAGTAGGGGTCGACCGATTATCGGCGTGGCCGATTATCGGCGCCGATATTAAGCATTTTTTTTGTTATCGGCATCGGCCATTTTCAAAACCGATTTGCCGATAAAACCATTTTATTTTGAAATGCACGATCTGGCACTGATCCAGCCACCTCAGTCAGGGCGCACCGCTCTGTGGCCTAGACTAAGCCCCGCCCATCGTCCGTCTGATTTGTTGGGAGTCACGAGCCTGGCCAATCAATACGGCTGGCACGGCTGGAAAATGTTCCGCTCTCACACCTAAAGCACAGGAGCTGCTTCAGTGATCATCATCACACATCAATAAGTTATCTCTCGAAGGTAAGAATGCAGTAAACGTTCCTGAAGTTGCAATAAATCACTACACTGAAGTTGCAAAACACCTAAATATAATCGATTTATGATGACAAGCCCCGTTCAGTTATTATACCGTGAATTCCCGGTCAATGTCCGTCATTGCAGTTATATGCTTTAACGGATCATCACATCAGTGCTGAGATAGTGAAACTAAAACCTACTTCCATTCGGCCAGCTTAACGTTATATTGTGAATAGATTATCAACACGAATGAATTCACTCACGTCTGCTGCGGTTTTTTTTTTTGTGTTGTTCACATAGCTTCACTGAACAGCGTCCGTTCCGTTAGGGCTCAAATAAATTGCGCATATTTGGAGAAATGTTGCTTTATTCTAACATGATTGCAAAATAATTTATCATACAGATTCAGAATTACCATTATGCAATTTTGAAGAGCTGAAAGGGCATCAAGCGCGAGCTCTGACGCCCTGACGCGACGCGCGAGCTCCCTATTCCTGATTTAGTTATCTCCGCGGCCCGCGCTCTCTCATTTGACTAATAACCAGGGTGCGATTTGCCGGGGGGATGGGGGGATTTACCCCCTTCTGGTCTATGCATCCCTGCCTCTGCTGAATAACTTTTATCCCCGGTGGGGATAAAAACATCATGCAAACCCACTCTGACGTCCAGATCTGAATCAAATGATTCGCGATACGCGATCCGATTGAAGCGCATCAAAACAGTGAATCATTTTGCGACGCAATGGTTTAACTTATTCGGAGTTTCAAAAAGCTCCGTTGTGTTCTTTGCTCGCTTTCCTCGATGTAATTTGTTGTTTGAATAACCGTGGACATTAAATCATTACAATTAATAGGCCTAACGTAGGCTTACAATGTTTTTATATTAAACTGAGATCACACTAAATACACAATTTCCGTCGTATTAAAAACATTTCATAAAATTTTTCAAAAGCATCCCCCCCTTTGTTTATTTGACAAATCGCACCCTGCTAATAACCCTATGCTAATAACGTAAATTGTCAATAATCTCACATTGCACGTTTCTGGATGACGCTGTCGTATATACTTCCTAGTTTGTATCGCCGTGATAAACAGTCAAACAAACATTTTACACATCAAAAAAAAAAAAAAAAAAAAAAACACTATTACAATATGGGTTGTGTGTGATTTTAATGCAATTCTGGGTTGCAAATAAAATGCTAAATATAACACACACACACACATACATATAGATAGATAGATAGATAGATAGAGAGAGAGAGAGAGAGATTACATTTATTTACCATTATTTGTTCATTTGTTGCTGTTTAAATTTGCTTTAAGTTTTACTTTGTTTATAGGATGCTGCTGATGGATGCAAGTTTTACTTAGTTTACAGAATGCTGCTGATGGATGCTCCCAGCACTTTTTTATGTTTGTTGTTATTATTAATATTAATGTTGTTATTATGAACAGTTCTCAGAATTAAAGATGTGTTAAAATAATTTAAAGAGAGTCTTTGTCAGAGGCCTTTTTATTCTTAATTTTGACATTAATTTTCATTTTTACACAAGACACATATCGGTTCAAAATATCGGTTATCGGTCTCCTTGATCTGTAATAATCGGTATCGGCATCGGCCCTGAAAAATGTATATCGGTCGATCCCTAGTAAAAAGCCTAGGGCATGTGAAAAGTGTGGTTTACTGTGAGACAACTGTGCTGCATAATAAATCTGAATAAAGGTCCACTCGGGGAAGTTATTGCCACAATTCCCTACCCCTCATTGAGAATAACTCATGCTGGCAAAGCATATCTGGAGTATTCTCAAGAGCCACCATGCTGATCATGCGATCTGCTGGTCAGTTCAAACTTCTCAGTCCATTTCTATGACAAAAAGCCCGTTTACATAAGCAGTTACAATCAAAGTACGGCAGCTTTTTGCTTAAGCTAGCATTCATCTTCTCTTTTCGTGTCATGTATATATGGACAAAATCAAATATATTTAAAGGCTATTTACACTTTTGTCTCTGAGCAAGCATACAGCGAAGCAGCCAGTGTGCAATTAAGAATTAACTGTAGTCTAATGTGCATGCATACTGGACAAAGAATTCAAAAAGCTACAATGACATTATCTTGGTTTGTTAGAAGGGGTGTTCGATATGATGATTTTTGATCGTGGAAAATAAAAATGTCTCCACAATCTGCTTTTGAAGAAATATTGTAGCATTGTGCTACGGCACATATTCTATCAGCTGCAGTTCTGGCACTGCCATATCAATATAGACCAATTTCAGTGTTTGCAAACAGTGATGACTTGGGAGAAGCCTATCTGGTGGCAGAAAATGAGAGTTTTAACATAGCAGTCTATACAAGCCATGGAATAAAAGAATAAAAAAATATAATTTTAAGTTTGAGATTATCTCTCAATTCTGGTAAGAAAATTCAACTTGTCATTCTTTTTAGTTTATAATCCCACACTTCTGTTTTTTTCCCTCAGAACAGACAAACTTGCAATTGTTGAGTTGAATCAAGTTATAAAGTCCCAACTAGGAGGTATAAACTTGCATTTGCAAGAAAAAAAAAAAGTCAGAATTGTGACAAAATAGGTAAATGTTATGTAAAATGTTATAGGTTTAAATAGTATTTCATCCGTGTATTTCAACTGTAAGGCTAATACAATATGTCCCCTATGAAAATATTATATAGACATTGTTTAAATCAAATTTATGCTTTAAAAGTAAGGTAATCATAGCAGGTGTCATCCATAGTCTGTCTGTTTAAATGTCTGCGCTTAGCTTCAAATGGCATCTTTGACGACAGTATTATATAAAAATGATTTGCATTCCGATTCTGACATCCAAAGGCACAACAATACATTTTTACTCTTATTCCATGGATTTTACCCGTTTCCCTACACTTCATCCCAGTGTTTTTCTGCCACCACAATGCGCGCACAGCTGCAAGTGACGTACCTGTGACGTCTACTCCAAATTGGTCTATACTAGATTTTTTTGGGGGGGGGGGGGGGGTGTCTACAAATTTGGCATCGGACGATGTCTACAGTGAAACATCGCGATGGCAATGACATCGGCTGGGGCGGTGGGGCTTGGAGTTAGGGGGTGTGCCGGAAACATGAATCCTTATAAGGGAAAACAACTAATGATTCCTAACACCATGTCTACGGTAAATGGCATGTAAAAAAACTATAAAAACAATTAACTATAACAAAAATTCATCACAAATCATTCAAAATAACTCAAAATAATAATCGATACTACAATTACTGGATGCAGCGCAACAAATTCCCCACAGTAAACTGCTGCTGCATTCCATTTATGACACACTGACGCAAATTTCAAATGATTTTCAACGGTCGCTTTGTCGTGTCCATTATAGACTTTAGCTGTTGTGGCGCGACATGACAACTGTCACATCCGGTGCAGACACAGTGTAATAAAGGCAGGAATATCTGTCTGTCTGTTTGCATTTTTATTATGTCGAGAACCGTTCATCCAATCGACTTTACGCGTGGCGGTTGTGTTGCTGTGGACCCAAGGGAGTGCAGTGTCGCATTTTGGTGCAATATGGACAGGACAAAGAATTTTTCATGTGGGTAAACATGCTGCCGATTGTCATTAAAGGAACAGTTCACTCAAAAATTACATTTCTGTTATCATTTACTCACACACATGTTGTCCCAAACCTGTATTAATTTCTTAGTTGTGCTGAACACAAAAAATAATATTTTAAAGAATGTGGGTAACCCAAAAGTAGCTGGTCCACACTAACTTTGATAGAAAATAAATAAAATAAAAAATAAGTCAGTTGGAACCAGCAACTGTTTGGTTAACCACATTCTTCTAAATAACATTTAAAGTAATGAAGTGTAAAACAGCATTGCATATTTGACTGTATAAATTAAAGATGAATCTTTATTAAAGTTACAAAAGCTATTCAATCAAGAGCAGTGATTGATTTCTTTGTTGTTGCCATTTGATTAATATTAAGAAAGTGCTGCACTTTAAGAGAATGCACTGATACAGTACGTTCAGCCGGCTATGTCTGCTATAGGATACTTACCAAAACAGGCATTTTGACAATTTTTGTGTGAATTTGTCCATTTAAACAATACTTCAGAGAGATCTTAATATCTGCACATGTTCTGAGGCGCGGATTTACGCACTTCAGATTAGCGCACGAACAAATCTTCTCACTGCGCGCAAGCTCGCGTTCTCTGGCCCTTAAATGTTTAAACTGGCAAAGCTTAAATGACTTAAGTTTAAACACAGACATCAGCATGTGCTGTTCAGGTCTCATCAGTGCACGCGCGATATCAGCACCAGGCTGATGACGAAATAAATGACTCCTCATATTCCAGCATACGCCATTCGCATTGAACAAGTGTGAAAGGTTCGTCCAGGTTTTTTTTTTTCTCCCCTCATCGCTGTTGTTGTAATGTACTGGAAAAAAATGCGCCAGAATGCACATCCATCAACAGAAACATACATTAGCCAAACCCTGTTTGTTTTACGTGTTATTTATAGCAAACCATATTACAGATTCGTTGTCAGATTTTAGTTGAACCGCAGTCCTAGTGCGTGCGAACCATTCCACCCCAACTGTCCAGTTTTTTTCTTTGCGTATCTGTTCATTTAAAAAGTGAGTGAAAAAAGTGACGTGACATACATTTTAGGCCAGAGATAAACCCTTGAGCTTTTATTTTGGCGGAAAACAGGTTTACAAACATTACTAATTAAAAAAAAAAAATACTGTAAACATTCGCCCATTAAAAAGTTGAAAATTATGCAAATGTGAAAGCACAACTGGTGGCCGTTGCGTTCCCAAACGTGCGCTAAACTCACGGCATATTCAATAACGGAGTTCACTGCATTCACTGTGAACGGACTCTGAGATGCTGAAAACACTGGATCACAAGCTGATCGAGGGCGCAAAGTGTGCACTTCACTTTGAAACAGGCAGCGCAAACAGACTTGATAAGTCATATTACACTGTCGGTTTTAATTCGCTGGACGGATACTTAGCCAAAACATTGGCGTGAAACTCAACATTAAAGAACTTTTATGTTATAATGAGTAGTATAAATGTATCTTTACATTTATTGTGAAACTGTGGCGGAACAGATTAGTTCATAGTTAATGAATGGGAAGCAATGGAATGCGCCCCCGATCTATGTAAATGTGTTTATGTTCGCGCAGATCATTCTTGATCCAGCTTTACCTCCAGAAGATGTTAGAGTAAGGTTTTTTTAATGAGTCTTTGCAAATCACAGAGCTCTTTTGCATTTAAAGCTGAATGCTATAAAATAGCGTGCTGTTAACAGAGCTGTTTTTGAATGGGTAAAAACTGTTTTATACTACCATTGAGAAATTTTAACCCAACTATGTTACAAACTTTTCATTAAGACCCTAAAGAATCATATCAACTTGTGGAAAATGGGCATCCGATGACCCCTTTAATATGAATCAATGTAAAATTTATGTTTTTAGTGTTTTATTTTTAAATTTGTTAATTCAATTTCTTGAATGCTACTTCGAAATACACCTACTGTACCTGAACAATAAAGTTTGTTTTATTTGTATATTATGCACAGGGAAAAAATGATTAATTGAATTTACTAAATTTTTCAAGGTAAGTGGTTGTAAACAATTTATTTTAGCTACATTTAAAATTTTTTTTTTTTAAAGTTAGTCAACTAAATTTATTTAAATGTAGCTAAAATAAATTGATTGCAACCACCCCTATTTGTTAGTCACAAAAACTGAACATTAACTTTAAGATACAAAATACTGTTTACTCGAACTTAAACTTGCATGCAAATGTAACTGAGACCATAACATGAAAAAGGTCTCATTGAGGATCAAAACGCCCTGCAAGAGGTACACATGATGGATACACTTCTAAACTAGTATCGTTTAGACGTTGACTTCTCTTGCCAGCTACTTGCGAATGGAAGGGATTCATGCAACTCAATCTTTTTCAATATCAGTTTCATAACAGTTAAGTTGCACAATATGTGAGAAAGCCAATCAGTCACACTGTTAACTGATTATCTGATGTCACATTGGCTACGAGTTGCTCACTGAGGTTGTCGACGCTCATACAAAATATAGAGGAGCATGTGGTATTCATGGGAAAAACAATACCGGCATTAATGTTTGATAAAAACATACTATGAATACATATTTGATGAACATTATAGGTCACATTGACATCCTTTCCATCTTGCAAGAACGTTACACTGAAGGACATGAATCTCAATATAGAATTATATATTGGAGATCTGGTTAACTGAAAGCAACAAAAGTTAGTTTGCTAATTATAATGGGTGAAACAAAACATCATTATCTCTGAAATGCAAACTCACGTTTATAAAGGTGAACAAGTTCACACTATCTTTCATTCATCATTCAACAATCTTCTTTTGACAAGAGTGATAAACATAAAAGCAGTCTGAGCTGGTTTTCAGCCATCTGTGTCAGAGCACCAACCCGCATAGTTTTTTTTTTTTTTCCTGAAACCAAACCAACGTAGCCTTACCAAAAGAGCAATGCACGGTGATACCAGCACAGAAAAAAAAGACTAATGGGGGGGGGGAGGAAGTGGGGGAGGAAAGGCCCACCAATTGCGTGTGATTGCAGTCATTAACACCGACAGTCTCTTTAATGCACTCGGCAAGCAAGTCACTGATTAACCAATCCTACCTCCCCAATTTTCCCATTTCACAGGGAGCTTTAAAACCCTGTTAAGAGAGAGCAGGTCTACGGCCACCTGTGGTTTGTCTCTTGGGCTTAAGCTTAACATACACGAGGTGTGCATCATAGGAAAAAGGAGGGGCTGCACTCAAAACAAGCTCCTTGCACATGCTCTCCAGCAGCATTCCTTTCATTTCATTCCCCTCTTCAACAACCCCCACTAGAAGCTCTAACTGCAGCTGGGCATAATTTATATCTGTGCACCTCCACATTATATGCATGGGTGGGGGTTTGAAGGGGGTGTATCTGTGGCAAGTAAATGAGCACAAAGACAGTGTGAGGGTGACACAGGATGCGACGGGTGTGTAGCTGGAGAGCAAGCAGGGGTTAGGGCCGTAGAGCGGTTCTATTTGCAGGAACTGGTGCTTTTACACAATGCTGCTGTAATTAAACGGATGAGTTTTTTCTTTCTTGCCATGTCGTGCAAGCTCACCCATACAGGGTTAAAAACTGTTGCCCAGGGAGAGTTGAGCGTTCTCTGTGCATGCTATGATGCAACGCAACACTCATTTCACCCCAAATTTAAGCGGTTTCCGTTAGAAGGACTGGTTACACTGCAGAATTTCAGTGGCACGGATGAAAACAAGAGCTTACGTGCACTAAAAGTCATGGACACTCAGAGAAGGCAGATCTGAAGGAAAAAAAAAAAAGAAGAGAACTTTGACCTTCACTTCCAGACCTGCTGTCACCCAGTCTGCCTCCGGCACTTGTCTGTGTACCAGCTGAGGACCTGCAGGAGGGTCAGCTGGGGCAAGATGCTTCACTGCTCCTCTAGCAGAAGACAGTTAAATGCTTTAAAGCACAATCATCACAACCATGACACAGGCATAATACTGAGAAAGCTTAACTATATCTATTTCCTGAAGGTGATACATTGAATTGAATACTTTTATTCAACAAGTTTACATTAAAATGATCAAACTGACAGTTAGAAAGACATTTATAATGTTGCAAAAGATTGCTACTTCAAATAAATACTTAAACATTCTTTTAAACTTTCTATTCAAAGAATCCTGAAAAAATATATACTTTTATAAAGTATTAAGTAGCACAACTGTTTTTACTGTATCAAATAAATGCAGTCTTGGAGAGTATAAGACTTCTTTAAAATAAAAAAATAAATAAAAAAAGTCAATTAAAAAAAAACTTGGTAAAGTTCAGAAAATATTAATTTGACATTGGGGACACAGACTGAAATATACTAATGCAACAGCCTTCTAGATGATGAAAAAATTGAAATTTTGATCTCATCAGAAGTCGTCAGGTCAACATTAGTGTGTAAAAACTCATTTTGACATTCCCTCAGGGCTGATGATTTTAAGGTTGTATATCCTGAGGCTCTGATGACTGCCTGTAGCCACATGGGACATAGAAGTGACCTGAAGGGAATTACTACATTAAATCCGCTACCAAAAAGCCTGGGGATTCAGAGAATGTAGCTTATGCAGCAAGTTGTAATGCGAGTGGAAAAAGGTTTCTTTATTTGACCAAAAAAAAAATTTTTTAAAATGGGGAAATGGCACAAAAACGTGCATGAATTGCATGCACGCCAATATTAACAGCGGATGTGATTATGAAAGCGTCTAGAGATATTTTGAAAGGTCTGATAAAATACTGACAGAGAAGCTCAGATGGTAGAGTGTAGATTTGTGATTATTTTTTTTTACAATTTCCACCACTTTTTTTCTGCCCATAAAAAAATAAGTTTATAAAAAACTTTAAGGAAAAAATGAGGTATTCTCTTACATAATAACGTGCAAAAACTTAAATGTATCTAAACTCACTGAGAAACAACTATAGCCATTAAAGTCCAGCAGTTCTCATTTGAATATAAGAAGACTCATCCATTCCAAGCTATTCATCTGAAACTGTTCCTCCATCTTCTGTGTGGCAGGGAAGAGGGGGATGGTCAGCGAGAAGGGGAAAAAAGCCTGCTTGTTTTGCAGCACAACAGGCCACTGCAGGCCTCCTGCTAACCCACGGCTAGAGAGGAGGGGTTGAAGGGAAAGGGCCTTCACACAGCGGTGCTGTTCCTGGCGTAGATTGAAAGCATGTTGTCAGATAACTGAAATACCAGCCTTGAAAGCGCCGTCCAATACCAGTGTTTGTGTGCGCATGTGTCAATGCAGGGGATGCCTGACCCACACATATAACGCGGTCCTCCAGATTTGTCAAAGTCAGTCATTGGCTAGCTAGCACCAGGACGATTTGCACAAATTAAAAATTGTCAAATTGAAAATTAATTTTATCTATACTCGTTTTTTTTTTGCTATGTACAACTATGGGATCGATTTCTATGTTCATTGCATCAAGGCCCACAAGAGACTTTTTCGAAGTTTCATTCAGGAACATACTAAGGATATGAATCCACAGATATTTAAATTGGTAAAGGTAAAGCATACCACTACCAAAGCAACACTATTTATCATTAACATGAGTTTGTGAACCTAGATCTTGTATGTATATTTTAGGCAATGAAAATATGTCATTATACTTGCATTGTCACAAAACTGCACAATTTTATAATACAAAAAGTTACATTTGGCTAAGACATCAATAAAACAAGATGAAAACATCCCCTTATCGTTCGTTTAAAGTGCTAAATTCTGAAGCTTATGTAACTCACGCAAATAATGTTCTCTCTGCAATTACTCCAGTATTTTGATAAGGGCGAAGTTATGCGTTGTAAGCGACTTTGCACTAGATACGAAATGTGTACTGGAACAACATGTTGGATACAAACTTTTCTCTGAGGACAAAAGAGGAACCGGCACTTGACTTTTCGATTTGATGCAACTAGTGAACAAGCCCCGGCAACCACAAGAAAAGGCAAGCGAGATGAAAAGCCTAAAGCGACTACAAAGCAGTCTCACATCTGCTCCTCCATACAGGCTTCATATCTGCTCACTGAGTGGACCGACACACATTAAAAGCTGCCATCTTAGGTTAAAGACTTGAGAGGCAGCGAGACAACGACGATACCATCTTCAAACGATTCTTTGTTCGATTTTTAGTTTAAAAGTGTTTTAAATAACTTTGTAAAAACTACATTTTTTTATAAAGTCAACTGAAACGACAAAATACAGGTGCGCGTTAAAAGGGCATCAAAAACACTACATAATAAATTATAAGTTAGCTTTATCTCCCTAGACGAAGCAGGTGCTTTTCAAGGTTCGTGCGAGATTTAATATAAAGATTAGATACTAAAACCTGTTCGACTTCGCGCATAGTACGAGGTAAACAAAATCGAAAACTTTTGAAAACAAGGAAACTCGTCCAATAATAAACCAGGTGCATTTTTTCAGTTCCCCTCAAATAAAGTGTCGCCCGATCCCCCCTCCCTCCACCTCCCTTTAAAACCCGTCTACCTGTTGAGGGGCAAAGGGGACAAAAGAAATGTGAGATGACTTGTGTCCAGCTAGCTAGTTAGCTTGTTGTGAGACAATGAAGTCGACGCTGTCCGTCTCCTGCAGCAGATCGGCCACTTCCAAGCAGCTAATTACCTCTGCGCACGCCTGCCTCTCCAGCGCACTTCTCACAGCCGACCAAACGATAATAGTTACAATATTCACCAACCCAGAAAACAAGCCACATCTAAGAATTGTTCGTCGTAAAACACATCAGAGCTGTAACTCATATAAACGAGTAAATAAAGAAAACGAGGGAATGACCAGCTGGTCTCAAGCAACCTTCCCCGGTATCTATATTGTCCTTCGGACGAGCGCACTTTCCGACTCGATTTTCTGTTTCCAAATACCATTTCGAGCCCCATCCAGTGTCACACGCGAAAAACTCAAGCACAACAACTTTGATGTTATCCTCACGTGCAGTTTTATGCGCTTGAAAACTATTTTTGAGTGAAATGGTTGATACGAGGGGTCGGGGATCTCCCTCATTCAGCTCGGCCAATGATTCACCTCTAAGCTCGAACCACCTCGTGTCTCATCATTTAGCTTGCTACTGAACGCTCACTTTATGTGATTTTGAAAAAAAATGAGTTTTAGCAATTCCTGAAGGATATAAAGAATACAAGCGTAGTTTTAGACCTTGAAGGGAGTGAATTGCGTGCACGCAATTTAACTAACATATTTCTCGCTTCCACTCCTATAGGGATCCGTGCGGCTCTATACAATGCAGTGCGCGTGAGCTAAACGAGCTAATGTTAGCATGTGCTCGAGCTACTTTGAGATTCTTCGGTGAGTTAAAATACAAAGAAACGGAAAAACTGGCGTGCGGTTTCTGTTTTTCCTGTGAAGGTTTGGATTAAAACAACTTTTCGCTGATTTAAAACACTGTTCATACCGCGGGTACCACCGTGGTAGAAAACAAGTTAAATGTACGCTCAAAAACACTTTTCTCACAATGAAAGTACGGGTATATTTGTACAACAACGGTAAAAACATTTGAAACTAACTAATAAGTTTGTGTACGACTGATAAAGTTGGTGGATTCATATTGTATCGTTAGAAAGAAAAGCGATTCCTTACCCTACTCAACGCGGGTCAGTTTAGGGTTTTCACCAATTAACTCCTCTTCGTATTTCCCGAAAATCCGTTTAAATACGCGAATAACTGTCGAAATTCAAATTCTTTCGGTGAAGTCGGCGTCTCAGCGTCCCGTCCTCGCCGACTCTGCTTCTCTCCTTTGTGTTAATTTCACTCAATTCGAGTTTAATCCGATCGATCCAGGCTCGTGTCCTCTCCTCTAGACTCTCGCGCTCGCTCACCTTC
This sequence comes from Cyprinus carpio, assembly GCF_018340385.1. Classification (NCBI taxonomy): domain Eukaryota; kingdom Metazoa; phylum Chordata; class Actinopteri; order Cypriniformes; family Cyprinidae; genus Cyprinus; species Cyprinus carpio. The sequence continues at coordinate 13,303,690 of NC_056598.1, forward strand.
CACAGACAGGGGGCGCGTGCATGACTTGGTGGATAAACATGCGTGCGCGTGAGTGACCTCGCCGGGCTGTGACGCAAGTGCTTTTTTTCCTTTTACTTTCTAGGTCTTTATAAACATTTTTGTGAAACGTTTTGTTTCGATAATGCAGTCTGTCGTGGACAAATTGCTTAATATTTTCATTCAGTATTTCGAGTTTTTGAAACTTCATAACGTTTATGTTTTATCTAACATAATAGATATTAGTATCGAAATGGTTTTTACTGGCCGTCTGTGAATATTTTTTCTTTATCAGTTAAAAGTAACAAAAGACAATATGCTGTGGTCGCTTTCCATTCACAACTTTACAATTATTAAATTTTCTTTTATGTAAGGCACTTTGAATTACCATTGTGTATGTAATGTGCTATATAAATGAACTTTTATACAATTATACGCAACCAAGCTTTACATATTTACCTGTCTCGATAACCAGCCAATCCCGTTGGCTGCGGTACCCCGGATGTTCAGGCCTGCCCTTGATCTTTACGTCAGATCTATATGCACGTAAACACATATGGGTAGTTGCATTCCTCTGGCGCCATCATACACAATGCTTTGTTGTTGTAAGTTGTGGTTATAAGTTGCATTATCAGATTGTTTCACTTCAACTAATTTTCTATGCTAAAAAAATAAACATTAACAAAGAAAACAGCAAATATATTTTATCGGACTTTTTTTTGTCGTATGCAATCCACTACAAAGCTAGCCCGGTCGCACAAAAAATAAAAAAAATACACAAGCAAACTGGGTTTAGAAGGTTTTATTATATTTTTTTTCGTGGTAGCATTTAATTTGAGAACACAGCAAATAAAGTCGAGGGTCACAAAGTTACTCCAGGTTTGGCTTTATCACACCCCTTTCACAACAGACAAGATGTTCACCATATATCTATTAACAACATAGTGCCAAGAGAAAGCAAGTTTTTACACAATCACTCAGACACCTAAATTAAAGTGGATCTGCACTGACTTTACACAGCGGACTGCATTGGAGAAAATTAACTTTGAAGAGAAGGAAAAAAAATAGATATATTTATATGCATACAAATGCATGCATATGTGATGACTTGTATGGATATATAGGTATATGCATGTATGCGTGAGTGTCTGTCTAATGGATAAGTGAGTCTAGCGTTATCATGTGCAATATATAATTGCATGTAATTACTGAAATGATCCAGTGTAACATGAACATGTTATTTTATTTTTATTTTTCTTGAAGTCCCAAAATCTTTTAAGGCAAACAGCAGATCTAGTTCTGGAGATGTGATCCATATCTGGAGCCATGATTTTAGAACACCGGTAAACACAAATTTGGCATTAAAATAGGAATATAGAGCCAGAGTTTCTATACAGTGAGGAGGATTGGGGGCACGGATACGATGAGTCAAGGCAGATGGCAGGACCAAACTAAAATAAATGAAGTAAAAGATTACCTTAAAATGGTGTCAAAGCGGTTTTGAAAATATCGCAATACTGCTGCAGTTTCAAGCTCTATACATACAGTATAGAATTTAAGCAAATTCAGTACAGAATTCTAGCTCGGTCGACGTACACCAAAGCAAGAAATGGTAACTATATATACAGAATGTGAATGATAAATACAGATTTAAAACAGTCCTGCTTTTTTCTTCTTCTTTTAACTTCTTCACTTTGACAACAGCTGTTCCTTTTTTAGACCAGCTCTACGTTCCTTTTATTTTGACTTCAGGGTTCACCACAGTTTTCATTGAATGCACCCACATAAACTGATTAAAATACTATAGATGACTTTGTAGTGTTTAATACAGTTCAGCTTGAAGTCAAATGGGCAAAACAAAACTAAACAAAAAAAGACAACTTGCTGAGAAACAAACATGAATATATTTACCATAATAACTCCAAAGCTCCTGTCTTTTTCTTTACTAGTAACCATATAATGTCTGCTGTAGCCCAAACAGGCTTCAGGAGTTTGTCAGGAGGTTTGAAGAGGACCTGGACTTTATAAATATTTTTTTGTTGTATCGTTTTGGACAGCCATCTAACATATGATTTGAATCCGGGCCTGGGCTGTGGGAGGTTAAGAAAATGTTAGTGAGCCCGACCAGTCCAGTAGAAACGTAAGGGGCAGAGGGGGACGTGGAGGTGACTGGAGGGTAAAGGGTAGTGCTCAGCAACAGCCCCCTCCGGCTTGCTGTCCTCCCTGACTGCCGCCCATCGTGGAGTTGGTGGCAGCATGCTGGGGTCCAATCTTGATGCCGTTAGCCTGCGAACACAAATAAAACACGTAAGACACTTCAACCCTCATTTCCATTTCAAACGACAAGACCTCACAAAAGTTAAAAGAGCTCATGTGAAAAGACGGTGATTTAGTACTGTCACATAACGCTGTTATTATGCAGAAAATACCAGCCCCTGTAGGCCTGAATTAGTGGGCTGCTTTTGTCAGCACTGAGGCGGGAGAACCTCTGGAGTGTTATTCCAGCGGTAACACAGAGACGCAGGGAAACCTGCCAGAGCTTTAAAAACACACACACCCAAGCTGGTGGCACTTTCATTCATCACACAAAGGTATCTCCGTGCCAACTTTTCCCTTAAGCGGGCTCGCGTTCAAAACAGACACGCCGTAGCGAGGCTGCGCTTTTGTAAAGTTCTCAGGAAACTACATTGCGCCAAATCTGATTTATAGTGATCTGGGGTGAGCTCACATGTGAGCCTTGAGGTTCCTGGCCAGGATCTCTATCAGCTGATGCGGTTTGGACTCTGTGCGTAAACGTAAAAAAAAAAACTTTTCCTACTACTGCAGTAAAATAGCTGCAGTGGGCTTTCCTCCATTAAACTGGCAGTAACTTACAAGATGTGAGGAATTTACGTGTTGGCTCCCAGCCAATACAGAGAAACTGAAGGGCCGGAGGGCTTGTGTGGAGCTTTCTCTGGAGTACATCTGCGGTCCTGGTAAGTCATCATCCTGCTCCTTCCTCTCACTTCAGTTGTACATGCATTTATAATTGTATAAGTATTCACAACCATTACATTTTAGAAGCTGTTACAATGCCAGCAATCACAGGCAAACCAGTATAATAATAACTGCTATGCTCTATTGACTATTACATTGGAATTTGCATAGATTTGAGGACAACAATGTGGCTACTGTGGAAAAACATCACCACAGTGCAAAGGGTATCAACCATCCTCTGTGATACTCTTGAATATGATTTAAATTTTATTAAACTTTTTTTAATGAAAAACAATGAAGTGCTTGTCATATTAGTAGCAGTAGTTGCATGTGTAATTGGCTAAACTGAGAATAAGTTAAATTTTAAAAAAGTTTGAATGATCATATAGTCCAACCTAAGAATTCAAGACATTGGTTAAGCTGGTTCCAGAGCCACAATGTTTACTTTTTAGTGGTTGTCTCTGTATATAAAATAGGGAAACTAGCAAGTCTGTGCTAAAAGTTTCAGAATCTACCCACCAAACCAAACATAATGGATTTCAGTGTAATGCTACAGGAAGTCCTCTTGACCCAATTATTTTGAACTTGTAACAGCAAACAAAGAATGAGCTTCCTTGTCATATGGGTTACCTCGTTGTTTATATCAAAGACTCCCTCCTGGATCTTTTCATAAATTTCCTTGGCCGTGTTGATAAATGCCTGAAACACAAAAGAGCCATATGTTATCCTTGTGATTAAAATGCCATCCTTCAGCTGCTTAAGCTGATAAACTCAAACAGAACCTCAATGAGACCAATGCAAAACACAGCCAATATTGGACTCAAAACAATACCGCATACTGGAATCAATATAATTCATGAATAAATTAGATCAGCTTGACATATTCAAAGAGTCAGAGTTTCTACAGTTGATGGCTGGTGCCCCCATCTGGCTGAAAGTGATGTTGTCTATTATTATTGGAATGGAGCACACATTGGTCACCCAAAGAAAATAAACATGGCTGTGTGCACGGCTCACCTTTAAAGTGTTAAGCCTGGCTACTGGCACTTCGTAGCATAATTAACAGAGCAGCTTTGCTTTTTTTGGTGCAACTGCCTCTCAGCTCTCCGGAGCCATCAGTCCTCTGCGGCTCAGTTACCACAGAGATAGAAAGAGATGGCTGAGCGAGTGCCGCAGATGTGTGCGCTCAAATCGGTGCATGTGTGTGTGTGGCAGGGAATCTATGAATATGCATGAACCTTAAATAGGAGATTGAAACGTCATAAAGGGGTGGGGGAAGGGTCAGGAGAATTCACACGACACTAATGAGACAAATTAATCATTGAGGCGTCTTATAGTGGGAGGATTGGGTGAGGGGGGACTTCCACAATTTAACACCCCCATTCTTTTAAAGCCAGCTCTAAGCCCTGCTTTAGATCTTGGCTTCCATCGCAGAGATCCGAATGTTTTTCTCCCCAGTCTGTGTGTCCCAAGAGTGTTATCTATATGCATGTATGTGCATGTGTTTTCACACAAGAAGCCAAACATAAATCACGACACGAGCACTGAAGACCTCTGAGCCACACAAGTGCTGTTTTACCTCTTCTACGTTTGATGCAGTCTTTGCAGAAGTTTCCATGAAGATCAGTCCGTGTTCTCTGGCAAAGGCCTCGCCTTCCTCTTTCTTCACCTCTCTCCGTGACTCCAAATCACTGCCATGAGGAAACAAATCAGATTTGAATTCAGATTACACCGGACTGTGAAGAACTACCATTCAAAAGTTTGGGCTCAGTAAGATTGAGGTTTTTTAAAGTCTCTTACGTTCACAAAGACTGCATGTATTTGATTAGGAATACAATAAAAACAAAACCATTGTGAAACATTATTACAATTGAAAATAACTGCTTTCCTTTTTAATGCTTTAAAATATGATCTTTCAGCAGCTATTACTCCAGTCTTCAGTGTCACGTGACACTTCACAATTCATTCTAATATGCTGATTTGGTCTTCAAGAAACACTTATTCTTAATGCTGAAATCAGCTTAATATTTTTGTGGAAAGTGTTATATATTTTTTCAGGACCATTTGAGGCATAGAAAGAGATGCATTTATTTGAAATTATTTTTATTTTTTTTTCAAAATCAAAAAATGCCCTTACTGCCACTTAAGATTAATTTTACATGTCATTGATATGATGTCTGTGTATTTATTTATTTTTTGAAAGAAATTAATACATTTATGTATGTTTGAATAGTAGTGTAGCACTTCCTGGATATTAGTTACCAATATATCATCCATGCAAATTAATCTGCTGATATTTGACCAAATTAATCTTTGAGATTGATCATTAGCCAATAATCATGCCTGCTCAAAAAGCCATGTCAATGGAAAATATATTTAAAATGGAAAACCTAAACTGAGTAAATGTTGTGTAAACTGGTGCATTAAACACCAGAGTTTAGATCCACAAGTCATTTTAGAAATGCTCTGTACTCTCCTTTTTCTTATGTCATTTGCTGCAACTAAACTGTTACGTGCCAAAAAATTAAATAAGCCATTTATATCAATATGTACTAGATAAATGAATACGATATACTATAAGTACCAATAATATTAATAATATAAATATTAAAATAAAAATGTATACAGACCTTTTATTTCCGATGAGCATGATGACCATGTTAGAGTTGGAATGTTGACGAGCATCTTCTAACCAGGTTGTCAAGTGGTTAAAGGTGTCCCTTCTGCAAATATAACAAACATCCACACAACTAAATAAAAAACAATAACGAACTAGCAGTGAACAACCTTTAAAGTGAAGTACTGAATCAAGAGTAGACAAGATAGTAAAGCAATGGAGCAGAACAGAAATATGAAAGCCATACGAGTTCGGTCTCACCTTGTGATGTCATAAACTAGCAGAGCCCCAGCTGCACCTCTGTAGTAGGACCTGGTGATGGAGCGGAAGGACTCCTGTCCAGCCTGAAACACACACAGACGCAGGGATCACACCACTAGTAAAAGCCTGTTTACAAGGAACAATCAGGTGCCAACAATGTCCACTGGGTATGTTGCATCTTCACCACAGTCCCTCCAGGCTGCTGTTGCCCTAGGAACTCCAGCTCTTAAAGACCACAGAGTCTCCTCACCACCAACTCTCCATCCCACAATGCTTCTCCAATCTGCCGGCCCTCAGTGCACGGACACCGTTCATCAGCATGTCACAATGTAAGATGGCCTCTGGTCAACCCAGCCCCTTTGACAGCAGGCAAATAAGCCAGGAGCACGTATTTGAATTCAATAACCCATTCCCCGGGGCAGCTGTTAACATTAGAGTTAATGGAGCCCATTGTGAATAAATGATGAATGACACCGTTATGCCTGCCATCTGCTGGAGTGAAAGGTTACAGGAAGGCCAGACATGCAGATTCCTCCTGTTACTTCATCCAACACTCCCCCATATTCTCTAGCTTTATCATACAGCTTGTTGAAATAACCTTGAAATAAATTATTTATGGTGAATTTAAAGACACGCTAGCATCTAGATGACATCATCGCAACAAAACCTCACTGAACAACCACTGCATGATTACCCCTAATTATGCCGACTCTGGATTTTTCGTAAGATAGCCTCACCCATGCAAACTGCCTATAAAGAGGAAAACATCTTATTTAATGTTTAACTTACACAGAGACGTCATTAAAAATAAATAACTGGCATCCATCTCTTAATTCATTTTTAAAAGAGTATATAAGTGTACAAAAGGAAAAACAAAACATTTCTTTGTATAAGACAAACGATGCTATGACCACAAGCTCATGGATTGAATATCATGCATACGTTGTCTCCCTCTGCTGGCCAAAATGTTTATGTGCAGCTTGGACATTATCTTTCATTAACATTGTCATAACTGCATTTCTTATACAGGGAGAATTGAACAAGTCTGCTCCTGAATGTGTCAAAATATTGACTGCTATACTGTACAAACATTTATACATGTTGGCAAAGCACTGATCCATGTCAATCTGAGACGTTTTAAAAAGCTCTGTCATTTAAACAAACATACTCAATTACAAGGAATGCTTATAAAAATAAACTATTTCTCAGAGTGGCATATTTTGAAAGACATGAAATGAAGTCTACGTGATCCACTGAAATATTTCATTTGAGGTCTTTCCCTATGAAGAGCTGCAGTTCTAATCATAAAAAAATAGGAAACAAAACAACCTTTCAAAGCTTTGGAGTCAATAAGGTATTTTATAAAGAAATTATTAAATTGATCAAAAGTGACAAAAGAAATTTGTAACATAAGATTACGATTTCAGATAAATGCTATTCTTTTGCACTTTTTATCAATCAAAGAATCCTGAAAAAAACTGCATCATTACTTTCTTCAGATATCAGCACAGCTGCTTGTTACTATGTTTCTTAAGCAGCGTATTAGAATGACTTGTGCACTGAAGACTGGATTAATGCCTGCTGAAAATCCAGCTTGGCAATCACAGGAATAAATTACATTTTAAAATATATTAAAACAGAAAACAGCTACTTTAAATTGCAACACTATTTTACAATATTACAGTTTTTAATCAAATTTTGATTAAATAAATGCAGACTTGGGAAACATACGAGACTTACAGACTCCATTTTTTTTTGAGAGGCACTGCACATATACAAAGTGATGACTAAAGACTAAAGAGAGCATTTAAACACTTGAAAAAAAAAAAAAGTGTGTACATACTTTTCTGAAAAGGAGATTATTTCATGCTGTATTGGTTGGTAGTTAAAGGTAGTGATTTTTTTCCCCAATAGCAGCACTAGCATAACTTAGCATACTATTAGACAGATGAGTGAAAGAGGTGCCTTAAAAAAAAGGTCAGCCACAGGTGCTCTAAACCAGTGGTTCCCAACCACGTTCCTGAAAGCCCCCCAACACTGCAGGTTTTCCATGTCTCCTTAAACACGCCTGATTCAGTTCATCAGCTCATTAGCAGAGACTCCAAGACCTGAAATGGGTGTGTCAGACAAAGGAGAGATGCAAAATGTGCAGTGTTGGGGGGGCTTCCAGGAACGAGGTTGTGAACCACTGCTCTAAATAGTAAAAAAAAAAAAAAAAAAAAAAAAAGGGCCAGGTGAGCAGCCCACAGCATAAAAATGAACCAGTTAGAAACTTTTTCTACCTGGATATCATTTTGAACATGACATCAGGTTTGTTGACACTTTGGAGGGCAGGGCAGGGATACAGATTTACCCCTGCTGGTTAAAGTTGTTACTACACCATTTGGCTGCACCAATAATAGCTAAAAAAAAGTCTGTGGATTCTGAAGAAATAAATGCTTTTCCACATTATGCTTGCTTACAGCAGATAATTTTGGGAAGGCTCTTAGAAAGTTGAAATTGGTTAATTTCTCTTGGTCTGCTGCCTTTGACATCCGAGCTCAGGATAGTTACTAGTAAACTACACAGGACTTTGTTTTGGTGCCAATCAGCATTGTCATGGCATCATTTTCCTGTGTCTCTAAAGTCATTACTTTTGCATGGCCAAATCTGTCTAATCAGGAATAGACTTTCTCACAACACTGCCTCTAATGTGTCAGTTTCATATATCAGCCATAGTAACACTCACACATCATTAACTAAGGGCTGACCAACCTGACATACCACACAGAGATCAAAACACCAGACCAAAAATATAAAATCATTTTCTACACAAAGTGCACAAAAAAAAAATCAGTCGATTTTTAATCTTACCGTATCCCAGATCTGAAGTTTTATCTGTTTGCCATCTATAGTGATCATTCGCGCTCCAAATTCAACACCTGTCGAGACAAATGAAGGCAGAGCTTGATTCGTGACTCATGCGGCAGCACAGGACACTGAACACATCACCTCAGATTTACATCAACACTACTGATCAGATCTTTCCCTTTAAAGTATTAGTAACCCATGGAGTAGATAGAGCCTGTTCATCTACACCACAAATTTAACTATTAAGTGCTTACTAGACTTGTGCCTGTACTCGGTAATGCGATATATTGCGGTAATGAATATGCACGATATTGTTATCGTGGGCACTTCTAAATACCGTGAATAATTATATATTACAAATTATTCAGAATTTGGAATGCATTTTAAGAATATTTATCCCATCAACTGCTCAAAATGCACAACACGGCTGTATGCTGCTTGAAAGAAGCATGCTCTGATGTAAACAAGCACGTAAGAGAAGCACATGGGGGAACATGTGAGAGATGTGCTGATTGAAAGCACATTCACTCTCTGACAGCAGATGGCGCTAAACTGCAGCCCTTACCCTGTAAACCCCATTAATAAAGCAGCTGCTACTTTCTAAACCATTTTTAAACAATTTTAAATAGCCATTCAAATTTGTGGATTTGCTATGGTGTTCATCACAGACCCAAATACTTTGATATTTAGACTTAATAGGCTATTTATTTTCAAACTTTTTTTTTTTAATCTGGACTACAACATGCCCTAGATATTGTTTGAAAGTGTTTTGATTCTTTATTGTTCATTCACACTTTACATTAGGGCTTCTTTAGTTAACAAACTGCCAATGAAAAATTCTTCTGAACATTAATTAATCTTAGGTATTCCAATATTTAATAACACATTGTTAAAATTGAAAGTTGCAACTGTGCTATTTAATGAGCTAACATTAAATAAGACTTGTATTTTTTTAACAAAGATTATTAACTTATGTAGCAAATGTAGCTATTGCTCATTGTTTAGCTGTGCATTTATTGAATGAGCACTATGCAATGTCCGAACTGATTACACTATATTTTATGTATTGCACTATATTTTCTGTAAAATCATTTTCTATTTTTAAACTGTCTTAAATTCTTTTTAAGTCAATTTTTAAATAATTTTCAAAGTTCTTAAATCGCTTGTTTAATTTTTGAGGTTATTTTTCTTCATGTTTTTTTTCCCTTTCTTTTATGTAAAGCACTTTGAATTACCATTGTGTACAAAATGTGCTATATAAATAAACTTGCCTTGTGTTAATGCATTAAACTAAGGTTAACTAATGAGGTCTTATTGTAAACTGATACCTATTGGTCTTTATAGTTCTTTTGCACTTTAATGTTTAAAACTTTTAACTTTATATATTTTTTCTGTATTGCTTTATTGTATTTAAATGTTCAGTTATTTTTGTTATAAGAAATATAGTTATTTAACCTGTTATACTGTATTCTGACCACTTTTGTAAAACTAAATTTCAATACCGTGATAATACCGTATACCGTGACAAAACATTATCAATTAATCGCAACAGAAAAATTTGATACCGGCATATCCCTAGTGCTTACAGAAGGTTGCTTACAAAAACACTTCAAGGAGACTGGCACCAGTCTGCTTCCTGTGCTAATGAGACCCATCCCTGCTGTTTTAATTAATGAGAGAGTATGTGGTTGAGTTAAAAGAGCCTTACCGATGGTGAGATCATGCACTGGCTGAAAGCGCTTATCTGTAAACTGTAATAATAGGCACGACTTCCCCACACCTGCAAAGCAAACACAGAGGGTCACACGTGAATAGCCACAATTAGCCTCAGGCCTACACATCTGCTCTATCCCATTACATCAAAACCATTTGTCCAGGCTATAATTGAAATATTCTAAAAAGTGACAGGGTTATTTCTGTTTCGAGAGTAGAATAGACCTTCCACTCTCATCTCACTTCCCAACAATGTGCATAAACATGCAAGGTTTAATTAAAGCCATTGTAAAACCCTCTCATTATTACTGCTAAAATGAATGAGAATAAAATAAATAACTCATGCACAGAGATCAATATCAGACAAATAATTAAAGGAAGACACATTAGGGCAGATGAGTTTGATACAGCATCGAAGACAAATTACCTGATGGACTGATAGCAAAAACAAAGATGTAATGTTAATCAAAAACAAAGCAAACAAACAAAAAAATAAATAAAATATCACATTTAATTAGTTTTTTTTTCCTGTGTACTTTAAACTATATACTTGTTTCTTATTAACAAAATATTACCTGCTCCTTGAATGTGATTCCATATTTAAGTAAAATCCTCAGTTCAAGACATTTTATATTACTGGCATAACTAAATAAACCCATCCCCCAAAATGAGATGAGAAGATCTGCCATGATACACAAACAGGTTAAATGCTGATGACATTAGGAGGAGGCGTTACCATGAGCAACAGCCGTTGCTAAGCAAACAAGCAGCATTCAAAGAGCGCTCACAAGAGAGATGCATGGAGACAACACAACAATGATGAAATTACAATGTGCATACTACACTCAACAAACTGAACAATACAGTAACTAATGTGGAAAAACTTGTGTATTGTCTCTTGTGAATAATTGTGACAATATAAATGATCTGGTAACAGCTGGATGTTGTCGCTTTAATCTAGTATTATATCTATTCCAATGTGGTCATGGCAAGCAACTGAAATCAAACTAATAAGGATGCTTTTGGTTTAATTTGTTAAACTAGTTTGCATATATGCATGCCCCACTTTAAGAAAGAAAAAACATTCCCTGCTGTTCAGCACTCAAACAGATGTCCTAGTGCTTAAGTTAACTGTACAGTAGCACTACTTATAGATGCATCTGTGAAACCAATCACATACACTTATTTGATTTAAAAACTTGTCAGCTGAATGAATCTATACAAATATAAATGTAGTTTGTCCTAGAAATCCAGTAAAACCTCACCTTGTGCCAGTTTTAACACTGCAAACTTAACACCTCAAGCATGAACACATAATAGGCTAGATGCAATTTCACAATGCCTTGTAATGACCAGCTAGATCAAGTTGCAGATTAGCATAATCTGACCAGGGTTGAGCAACATGCAAATGCACAAGCCTGTTTACACATCACTTTTACAACCACAACTGCCTAAAAAGTGATTGTCACAAACCCAATTTTACTGTTGTACAACATTTGGTGAAATGCATTAGGGATTGAAGAGTTTATGATGGTTGGTTTTGACTTAATCACACTTCAAGGCCTGATACAAAAAGAAGAAACTCAATCACTCTAGATGTGTCAAGTTAGGTAAAAAGATGAAATGCAGTGGCTTCATAACACACTGATCATCAAATGTTACTGCACAACCTGTACTTAGGCATGGTTGTCAAGGTTAAATGGATACTCCACACAAAAACTACAATTTTGCAATAAATTTACTCACCCTCATGTTGTTCAAAATCTATATGACTGACATTCTTCAGTGGAACATTGAATATGTTATTTTGAGATGTTATGTTTTTAGTCCATATGATAGATGTCAATGATGACCAAAACTGATTGGTTACCAACATTTTTCTGAATGTCTTCTTTTATGTTCCACAGGAGAAAGTCATAGAGGTTTGAAAAGCCATGAGGGCGAGTAAATAGCAGAATTTTAATTTCTGGGTGAACTATTCCTTAACTCATTTATGTTAGCAGTCACATTTTGAGCATACTCCGACTGATAGACACTATTTAGCTGTAAAGAAAAGGATTTAAAACGTGGTTCGGTTTTGCAAAAAATGTTGAGCACCACCACTACAGTACATCTCCACGTGAGGCAGGAAAGAGGCTTCTCAGTAAACGAAGCAATCCTACCTATTATTCTGTCGATGAAAAACTTGTTAAAGGTTACATTTGCAACACAAAAGACCACAGTTTCAAGATGCATTTAAGTACACCAACAAAACAGTCTTCCTTACGATGATTTTGATGCTGTAGGTTTCAGTGCAACAAAATCCTCAGTATACAGCATTGGTCATGCAGTACTACATCTAGTACTTATGAGTAGCGATATTGAACATCTCGCCAACAGATTTACCAAGCTGTCATTCATACAGTATATATAAAAATTAAAAATAAAGGGAGAACACACCTAAGCTGGATATATGCTACAGCAGTCGGCTTAATTAAATAGCACAACAGGCAGCTCTCTTTTAACACAGACTTTTAAGAAGGGATGGATGTTTGCTTCAAGTGATAGGCCAGGTAAGAGAAATTATATTATCTTGTTGTATGTGTGTTGTTGTTTTTTAACGTTTACCAAAAAGCCATTTTAAAGTGGTTAAGCAGTATTAGTAGCAATAGCAATTATTAATAGCAACAATAATGGTCAGCAGGGATCTCCAGACCAATACAATTAGTGTGCCTCCTCTATTTTAAAACCCACGAGCCACTGCTCACAGACGTAATTCAGCGTGATTTTTTTTAATACAAGTACAACATAAAAACATGTCTGTGCACAATAAATGCATTGTATCAAATGGTTATTTTTTTTACGTTAGTACGTAGTAGTTAGAGACACAACATAAAGTGGGCCTGAAACCATACAAACAGGCAAAAGATGTAACCTGCAATGAACTGAAACCAAAATCATATGGACAATGTTGGATGGCATTAAACACCGTTAACATTATATTAATGTGTTTGTTATCTAGCAAAATATTAATACTGTAAAAAAGAAAACTGTGCGGAACTTCACGACAGATTAACACTTTTGAAGGCAGAAATACATCTTTCTGCTGTTGAGGTATCTCTTGAGGAAAGGCCTACAGTGACACAAATCTGGTGAGAACACTAGCAGGCCACAGTTATACGGGGTTAACAGTTACCAGCATCAGAACACAAACTGTATGATTCTGACTGATCAGTGGGAGACTTGAGTAATAAAACAAATGAATATATTTTATAGTCATTGCTCATTAAACGTGTTTATCCTCTGATGAGCCAACGCCATTTTTAGAGGAGTAAATAGCTGCTAGCGATGTTGGCTAACTAACATTAGCCAGGCTGTTGTGGCCTTTAGTTGGGCTAGAAAAAGATGCATGCGAAACAAGCGAACACCGGGCTAGACGCACCGACACGTACACAGCATGTTCCGTTTTCGCTCTACGTGTCATGCTAATAGAAAGCGGAGATGCTGATGTTATTGAGGCAGACAGCTGATGTGAAGCAGCGGTTAGCTTGCCTGCTAGCTCCCCCCACCCAGCCGAAAACAAAAGACCGTGAGAGCCTTATAACCGCACACCGCTGCCGTGACACGAAGCACGCGCTTAGGAATGGACTTTATGTATGCGATAATACTAAGGCTAAGAGCTAATGAGGCAGGTGGAGAGAAAGGCAGAGAAAAACAGGCTGTCAGTCCTCCCACCCCTCGCGCCTCTGCTTGAACCACGTCATTGACTCCAGCACTGCGGAAATAAGAGACTCGCCGTCGCTGCTTACCCGTGTCTCCGATTATGATGTATTTGAAGAGATATGCGTACGCCATGGCCAACCGGTCCTGTATCACCCTGTCTTGGCCTTACTAAAATGGCTCCTTGAAGCTAAAACCGCAGAGAAAGTGTGTGTGATATATGCCTCCGCTAAGCCAGCCCTTTTCTCTCCTCGACGGGAAGGAACAATAAACAGCTCGAGCTCTAGCCGGCCTACGTCACTCGTCCCGCCTTCGCCACGCACGCAGAACAGTGGAGGCTGTGGACTGCACCGGAAGTTCACTCACCTAACCGCGGTGTGTCAGGTCAATGTTCATCGAGAGGGCAGAGGGACGATATATACTTAGACGGCATGTTCTCTAGACACTTTACAGGAGAATATTTATCCCTCCAAATCTTCAGACTTTAGTGTTGTGACAACTTGAAAGTGAAACTGAGTGAACTCCTGAGGGTCCATTATGGAATGAGCATCCCTTACAACTTTGAAACAGCAAAGCTGAAGATTTTCCCATTTAAAAAACAAATGTATTTATAGTAGTTAGTTACAGTAGTATATTTATAGTAAAGTAAGCATGGAATGAAAAATGCATTTATTTTCTAATTGCATGTTATAGATCTTTACATAAGATGTGTGTCTTTGGATTGTGAAGGAAACCCACATGACACACACAGAGCATACAGACTCCACACAAAAAGGCCTCTGGCTTGAACTGTATGTATGGTGAGGCAGTGAAAATGACAGACTTCTCTCAGGTGACATTTACAGGACCATTTAGTCCACTTAAACCCACCCCTGCAACCTCACATTTGTGTAGTAAATCTTTTTTCACGGCTTTATAAAAATGCTGGGGCCCCAGTGTTTTGTATGCTTTTGGCCAATCAGAGTAAACTTACATCACTGGTAGTTGTTATAGAACTGTTTTAGTCCCTACTCTGAAGTATGAGCTAATTTAGTTCCCTAAAACAGAGTTCCTAGAACTAAATCCGTTCCTAGTTCTTGCGATTCGAACACGCCAAAAGATAAGTATTTCCGCCAATATTTCTAGGAATTATGAAAAGGCTCCTCCGGTGCTATACTTGTCTCCACATGTGCAATGCCCACATCTCAAAATCCAATCAACAACTGATGCATAGAAGTCCCCACCATACATTTTTTCAGTAATCTGTAACTCTGAGATGAACATCACAATACAGAGGAAAATATCTTTTTCTGTTTGTTTTATCATGACTTTAAAGGGATAGTTCACCCATAAATGAAAATTGTCATCATTTACTCACCCTTAAATTATTTCAAACCTGTATAAATTTCTTTCTTCTGCCGTACACAAAATAATATATTTTACAGAATGTGGGTTACCAAACAGTTGATAGGTACATTGACTAATATGAAATAATACAACCCCAATTCCAAAAAAGTTGGGACATTTTGTAAAATGCAATAAAAATGCAAGAATCTGTGATTTGGTAATTCACCCATCCATCCATCCATCCATCTTCTTCCGCTTATCCGGGGCCGGGTCGCGGGGGCAGCAGTCTAAGCGGAGACACCCAGACTTCCCTCTCCCTAGACACTTCCTCCAGCTCTTCCGATGGGTCCCTCCAGTGTGTCCTTGGTCTTCCCCGGGGCCTCCTCCTGGTGGGACATGCCCGGAACACCTTCCCAGGAAGCCGTCCAGGTGGCATCCGGAACAGATGCCCGAGCCATCTCAGCTGGCTCCTCTCGATGTGGAGGAGCAGCGGTTCTACTCTGAGCTCCTCCCAAGTGGCAGAGCTCCTCACCCTATCTCTAAGGGAGCGCCCAGCCACCCTGCGGAGAAAGCTCATTCCAGCCGCCTGTATCCGGGATCTTGTCCTTTTGGTCATGACCCACAGCTCATGACTATAGGTGAGAGTAGGAACGTAGATTGACCGGTAAATCGAGAGCTTTGCCTTGCAGCTCAGCTCCTTCTTCACCACGACAGACAGGTACATCGACCGCATCACTGCAGAAGCTGCACCTATCCACCTGTCAATCTCCCTCTCCATCCTTCCCTCTCTCGTGAACAAGACCCCAAGATACTTGAACTCCTCCACTTGAGGCAGGAGCTCTTCACCAACCTGAAGGGGACATGCCACCCTTTTCCGGCTGAGAACCCTGGCCTCGGACTTGGAGGTGCTGATTCTCATTCCAGCCGCTTCACACTCGGCTGCAAATCGTCCCAGTGCATGCTGAAGGTATTGGCCCGATGAAATGGCAATTCACATTAACATTTATTTAATTGACAAAAGTACAAAGAAAAGATTTCCAGTTTGTTCATTGACCAACTTAGGCCTAATTGTATTTTGTAAATATTGGCTGCAACACACTCCAAAAAAGTTGGGAGAGAGGCATGTTGCACTGTGTCACATCAACACAGTGTAAATTGAGATACTAACTGTTATAGTTTTGCATGCAAAATTTTTGTCCAATCTTGTCCAATACTTTTGTGCTTGATACAAGACTTAAGCTGCTCATCAGTCCATAGGCATTATTGTCTAATTCTCCTTTTCATGATGGGTCATACATTTTCAATAGGAGAGTGATCTGCTGGCCAATCAGTCACATCCATAGGTGTCAACGAAACCACACTGTTATAACACATGCAGAATTAGACCTTGCATTGTCTTGATATAATAACCATGGACTTCCCATAAAAGATGTCTTCTTGATTGCAGTATATGTTTCTGTACAATCCCACTATATGCATTTCGTAATGCTGTGGCAGACTGTGGTGAATGATTGTGGTTTTCTGAAGTACTCCTGAGCACGTGTGGATATGTTTAACACCACAGCATGGTGATTTTTTATGAGATGTCAACTGAGGGCTCAAAGATCATGCACATTCACCTGAGGTTGCCTTCCTTGCCCTACACAGACAGAGATTTCTCTGGATTTCCTGAATCTCTTCACAATATTATGTATGGTAGTTGGCGAAAGTCCTAAATTCTTTGTGATTCTGCATTGAGAAATGTTATTTTTGATTTGTTTGACACTTATCTCATGAAATTTGGCACAAAGTGAAATGCTCCTTTTATCCCCAAACATACGTAAGTTTAAATAAGTAAGTTTAATTCTCAATCACTTTTATAATATCAGAGGTGAAAATATTCATTTTCATAGTGGGAAAAAGAAGATGAAGAACGTCACAGCAGCTAAAAATTAAGTATAAAAACAATTCAATCAAGGTAAAGCTTTAAGCATAACAGGTTCATGGGTGTTGGCTACATGACTTTGCAAACATTTGACACATTAAATATAATTTAGTGTCTATTTCAATGCGTAGCAGCTTTTTCCACAGTCTAACACTCTTTTCACGTAATTAAAAATTATCTGTCAACTTGTTACATTTCTTAATTAGAGCAATGAAATTAACACCTGACTTCAACAGCAAGAAGGCAGAGACTCGCAAAATGGGGGGAGAACCTGCACCAGCACCACTGACAGATGAAGAGGAGATAGTCAAGTTTTGGAAGAATTTTAAAATCCAAAAGGAAAAATAATCTGTTGCTTTTGTATTTGTAGGAAAAAAAGGTGACCAAATAAATTGTGAATAATTTGTGTTTATTTAACAGCTGTGGTGGTGTTTATGGGATATATCTTGTACTGTACTACCCTTCCATGGCATCCTTCTATCCAATCAAGTAATCCGTTTCATTTTCAGAAGGTGAGATGGTGGGAATATGTATGTCATTTAATGCATCTGACCATGGGAAAGAAAGAAAAATAATAATTTAAGTGCATTTTTCTTTTTTTGCTAATTATCTACCAATGGGGTAAGAAATGACAAATAATGTTGTTTACATTTGGATTAAGATTATTTTTCTTACCCTATGGCAGACAATTGTACATGTTTTATGTAAAATGCACTTAAAATGCAATTAAATCCACTTGTTTCACCCAGGATACAAGACTAAATACCTTACAGTATTTTTCATATATATAGAAAGTTTAGTTTAGTTAAGTTTATTTATAAAGCACATTTAAAAACAACAGGTGTTGAAGGCAAAGTGCTGTACAACAAGTATTAAACAAACTTAAGGACATAATCAAGAAAAACAAAAGAACAAATGAAAGATTTCACACCCTCAAATGCATCTTCACTTAAGAATTTTTAGATATTTGTACTACAAATAAGACAAAAATAGTCACTAAGAAAAGCTTCTTTTTTTTTTTCTTTTTTGCAGTATGAATGAATGAGGTATTTAAACATTGCTTACGCTTTAAAAAAGGTGAGCACACTGAAAGAAACTCTGAGTTTACTAATGCTCCCGATTAAAGTTATTGGTAATTGACTGGAAGTATTTTCTTTTTTTGTTTATTTAAATAGAAGTTAAAGGGAATTAACAAATCAGATTCTTGATTTCACTGCATTTTATAAAATGTCCCAACGTTTTGGAATTGGGGTTGTATTATGGAAGTCAATGGGTACCATTAACTGTTTCAGGGTGAGTAAATGATGTGACAGCACTGAGTCTTCTCCAGATCCTATTAGATGGAGTGTGGCAGTTCCTAATTGGTCTTCTCTGTTAATTGTTCATTAGTAGCATATATAAGTGTGTTAACTGTTGACTGAGGTAGGCACTTCTACTTTCTTCAAGATGGATTGGTTTGTAGGCAGCAGCCTATGATTTCTGACTCTTCACTTGGTCCTACAATCCAAACTGTAGTTCCTCTTACTTTTTGTCAAGCCATCCTACAGTTATCACACCAGGGCCTTGCTGGTCATATGGGGGTACAGAAGACGTATGATAGAATTTTGAGGAAATTTTATTGGCCTAGAATCAAGAGAGATGTGGTTAACTATATACGATCTTGCCACTTTTGTCAAATGACTGAAAAACCAAACCAAAAGGTTCCATTGCCTCCTTTACAGCCTATTGCTGTAGTTATCTCTCCATTTGAACATTTGACTATCAATTGTGTTAGTCCTTTACCATGATCTAAGGCTGGGCATGCTTACTTGCTTACTGTACTGTAATGTGTCAGTCTACACATTATCCTGCAGTTTATCTGCTGAGATTGATTACAACTAAATCAATTTTAAAGGCTTTAAAGGAACACTCCGACTTTTTGGGACTTTAGCTTATTCACAGTATCCCCCAGAGTTAGATAAGTCCATACATACCTTTTTCATTTCTGTGCGTTCTGTAAGTGTTATTTAACGCACCCACCGCTAGCCTAGCTTAGCACAAAGACTGGATGTAAATGGATAATGGTAGCATAGTAATCCCAATAAGTGACAAAATAATGCAAACATTTTCCTATTTTCATGTTGTGATCTGTATAGTCACTGCGTGTACAAATAACATGGCTATATGAGACAGAGACCATTTTTAATCGTATAAATACTGGGAACTATATTCTCACTAGGCGTAGGAGCACAGCTTACGCTACTTGGGCGGAGTGATTAGCGCAGCACACGAGACGCCCTGTTGATGGTTCTGTAAACAAAACAAACGTGACTAACTAGCTAGACGTGACTCGTGACCATGGCTGACTTTGAGGAATTGTCAGACTCAGAGGAATTTTACTGTGTATCAAACCAAGATCCAGAACCATATAGTTTTGAGCCAGGATACACAGACAAGGAGTTACAAAGTGCTGTAGAACACTCATCTCATCCTGATTAATAATTATCACAGAAAATGTATAAAGAATTATTACAGGAATTGATATATTTGAAATGCAATTTATTACAGCTGACCAAATATATTCAACAGCATATAATACAGTAATGTTAGATAATTGCATTACAATAGCCAAGAATATGGGGAAAGTAATAGCAAAAGGCAAATAGTTTTTGCACAATGAACCCACAGACAGTAACGTTATATTATATATTACATTAGCATGGCACTGTTACAGTATGGCTAATGTTAGTCATCTCAAAACATAACGAAACACTTACCACAGCAACAGGTGATCCAATTTGTCCTGTCTTTATTATCGATGGGATGGCTGTATCCTTTAGCACACGTTTCATGGTCCGTGTGGCAACTTGCATTTTTTCAAAATAGTCGTCTACAGTAAAATGTTCAGAGCAAACGAAATACTTCGTGATGGTGTTTACAGGTGTGTTTGGAACTACCAGAACAAAAGTAGCCATCGATTCATCAGGTCAGCGTTTTTGGTTGGAATTCTATGAAACATCATAGTATTACCTGGTCTCCCCTGTTTATTGTCGCAGCTCTTTACAATACAGCGAACACCCATGACTGTACACTATAAATTTACTATCTAGTAATTGCTGACTCTATTACTCCAACTCTGAGCGAACTCTCTGCTCCTCACCACGGCGCGTCTCGGGTGCTGCGCTAATCATTCCGCCCAAGTAACGTAAGCTGTGCTCCTACGCCTAGTGAGAATATAGTTCCCAGTATTTATACGATTAAAAATGATCTCTGTCTAATATAGCCTTGTTATTTGTACACGCTGTGACTATACAGATCACAACATGTAAATAGGAAAATGTTTGCATTATTTTGTCACTTATTGGGATTACTATGCTACCATTATCCATTCACATCCAGTCTTTGTGCTAAGCTAGGCTAGCGGTGGGTGCGTCAAATAACACTTACAGAACGCACAGAAATAAAAAAGGTATGTATGGACTTATCTAACTCTGGGGGATACTGTGAATAAGCTAAAGTCCCAAAAAGTCGGAGTGTTCCTTTAACGAGTTAAAGCATTCCAACAACTATTCAGTCTGTTCAGGGCTCAAAATTTATGTCCCGACAATTCTCAAAAGTCATGCAACAACTCAAGGTTAAACACAATATCTCAAGTGCTTACCACCCCCAGAGTCAAGGAGGGTTGGAAAGGTTCCATCAGAATCTTAAGTCACATTTGAGATCGTATTGTGTTGAACTTGATTGTGACCGGGAGGATGGACTTCCTTGGATCCTGTTAGCTATTCATGAGGTTGTGCAAGAGAGCACCGGTTTTAGTCCTAATGAGTTAGTATTCGGACACACTGCCAGAGGCCCTATTGCTGTTTTGGCAGATGAATGGAAAACATCTGATCCACCTGAGAATGTCTTAGACTATGTGAGTAATTTTCGTTATCGACTCTATGAAGCCAGAGCTATTGCTCTACGAAAATTAGGTAAGTCTCAGGAAAAGATGCAGAGGTTGTTTGATCGTAAGGTCCAGGCAAGAAGTTTTCAGGCAGACGATCAAGTGCTTGCTTTGCTACCTGTTTTGAGTAGCCCATTCCAAGCTAGGTTTACTGGACTTTATACGATAGCGAAGTGTTATCCTAATAACAACTCTTTCTAATAACAACAATCTTTTAAACACGCCTGATCGACGGAAGAAAGTACAGGTTTTTCATGTTAATTTATTGGAACCTTACATGACTCCTGTATCACCTCTGCCTGCTTATCTTGTGACTACTGACATCATAGATCTAGGTGTCCCAGAAACATCTGTAGAGATGGCTGATGTTCTGGAGGAGAAGAATGCTCCTTTTCAAGGTGTATTAGAAGGGCACCTTAATAACTCTGAGGTTCTTGCTAATTTAGCTTATCATTTGTCTCATTTGTGTGAACCAGAGAAGACTGATTTAATTAAGTTGGTAAGTTTATTCCCCTCTATGTTTTCTGATGTTCCTACCCAAACTCATGTCATTGAGCATGCCATTGATGTTGGTATGGCTCAACCTATAAAACAACATCCATATCAAGTAAACCCTGTAAAAAGGAAGTTGCTTCAGAAAGAGGTGGATTATTCACTTGCTTATAATTTGTCAGACCCCAGTTTTAGTTCTTGGAGCTCTCCCTGCATTTTAGTGAGTAAACCTGATAATTCTTATCGGTTTTGTACTGATTACAGGAAACTTAACTCTTTGACAAAGGCTGATTGTTTTCCTCTACCCAGAATTGACAGCTGTGTAGATTGTTTGGGTTCTGCATGGTTTGTCAGTAACTTTGAGCTCTTGAAAGATTATTGGCAAGTGCCTTTAACCTCCCGTGCTAAAGAACTGTCTGCTTTTATTACACCTGATAGTTTTCTCCAGTACACAATTATGTCTTTTGTAGTTCGAAATGCTCCCGCTACTTTTCAGCATCTAGTAAATCAAGTGTTGTCTGGGTTGGCAGGATGTGAAGCTTATTTGGACGATGTTGTTCTGTACAGTTCTTCTTGATCTGAACACCTCGCACAAATTAGAGTACTTTTTGAGCGTTTGGCTACAGCAAACTTGACTATAAATCTTGCCAAGTGTGAATTTGGGAAGGCTACAGCGACGTACTTAGGTAAGGTGGCTGGAGGAGGGTGCGTAAAACCTATCAACGCCAAAGTTGAAGCTGTCTACAGTTTTCCCACTCCCACTACTCAGCGTGAATTACAATGTTTTCTCGGGATGGTAGGCTACTATAGAGGTTTTTGCCAGAACTTTGTGAATGTAGTTGCACCTTTAACAGATTTATTGAGCCTGAAGAGACCTTTTGAATGGTCACAACAGTGTCAATGTGCCTTTGATAATGCAAAATCTCTTTTGGCCAATGCTCCCGTGTTGACAGCACCCAATTTTGAAAGGCCTTTCTTACATGCAGTTGATGTTAGTGCTTATGGCGCTGTTCTTTTGCAAGAGGACACTAAGGGAATTTAACATCGAGTCAGTTATTTTAAAAAAAAAATTCTATCGTCATCAGCAAGCGTATTCTACAGTGGAAAAAGGACTTTAGCCCTGGTCTTAGCCATTCAACATTTTGAGGTCTGTTTAAGATCAATCTGTGGTCCTATCGTTGTTTACACTGACCATAATCCACTAACTTTCTTGGATTGAATGTGTGGCAAGAATCAAAGAATCATGAGGTGGAGTCTTATTTTGCAGCCCTTCCATCTACAGATTAAACATATTTGTGGCAAAAACAACCTAATTGCTAATGCTCTCTCATGGCTGTAAGATATCTCCGTAATGTTGACTGTATCTTTATCTCCTCTCTCTTTCTTCTCTCTCTCTCTCTCTCTCGTTTTCTCTCTTATGTTCTAGGGCCCAGGAGTCTGGGAGTGAAATGAAGTGGGATTTATGGAGATGAGTATTAAAATTTTTATAAACAACAATGATATTATATTTAAATGGTGGTTTTTGTATGTTTTGTTTTGTCGGTTCTTTAGAAAACCTCATTTTGGAGTGGGAGGTGTGACAACCCTGAGCCTTCTCCAGATCCTATTAGGCCCCATTTACACTGCATGGTTCAAGTGACCCAATTCCGATTTTTTCCTCTCATGTGGCACAGATCGGATATGACTGGTGAACGTGTAAGCAGGAAAAAACCGCATGGATTCCGATTTTCTCAGATCAGATTCAGGCCTCATTCATATGTGGTAATAAATCGGATATAAATCGGATACGTGCATTTGCGTGTGCCATGTAAGCAGACAAAGCGGATATTCCCCAGTAAATGCGAGTCGTACGTCATTAAAAAAGTGACGTCAACTCAGGTGGACACCACCAACTGAGATCACATGACTCATAGGCGCGATGGAGGATGAAGGATACACACAGTGGAGCAATGCGGAGGTTTCATGTCTTTTAAGTCTTCTTTTTTCTATGCCGTACGATACCAATGTTTTGCTGATTTTTTTTGTTGACTTTTCAAAATATTGTGGAAAGCAAAACACTGTATAATTTTATTTGCATCTGCATCCATTGTATTTTGTGCTGTTTTACTTCCTTTTCCGGGTCAGAACGTCTATGTTTGGTAGTTTCAGCAGTGTATAGTGTAAATGCAAAAATCGGATACGGGTCACTTTTAAAAGATGATGTAAGCGGGTCGTCAAAAAAATCGGATATAGTCAGAAAATCGGATTTGGGCAACAAGACCTGCAGTGTAAATGCAGCCTTAGACGGAGTGTGGCAGTTCCTAATTGGTCTTCTCTGTTAATTGTTAATTAGTAGCATATATAAGTGTGTTACCTGTTGACTGAGATAGGCACTCTGTGGGATGGTTTCTCTAGAGTGACTCTGGTTTCAACATGTAAGATCTTGTTGTTTATGATAACCTTTGTTCCCCTTTGCATTTCTTATATCATGTAGTTAAAGTTTTGTTGTAATATTTATTTCTTTGGTTTTCTTTATTATCCCTAGACTTATGTTTATTATTATTATTGACTGCTGTTGTATTAGTTTAATTCAATAAAACAATTTGCATTGATATCCTTTGTTGTTTGAGCCCTCTTTTATGTTGCGGCTTTAAAACAAGCTGGTCGTAACAATGATGACAGAATTTTCATCTTTGGATGAACTATGAACTATGTAGGATGAAGGTTAGATATCCCTACTCTACTAATATGCACCTTTTAGGGGTAGATAAGGTACAAAGTTAAAGCTCTTTAAGGGTACTGCCACAGTCATATGGTTATTTTGTAGACCAGTCTACAGCTTTTTTCCTGGTTCTTTGTCAATAAGAAGTAACATTTTTAGTCTTGTAATATTGATTATATTTAGCCATGTCCTCATGTAGAAACCTGGCCTGGTGTACAGCTGGGAAGGTTGTCCCAGGCACTGTGTTGAGGAGGGCCCACTTAGGTCCTTTATGGTATAGCCTACTCTTTGAGCCTGGTGGAGAAGGGTATTGTACCACCCATGAAAACGTGTAAATTGTAGAAAAGGCATACATATAAAATATAAATAGGTATGATGCTGAATAAACAGAAAATGAGAAGATGCTATACTATTTTGACTATTTGGACTTGTAATAAAGTACACTTCAATTGAATAATACATATCAAGGGAAAGTATAAAATTTTACCACATGATATCATCCCGTGAAAGTTTAATGAACCAATGAATACCAGCATGATCACTGTATAATATTGTCATGTTGTAGCTTACATCGTTTGAATTTGTTCTTACAACAAAATAGCTAAATCGCTATCACAATATTTATTAATATTTCATATTCACCATGATTCTGAATTTCATTATTGTCATATTTTTTATCCACTTTTCTGTTTAAATGCTTTCAGTATACAGATGCAAATAATTAAAATTGTAATTTTTGTTTAGATAAATGTGAATTATTTTAGCAATCCTCATATTCCAGCGATGAATTAATAATATTTCTTTTCTAGACTGTACACACAGTTGCAAGAATACATTTTTATGTCAGCAAAGCCTATCCATCAAACTGAAAAGCATGGTTGTTCTTGTTCAGACTGACACAGGAGTCAAAGTGCATGGTTAACCGTACTCCAGTGCCAATGGTGCTATTTGGGGTTAAGTGCTTTGCTCTGGGCCACATTGACGGTGTAGAGCTGGATGGTTCTGGACTCAAAACCATTTCACGCGTGAAGGGGCAATGTCTACAAACCTCCTGTTACCAATCTCAATTTAAATTAATTTATTAGGACAATGCAAGATTTGTAATGCACTGTATGTATGTAATTATCTAATGAAAGGAATACACTATGTTGTGAGCTTTACCCTAATGATGGTTAAGGTATCAGAGATGAGAGAAAAACCTTGACCTTAGATATTGATGAACTATTAAGATACATGACCTTTAATGGAGTTCCCTTGGAATTTTTTAATAGACTTACGTACCATGTCTTCACATTTAGACAGAATAGTTGGAGGAAAAGGTATAATTCACCCAAAAATTTAATATTTGTTTAAATTTCAATCACCCCAGGCCATCTTATATAGATGAGGTTTCTTTATCAGAAAAGATTTGGAGAAATTTTGAATTACATCCCTTGTTCACCACTGAATCCTCTGCAGTGAATGGGTGCCGTCAGAATGAAAGTCCAAAAAGCTGATAAAAACATCACAATATTTCACAAGTAATCCACATAACTACAGTCCATCAATTAACATCTTGTGAAGTGAAAAGCACTGTGTTTATAAGGAACAAATCCATCATTAAGGAGTTTTAACTTTAAATTATCACTTCTGGCCGAAATATGAGCTAAAATGCTTCTACCGGAAGTCCATCCTGTGTTGCCCTCTCACATCAAAATTCGCTGACATATTTGTTTAGAACTGTTTTATACAGTTTTTGCATGTAAACAGGGCTTAATCTGTGCATATTATTCTCCTGAGTCAGACAAGATGACTTTTTATAGCAATATTATGGATAAAGGATATTTTAGCTGAAAGCAATGACAATGACAAGATTTTTTTTAATTTATTTTTTAGGTAGATTTGTTTGCCACCACTCATTTCATAAGCAAAGTCAAATATGAGTGAGAAATTAACACATTATTAGGTCAATCATAGTTCTGTAACAAACCATTCGACTCTTTGAGCAGACTGTCATATCTTGTAATGTCCACTAGAGGACAGTCCTGTAATCTCATGAACCTGCGCTCAAACAAGAACTAGCCTATATTGTTCAGTGAAATAATTATTCAAAGTATTCAAAATAATTCATATTCATCAATCCTGCTGAACACTATACCAGACACACCTTCCTGATAAAATGCTTGTTTTGATGCCTGCTAAAGCAGATTTCCCAATATATCTTATATCAAAAAGTAAATTGAATATAGATGATGTTGAGGTGACATGACAACCCTGTTCTAGTCCCTGAGCTTTGGGGAGTAAAACGACCTACTTATAATTAATTAGGCAGTGATTGCACTTTTGTGTAATGTGCTAACTTTAATTTTAGACAATTAGGGTCAAAGTAGTTACTTAGTATAGAATTCAAGGCAATGCGTCATAGTGTTCACCTCCTCCAGTTGTTACAATTTTTATTTGGGTCAATCAGTGCATTCAGGAGACTTTCATAAATCCATTTAATGGAATTTCAAAAAGTTCTTGATAGAATGAGCTATTGTTGTCCAGCTGATAAAATAACAATTAGCATTGTAGAACCAAGATAAGATTTGACGGTGCTGACAAACAACATGGTCTCCTACAAACTTCTGATTAAAGTTGGTAGAGCTGTCTCTGGAAAGGTGTTTCACCGGTGCAGAAAAGAACAAGCTAGAATAATAACCATCAGCCTGGGGAAAGCACCATATGGGCCCCTATCATCCTTACCTTGAAAACACCATCAGTAATGTGCAAAGCAAACAATATCAGACCCTCCCTCTCTTCAGTCTCTCCTTCTTCACCCTCCCCCTGGTGTTTTTTTTTTTTAACCACACCTATTTCCTCCATTGTGGGAGGAACTCTCCAAGAGCAACATCACTCCTGCATTCCTGCCAATGTGCACTATGCTTCCCGTGGCCTGACTGTAAACCAGGCCAGACTGCTGAGCTGTTTCTATGGTGCTACATCAGAGGCTTAAGAGTCACTGCACGCAGCCAATCAGATGGCTTGTGGGGGAACCGTGTGGGCTGTAGTAGCTAAGAGAGTGAGTTTGTGAACTTACTTTTGTTTGGTACAGAGAGGATAACTTTCCTAGAAGAGCACAGGAGAAGAAAACTCATAATTTTCAATGGAATGACGAATGGTTTCTGTTGGCTGCAGTCTCAGAGTGGACATTGAGTCTTTGAAGCTACTGAGTTAAGTCACTTCCACTTGTATTGTTATAGACCACTTTCTTCATGTTTTATGGGTGGGAAGTGAGCAAACGACGAGGAAGACTTCACCCTGAAAACAGGCTCAGTGAGAAGTAGTTTTTGGCATCTGCTCAGGACAGAACGAAAGTTGTTCTGAAAGCTGTAGGAAAAGAAAATTCAGTTGGCATGGCAGATAATGTTATTGAGGAGACCGATAACTACCCTGGCAAAGATGAGCTGGACTGGGGCTATGAAGAAGGTAAGGATTGAATAAGAGAATCATTGTCTTATTCTCCTCTTTGTGAAACATGAAACTTTATTGTTTCACCCATGATCAGGAATTACTCTAAAAACAACCCTGTTTCAGTTCGCCTAAAATACATATATATACTACCGATTCTTTAAATAAACAGACAAAATTAGACAACTGTGATCTGTGAGCACACACAATGCTGCCATTTTATAACCACTTCAGAACTTTTTTTGAATATGCACTCTATATTTTTAACTTGTAATGTGCATAAATAAAAATAAAATATAAATGCATAATGCATGTTTATTATGTTAAAAAATTGTATTTAGACTAAGATTGTTCTTTTTGTGAAGAGAGTCTTTTTCCGAGCTTTATTTCTATTATTTCTAACAGTAGTCACCTATTATATATAATATGTATTCTTTACTAGTGAGATTATAGATCAAACAAATGCATATAGTGAACAGTCAAAGAAAAGAAGAGTGAGTAATACATATAGACAGGGTGAGATGAAAAGCAGCAAAAAAATGAGCACATCCTGTATCCCCCTGTGTCTGCTATTCCTGTTGGACCCCTCAGTAATGACTTTGAGGCACTAGAGCTCTGGCAGCCTTTATTTAGTTTCAACACTGGGACAAAAAAAAAATGGACCACTATTTATTATCTAATATTTTATGTGTGAATTGACACAATGTATCATGGTGCAAAAGTTTGATTGGTGCAAAAGTTTCAAGGTTGAGCAGCGAGCTAGGGGTCATGAAAAAGGACAGTGTTATCCACAGGATAAATATGCTTTGATGACTGCATTAGAATAAAATGTTATCACCATTTAAAGGTAGATTGAATCAATGTTTTTGTCTTTTGTGCATGAATCCAGGTGTTGAATGGGGTCTTCTGTTTCCTGAGGCAAACGGAGAGTACCAGTCCCCCATAAACCTTAACTCTAGGGAGGCCTGGTATGACCAGCGGCTCCTGGAGGTGGGGCTTAACCCCAACTATGTAGTTTGCAGGGACTGTGAAGTCATTAACGACGGTCATACTGTGAGGATCATGCTCAAGTCCAAATCAGGTATAACATGCTGAACGTTCACCAAAAATGATAAGTCTGCCATTATTTTCTTGTTTACCAACATGTCTTTCAAATTTTTTTTATTTTTTTTATTTGAATACCAAAATAGTTTTTTTTAACTACAATTCAATTCAATTCAATTCAAGTTTATTTGTATAGCGCTTTTTACGATACAAATCATTACAAAGCAACTTTATAGATAATTAAGTTTCTACAATATTTATAATAATATCATAACAGTTGACACACACATCACATGCACATATCACAAAAATTCACAAAAAAAAACAAAAAAAGACGTAAACAAACAGACGATTAACACTATTAACAGCAATTACAGCAACTACAGTTGACTAAAGTTCCAAAAAGGACAGAAAACAGCAAAAAGTACCATAAAAGCACCAAAAAAAGAACTCCAAGTAACTTTAGATTAAAAAATTGCAGTCTAGCATTAGAAAGAAAGTAAATGTAATCGGTGGATTGTTGCTATTTTCGACCCAACCGCTGGGTTGAGCATGTTTGGTCATATGTTGGGTTGATTTTTTTACTGTGTTGGGTAGTTTTTTTGTTACACAGGCATTGGGTTAGTGGCTGGGTCAATCTCACTGGCAGCTGAACCCCCCCCAACTCCCTCCGATGAAACATCACTATGTGGGGCTACTTCAACCTAGCCACTGAGTCAGTCAGAGCGCAGGCTTTTTGCATCCTCTCCAGAAGAGAGCAGTTCTCAGCATTTTTTAGAGTGTAAAACATCTTAAAGTGCCCTCTATTATGCCATTTCCAATATTGCCTTTCATGCAGTGTAATGTAGCTGTATGTGAATGTAAATGATCTGCAAAGTTGTAAAGCAGAAAGTGCACGATAAATAAAGTTATTTTCTCCCAAAATAAAGAATCGACTCTGAACAGCTGAAATGAGTCTTTAGTATTATGAATCCCACTTCTATGATGGCTACACGTCACTGGGTAATACATTTGCATATTGCATGCCTATGTTCTATGTTGGCTGCCCGCGAACAACTTGACCCCGCCCACAAACACATCATTCTACTGACGACTGCTTCTCTAATCTCGGGGAGTTCAACGCATTCACAAAACGCTTGCTGTTGAAAGATGGATCAGTATCCTCTTTATTTGAACCAGCTGCTCCAATGAATCACAACTTGTAAGTATGATAAATAATAGAACAAAATACAGAACTAATGAAATAGGCGTAGCGTTTCTGACACGCGTTGTACGCCGTAGACCAATCACAAAAAAACAATCAGAGCAAAGCAGGCCCACAGAAAGGAGGGGTTCAGAGAGACTGAATCTTTGAACTGCTTCAAATGAATTGTTTGAGAAACTCTGGAAAACGAGGTGATATTTAATGCATATATTGAGAGAACTAAAGCGTTTTTTGACCTTGCATGCATGTAATCCTATTGTAGGAGACTCCCAAAACAATATTAGGAACCGTAAAAATGGCATAATAGGGGCACTTTAAATCTTACTTTGTTCACACAATTTTGTTTGATTACAAAAGATAATAATAGAGCACAGGTCAGGTGCAGGGTTATTATACTTAACTAAAACTAAAAAAAAATTGGGTAACACTTTAGACCAATTCTCACTATTAACTAGTTTCTTATCAGTATGCCTGTTAATAACATATTGGCTGTTTATTAGTACTTATTAAAAGGATAGTTCACCCAAAAAATTAAAATTTGATGTTTATCTGCTTACCCCAAGGGCATCCAAGATGTTGGTGACTTTGTCTCTTCAGTAGAACACAAACAGAGATTTTTAACTGAAACCGTTGCAGTCTATGAGTCCTATAATGTAAGTGGATGGGAATCACGGCTTTGAGAATCATAAAACATACACAAACAAAACCAAATTACAACCTGTGGCTCACGACGATACATTGATGTGGAAAGACACGAAATGATCGGTCTGTGCAAGAAACTGAACAGTATTTATATAGTTTTTTACCTCTGAATTTCACTGCAATGTTTGAACTGTCCTGAGTGTGTTCGCCTCTTCTTCTTTAGCCTGCAATTGAGGCGTCTTCTTCTTCTTCTTGCTTTACGGTGGATCGCAGACTTATAAGTGCATTACCGCCACCTATCTCTCAAATGGACCATTGACACTCTATCTACAATCTCAAATGGAAGTGTCATTGGTCCATTTGAGAGATAAGTGGCAGTAAAGCACTTATAAGTCTGCTTTCTGCCGTAAAGCAAGAAGAAGACACCTCACGCACCGGCTGAAGAAGAAGACGCGATCTTGATGAGGACGTGCTCAGGACAGTTCAGACATTGAGGTGAATCAGAGGTAAAAAAAAACCTATATTAATACTGTTCAGTTTCTTGCACAGACCGATCGTTTTGTGTCTTTACACATCAATGTATCGCCAAGAGCCGCAATGTATAATTTGGTTTTGTTTGTGTATGTTTTATGATTCCCATCGACTTACATTATAGGACTCACAGACTTGCAACGGTTTGAGTTAAAAATCTCTGTTTGTTTTCAACTGAAGAAACAAAGTCACCTACATCTTGGATGCCCTTGGGGTAAGCACATAAACATCAAATTTTCATTTTTGGGTGAACTATCCCTTTAAGCACATATTCTGCATGAGCATATTCTACATCCCTAATCCTGCCCAATACCTAAACTTAACAATGACCTTACTAACTATTAATAAGCAGCAAAATAGTTTAGTTGAGGCAAAAGTCGCAGTTAATGGTTTGTTAATAGCAAGAACTGCAACTCAACATAAAGTGTGACCAAAAATTGTTACTTTGAAAAAAAAAAATCGTTAACTGATGTAAAATTAAATAAAATACAAAAAACTTAAACTTATTTTATTTTAGCTAGTTTAAAAGGCTGAATTTCTAATTTCCATTTTGTTTAACTTCATGTATTAAACTTACAAACTGAAATAAAAATTAATAAAACAAAATGTATAGAGATTAAAAAACAACAAAAACTGATAAAAATGACAAAACAGCAAAATCAATTCATTTTCAATTAGATCTAATTCAAAATATTAACAAAAACTATAATTTCTCAATTCTACTAAAAAAACTGGTCAGATGGACTAGTTTTATGCTTTTTTTTAAGTTTGACAGGTAATTTAAAATATCAGATTCATTTGTTAGCAACTTCTATACTGTAATCTTATTAAACTAGCTTTTACAAATACTGTCATTCATATAATTAAAAAATGGCAAATATCAGGCAGTGAGCTTGTTTTATGTCATTTACCTTTGTAATGCTGTTTCAGTTGTGACTGGGGGTCCGCTCCCTAGTGATCATGAGTATGAACTGAGCGAGGTGCGTTTCCACTGGG
Source organism: Cyprinus carpio (assembly GCF_018340385.1). NCBI lineage: Eukaryota > Metazoa > Chordata > Actinopteri > Cypriniformes > Cyprinidae > Cyprinus > Cyprinus carpio. Next base: position 13,336,017 of record NC_056598.1, read on the forward strand.
GGAAAGAGAACCAGAGGGGATCTGAACACACTGTCAACTTCAAGGCTTTTCCTATGGAGGTCAGTGTCACTCTGCCAATTCTGGCCATATCATCATTTTCTCTTGTTGGTTTTCTCTCTCACTTACTCACCCTTTCTGATGTTTGAAGGACAGACTAAAACAAGCCTGCTTCACACCGCACATATAAACAACACATATTTATTTTTGGGCCTATATAAACAGGTCACAGTATTCACTCTGCATAGGCAATGCAAGTAACACCAGCATGTCAGCTACTGTATCTATTTGACTTATAAGGAAGGAAGCCTTTTTAGCTACAAAACCACAAACTCCATGTCAAAAACAACAATACCACATGCTCTAAAGAGGGATTTATCATCAAGTGATCTATTCAAATCACCTGTTCCTGACACCTGCTCTCCTACTCCTGGTCTTCTGTACACAATGGGAAAGATAAGGACCCGCTCTTAAAGTGTTACCATATTTTTCAACCTGTTACCATATCACATATTCTCAGGTTGTTAGCACAACTGCAAGTCAAACCAGTCTTTTAACACAACACAGAACTGGCATCATCACCTTCATAATTTGGCATACTTTGTAGTATATATTAATTTCAGAGTTCAGCTTATTGCAGATCACTCAGTTAGTAATAAATATCTCTCACAGCTTCATCTAATCCACTGGAACTCTACATTATTCAACGGCGTGGAGGAGGCCATGGGCAAGAAAAAAGGCATTCTTATCATCGCCCTGTTTGTGCAGGTATCACACTTCACCACATGGAGGCCATCATAACAGATACAAAACTACCCAATAGTGTTGTGTAAATAAGCATGGTATTAGTGGTGTAAATGTAGAAAACCTTTCAAGAGAAAGGCTGTTTTTTATGTCTCTGGTCTTCTTGCAGTCGGCTGACATTGGTGCTCTAATTTGTTCCATGCAGGTTGGGAAGGAACATCTTGGGCTGAAGGCCATCACAGACGTCCTGCAGGACCTGCAGTATAAGGTGAGCAGAAGAGCTGGCTCACTAGAGTCTATAGCCAAAAATATGACTCATATGCTTGTGACCTAAAATGTATTTTTTTTGTGTGTACAGGGAAAGACAAAAATAATTCCATGTTTTAACCCCAACACATTACTGCCTGGTAAATTCATAATCTGTTATACTGATATTTGCATTTTATTTACATGTTTTGATATTTGATCTTTGCTGACAGTATCTTAATATATGTGTATCTTTGTGTATCTGTCTCCATTGTTTCGTCTGCCTCCTCAGATCCTCTCTTAAGAGATTACTGGGTGTATGAGGGCTCTTTAACCACACCACCCTGTAGTGAGAACGTCACCTGGATTCTTTACCGTTACCCCCTTACCATCTCTCAGATGCAGGTAACACCTCCACAGCTATTATTGAATATTACTATTACTCAAATATGTATGTAATATAGCATATAAAGTAGTGGCCAAGTGTCTGGCCTTTTCTCTATTCAAACATAATGTTAAGTTTATGTAGATTTTCTAAGCATATTGCGTAGCTGTGCTTGGAGAGTGTTTACGTGCTCTGTTTTCAGTTCTTGTCATTTGTGATAATGCAAGGAAACATGCTTATTGAGGCATGCACATGAGAATGGCTGCTAATCAAATACAAGGGACAACCAATAACATATTAATAATTGGTTATATTGTAGTATATGTATACTTAATTTACTGTGAGCACCTTGTTTTTTAATATGCATTTTGTCAGCTGTAGTTTGCCTTTTTGCCAAATAATTTTATCAGTACCATAACCAAGTTTAATGTTTTTCTCTTACCAATATAAACTTGTAGGTTTATTAAAAGCAAATATTGGGCCCCACCAGATATCTTTTGGCCTTTTGGCCACTGCTGAGTATATATTTTACAGTGTGTAGATTTTTTAAAAGACCACATTTGATAAAAAAAAAAAAAAAATACAGTAAAACAGTAATATTGTGAAATTATAACAATTTAAAATAACTGGTAACACTTTACCAATTCTCACTATTAACTAGTTGCTTATTAGCATGCCTATTATTAACATATTGGCTGTTTATTAGCACTTTTAAAACACATATTCTGCATATTCTACATCCCTATAATACTACCCAATACCTGCTTAACACCTACCTTTTACTAACTATTTATAAGCAGCAAATTAGTAGTTTATTGAGGCCTAAGTTGTAGTTAATGGTTTTTTAATAGCAAGAATTGGACCTTAAAATAAAGTGTGACCAAATAACAGTTTTCTATTTTAATGTATTATAAAATGTAATATATTCCTGTGATGGAAAAGCTGAATTTCCAGTTCCTTTTGGATTTGGATTTCTAATATGCTGATTTTGTGCTTAAGAAACATTTCTTATTATTATCAGTGTTGGAAACAGTTCAGCTGCTTAACATTTGTGGGGAAACCATGATGTAAAGAATACCGCTATTTAGTTAGAACAGTATTTATTTTGTTACTTTTGTAACATTATAAATGTCTTTACTGCCACTTTTTACGTCATCAACTCAATTCAATGTATCCTTTCTAAGTAAAAATATATCTTTCAAATATCAAAATCTTGCTGACCCCAGACTTAAACTATTGCATAATGCCTCGTCATCTTTAAGAACACTAATTTATATAAACACATAAAAGGGGAAATCATAAACCGACTTGACGTGACTTGAACAGAGTGGGGTTTACCACAGTGATATACAATGAAGAACAATATATGCTCTTTGTCTGCAACTTCATTATCTTTGATCTCAATGACTGGCAGAGCAGGGGTACTTTCAAGTAAAGGCCAGTCATATATTGATTATGAGGTCAAACTTGAAAGCAGGTCAGGGTCTTGTTTGTGTTTGATGACTATAATAACATGTTTGATAAAAACGGTTTCCTTTTCGGATTAAGTCAACAGGCACCACTGATATGTTATCCCCATTTTGTACTTGAACAGGATATATGACCCTGCTTATGTTATGATTTCAAACAAATACTTCAGACTATTATAATAAGAAGTTACAATGGAGATATAATAGTGAAAAAGAGGAAAAAATAGAAAAGCTGAGAAAGTGTTCTGCCCTGTTTAAGTCAAGTCAGATTTATTTACATAGTGCTTTTCACAACACATTTTTTCAAAGCAGAAAGTCAAGATGTAAGTGTTAATAATATCTTCTTTACTTTATGCCTTATAGTTGCATTCATCAGATTAGAGCTGATCGATAATATAGTTTACATTTTATTTATTTTATTTTATATAGTTCAGCTTAATGTGGATAATGTACTGTATCCGGACAATGTTGGTATAGTAGTTATATAAATCATTATAAATGAATAATTTGTTCATTTATTTGATTTTATATATTTATATTTGTTCCAAAGAAACTGAATTTTACATTTGTCATATGAACAAAAATATTTAATAAATATAATGCAAAATACAGGTTCATGTATGAAATATATTTGTGACCCTGGACCACAAAATGAGTCATAAGGGTAAATTTTTTGAAATTGAGATTTATACATCATCTGGAAGCAGAATAAATAAGCTATCCATTGATGTATGCATTGATGATGTTAGGATTGGACAATATTTGACCGAGATACAACTATTTGAAAATCTGGAATCTGAGGGTGAAAAAAAAAAAAAAAGAGAAAAATTCAAAATATTTAGAAAATCGCTTTTAAAGTTATCAAAATTAATTTCTTATAAATGCATTTTACTAATAAACAATTAAGTTTTGATATATTTACAGTAGGAGATATACAAAATATCTTCATGGAACATGATCTTTACTTAATATCCTAATGATTTTTGGCATAAAAGAAAAATTATTTTGACACATACAATGTATTGTTGGCTATTGCTACAAATATACCTGGGCAACTTATGACTGGTTTTGTGGTGCAGGGTCACATTTATTGTCAGTTGTTTTTAGTTAATTCGCCCACTAGTGCCCACTGTGGAAAGAGTTAATTTTGGCCCCTGCTCACATCTAACCCACCCACTGCAGCGCACAGGTGAATGTTGGCCTTCTTTCAACTAACATTCAACACTTTTCTCTGACCCAGATTGAGGAGTTTCGCCGTCTCAGGTCCCATATTAAAGGAGCAGAGCTTCCAGAAGGCAATGACGGGATGCTGGGGGACAACTTCAGACCCACCCAGCCCCTGAGTGACAGGGTGGTCAGGGCAGCCTTCCAGTAAAACCCCCACTGCAGGATCCATTTTAATCAGCCATGGGTAAATTGTCAGGAGATTGTATTCTGTTCTTTGTTTATTCAAGCGGAGCGCCCTCATTTGAGCATAATGCGATGGCTTATGTATGGCTTTGGCTCCTCTTTGTAAAGGAGGAGTTAGATTAGGCTCCTCACATTAGCTGATTAAATGTCTTATTGTCTGGGTTGAAACAAGAGCCCATCTGGATTTTCCAAATGCAAACCTGTTAGTACTTCCAGAATTAAACAAAATTGAAGATTCATCTCCATATGACCAATAACTATACAAAAGCTCCTGCTTAGTGTGCAGTGACTTAATGGAAATAGGCCAAGTTCTCTTAGCAGTATTAGCATCACTATACAAAAGAGTGCTGCAAGGGTTAGGGTAATAGAGTAACCCACTTCCTTCTGATCTAGGACTAGCTGCAGCATTGTGTATAGATCTGTCTATTTCTAGAGCTCTCAAGGGGACACCTGGGTCTGCCTGCATATTACTCATTTTGAAATGAGACTTTGAGCAGGCTAATTTAGGCCATGATGATGCAGTGCTACTAACCAGAGTAAGCTGAAGTATCACTCTGTTTATATACTACACTTCTGTTAAAAACAGAAAGTTTAAAGGAATAGTTCACTACAACATGACAATACGCTGAAACTCACCCTCAGGCTTGAACAGCTGATAAAAGCATCACAATAATCCTGTCAATCATTTACCATCTTGTAAAGTGAAACAAGCCTGTAATCTATAATAATTAGGGCTGTCAAATGATTAATCACGATTAATCACATCCAAAATAAAAGTTTTGTTTACATAATATATGTATGTGTACAGGGTATATTTATTATGTATATATAAATACACACACATAAATTATATATTTAGAAAATATTTACATGTATATACATTTATATATTTATATTCTTATATTTTATATTATATATAAATATATTTGATGTATAAACATAACATATTCTTCTTAAATATATACATGCATGTGTGTGTATTTATATATACATAATAAATTATACACAGTATACACATATATATTATGTAAACAAAACTTTAACTTATAATGTAAATAACATATACAAATCATAATAAAACCCTAATAATAATGCTTTCTCCAGTGAAAAAAGGCCGTCCACTGTTGTCCTCTCACACTTAAATTCACTGACGTATTTGTTTGGAACTGTTCTGTTGGCTTATAAACGGTGCTTGATCTGCCCATATTTCTCTCCTGATTCAGATGAGATGATTGGAAAATGCAATATTATTTTGCTTCACAAGATTGATGGACTGGACGGGTGTGGATCACTTGTGGATTATTTTGTTGTTTTTATCAGCTGTTTGGACTCTCATTCTGATGGCACCCATTCACTGCAGAGGATCCATTAGTGAGCAAATGATGTCATCTTAAATTTCTCTGAATCTGTTCCGATATAAATGCCCCGAGGATGCATATAATTTCAGCATTTTTTTGGGGGGGGGGGGGGTGAACTAAGTGCTTGTCATGTAACTTACAGTGATAAATATTCATTTTTAGCAGAGCTACTCCAGCACTCTTCTCACTTTCAGCACAAATTAGCAGTTTTCATGTTTGTTTGAAATTATGATGAAATAATGTTATTCACCTCAGATTTGATTCATAAAATTGATTCATACAAGCTATGAGCTGTAAATACCACAATAAACAAAAACCCTTCAAACATGGAGTAGACATCATTTACCACTTCCTACATTTTATGTAAAAAATACCCAACTAGGTCAAGTATGTTGCAATCATCTTCAAACCACGAACTGTCAGTAAATGAAATTAATATCAGGATGTAAATTAGCTGAATCAGTACTAACAAGTAAATATGATGTCAACAGATTGCATTTGAAAGATCTTCCGACTTTCCTCTATTACTAGGCAAATTAGTAATGTGTTTTTTTTTTTTGCTACACATACATATTTATATAATGACACGTACACACATTTTCAATCGCTCTTACCTCTGTCTTTAATTCTCTCCCCCACATCTCTCCTACACACACACACCCACACACACATATGAACACACTACTTTCTCTGTGCTAAGTAACAGAGAACACATGCATGACAAGCTGATGGATGCACAATGAGATATTGTTCAGGTGTAATGGATATCTAATGGTCACATGACTGCCTCACAAATCAGCAATGTGTGATTGGCATGAGAATTAGGGGTCCACAGATCCTTATTCTCTTCCAATATTAACAGTCCTGTAGAATTAAATAAAAAATTCCCATACTGAAAGTAACGGTATAGCCTTATATATAGTATCTATTTATCTATCGATCTATCTTTCTATACTGTATATGTGTGTGTGTGTGTGTGTGTGTGTGTATGTGTGTGTGTGTGTGTGTGTGTGTGTGTGTGTGTGTATGCATGTAGATTTAAACTTTTTCTTTTATCTTTCAGAGATTAGAATGTTGAAGAACTAGAGATGAAAGCTCTACAATGTCCTGGCTAAAGTGAAAGTTTGAAAGTTCATCACTTCCTGTAGAGTTGCTTGGGCATTGTTTTGTAGTTAACCGTCTTGAGTATGGCCCTGATGTGTGCAAAAGCTGCTTTTACTGTTCATTTAAAAACACAGTTATACTGGATTTCATGTAAACAAGTGGAAGCTAGTGAGCATGAAGAGAAGCCTGGTGATAAGCTTGTAAAAGAGAAGGAGTATATTAACGCTTGATGAATATTGTTAGAATACTGCAATTACGAAGTTTAACAATATGTAGCATGATTGCAGTCCTATAAATGTGGCTTTACAGGAATATCATACTACACAGTATAATACACATGACTGACATGTAATGTAGGCAGACCAGTTTCATACACTGTTTGATTATTTCTGATATTCTGATACATAATTTGACATGATCAGAATCAGTTTAGTCATATCAGAAGGTATATATACATATGTCTGTACATTGAATGCTTTTAAATATTAGCACTAAAATAAATGAATGCTGTTGAATGAACTGATTCAAGCTCCAAAGACTGGATTCATGGGTGCATTTTTTTTCTTTACCAGATGACCGAACAGAATATGAAGGACCATATAGGTGTATTATCCTGTCTTTAATGTTTGTTTTAAATTTATTTTGATAGATAGCTGTATCACTTAGATCTGCAGATTCAGGGCTCAGCAGGTGGCATACAGCAGTTTAATAGATAACTAGTCTATTGGTTTTTCATTATCTTGGTTTACACAACTTTTTAGCAATGCTGTACATCTCTTTGTAGTCCCGCAAAAAAAGGAAACATGATTCATTGACAGATATGTGTCTGATGTCATATTATTTCTGAAACCTGAACAACCACAGACTCTGCTGTTCTCGTGGGAAACCACGTTCAGGTGAAAAGAACTGCTTATGCATACCTTGAAAACCCCTTGTAATCATAAGGACTGACATGTAAGGAGTAAGCATATACAACCTGACATTTACAATAGAAAGCACAGTGTCATTTCTATGCGATTTTCATTGATATTTGGGGGTAAGTACTTATGTCATTATGTAGGCCAGAAATAGTTGTTCTTGTGTCTTTCAAATAAAGTTAAATTTTAATGCATCCTAATATATTTTATAATTTTTTTTTTTTACATTTTAGTTTGTTTTATTTCAGTTTTAATAATTTTACTACATTATCCTAAACTTATTACAGTTAATTGCCAATGTCTAATTTTCATTTAAGTTTTTTATTATTATTGTTATTATTTTATTTCGGCTTTAAAAATAACATTACTGATTTGTCATCAAGTGACCTATTTAAATCTCTGACACTTTGGTTTCATATAAGGAAACCTTACTGTATTGCTTTAAGTGAACAACATCATACTTCATTATATACACAAAGTTACAGCAAAAAGATGACTGTGTATTATGATGTTAGCATGCTGTCATTTAAGGCGTTGACATGAAGTTACTGATTTTATTGTAATCGCATGACCTATTCCACTGGTCCGCAAGGAAATATTAACATCCCCCATAGCAACTAGCATATGCAGCTCCACCCAGTAGCTTCAAAGCTTCTAAAACAGTATATTAAAGCATTCAAGTTGTTTGTCTTCTGAATACAGAGGATCCACACCTGTGTATGACTAAAAAGTCATAATCTTGTTTGTTTGCATTTAAAAGGCATGCAATTGTGTAAAGTAAACAGTAGAAACAATAGAATAGAATAACATGGTAAGATCCAAAGTACCATGGCACATTCACTATCATGGTACATTATGCAGCACAATGGTTTTTTTTTTTTTTTTTTTTTTTTACCAACACTACCATTTTTGTTCAGGTCACATAAGTAGTTGTACTTTTATTATCTTGCATGTTGCTACAATGTAGTGTTGCCTCTGTGGGTCCACAAATGTGTCGTCCCACAGAAGAAAGAAAGAATTGGACTTGGCTGTATCAATCGTAACGGTTGTATAAAGAGATGTAGTTGCCATATCACTTTATGACTTTTAGATGGCTGCATTTAGTGTGGATTGAAAGGCGCTACAGCGCCCTCAGCTGTCTGTGAAAACAAATTACAGCAACCAATCGCTCATTAGATGCATTACACAAATGAGCGCAATTTAAAGGAATTGCGAGGTTCACGAGACAAAGATATCACTGGGGTCACTCTAAAGACTTATTTATTAAAATCGCTCTATAGCTTATGGAAAGCTGATAGCAGTGTCATCGCATCTTTAATGAGGATGTGAAAATCTATGTTGACTCCTCATTTAAAGCTGTGGGTGAAGTGCACGAGAGGAGCTTTCATCTTCAAACACACTCGATGAGCAAATCGTCATGCTCTGACATCATGGTGAATGGTTAATTGAGGTAGTCAACCTAGTGTGTCACGCTAAATGAAGTGTTTCACTCCAGTAATCAGCAAGAAGATTCGCACAATGCCCATCAGACAGCTAATTCCTCAATCCTCTTGTCGTTATTAAGACTTGATTAGAGGGAAATTATAGCATGACAAATAAACAAGATACAGATGTTAATGTGTTAATAGCTCTCCCTTGGGCCTGAAACAGGCAGATTATAACAATCAGTCACAAATCCTATCAGTCTAAAATGGAACAACAAACATGAGCAACAAGCGTGCATTCATGCAAACGCACACACGCGCACCCACCCACACACACACACACACACACAGTTTGTTTTTCTGTCATGATGAGGTCTGTCCATTCACTGCTATTTTTTATACTTGAGCTAATGATTTTCTATCCCCATACCCCTAAGCCAAGCCCTCACATTACTTTCTTTCTTTCTTTCTTTCTTTCTTTCTTTCTTTCTTTCTTTCTTTCTTTCTTTCTTTCTTTCTTTCTTTCTTTCTTTCTTTCTTTCTTTCTTTCTTTCTTTCACTATTGCATTCGAAATACACTTTATAATAGGGAATACATATTCAATATTAACTAGTTTAGGCTACTTAAGATAACAATTAACATTAAATTATTTGTATTTTTAATGATTAAATTAAAATGAGAGATGACAACAAAAGTAATTAAAATGTAAAAATATGGGAAAATGAGCATGCAAAATTTAATATTTAATCTCAAACAATACATTTAAAAATATCTAATAACAGTCAATAATTAATATAACACTGATATAATGAAAAAATATGGTAAATTACCATGTACACGCTTAGAAAAAAAAAGAAAAAAAAAAAGGTAATTTGGGTTCTATATAGAGCCTTTTAGGGGTTCCAAATATGAAGTGCCTGATACAACTATACATTTCTCTAATATCTCTAATATCAGCCTATAACTGATATTATACAAGGGATATTTTAGTATCATTGAGATACTATATCTTTTTTTCTCTTAAAAAATAGTTCATTGTTCTCTTAGACCAACCCTATTCTTATTCAATCTTCACTCACTTCACAAAGACATTCCTTAAATAAACATATGCATTCTCAATATGCTTTTCTAGAGTTACCATGTGTATGAATAGTTCTTTTATGTGGCACACACCTGTAAGTAAACAGAAACAGAAGAGGATGCATGAACAGGGATCAGACAGTCTTTCACCCTGAATATCACTGTCCCAAATCTGCCCAAACCTGTTTTGATCAAACATTGTGCTTCCATGCGGGAACAGAAATGAGTGTGTAACCTGGAATAATTTCATGAGCATGGATGCAAGGTTCCATATTGTTTAAATGGTGCAAAAAAACAAACAAACAAACAAAAAAAAACATTCAAGTGTTCATTTATAGTGTGATGTACCAGTGAACATAGTCTTAAAGCAAAATGATAACAGATGTCTATGGCCTAATGGGAATTTTTTATATATTTATTTATTTATTTATTTATTTATTTTTTCAAATAAATACAGCTTTATTCCCTCTGGTTTAGTTTGACAGGATTCTTGGCACCAGGGGGCTGATGGCACACTTGTAGCTGCTTTAAAGAAACAGCAGGGGGAGCTCTGAGTATGCGAGTATTTCTGCTTGAACACAGGTTAGAAAGGTTTCAGGTCACGGGCCATCTAATTGAGTGATCTGCCATGACCTTTCACGGTCAGGGTGGAAATATCAGTGACAAAGGATTATTCCATTTGACATTTCTATTATTCTCCTCCCAATATTCACATGGATAGTTTATTTGTTGTTTTTCTTGCCAAAAGCACTAGGGCTTGCATTTCAGACATGGTTGATTAAGTTTTATTATGCGGATTTTGAACCGGAAAAGAGTAGGACTAATTTCATAGACTCGCATTTCAGATTTTTTAATCTAAGATGTGCAACACGCTACATGGATGTTCCATTCTGTACATGGGTTCCAATCATTCATTAAAACACGTCAGTGTAAAATTCAGTTCTTCATTGTTCACATCAGACAAAATTGCAGTGGCTTTAATTGATTTGTTTCCATAGCAGAAGATTAGGTGGACCCAGATGTACTCTTGAGTACAGAGGTATCGCTTCCCCCTTTTGTTTTGCATTAATTCACAAGTTTATTGATGTCATTCCCGGAATGACCTTTTGCTATTACAGCTTTAATACAAAAGAGCTTAAAGCCCAAACAGATGGTTGCTTCATGGGTTGAGGGACAACTCAACGCCCTTGTAAAGCTGGTGCATTTCCCATCCGCACTACTACTCATTTTAGCAACAAAAATATACTGTATGCCACGATGGAGACAGAGGGTCCCTTTACATTCCCTCAGCACAGATATCAAATCACTAGTTTCTTTTTTCTCTTGCATGTGAATAGAAAAGGACCATAGTTTAAAAAAAGAGAGAGAGAGAGAAAGAGAGAGAGAGAGAGAGAGAGAGAGAGAGAGAGAGAGAAATTCCTGGGATGGAGTAGTAAATCCCAAGAGTCCCCAAAGCCCCAGGCTACTACACCTCCACAGACACTCAGATGGAGAAGTATTATGGAAAAAAGAATTTAATGATAAGGTGTTCTAATGAGAAAGTGGGCTACAGAAAGAAATCAGATATTATTTCTCTAGTATATTCTGTTTGTGGACATAATATTCTGCATATAGCAGAAAATTCATATGCGGTGCAGATCAGCATTTTACTGGAATGGGATTCTGAAAGGGACATAATAACAAAAGATATAAATCAAACAACAAAATCTAATCCATTTCACCATGACCTTTGTGCCCAAAAGAGAGAATGTGTGCTGAGAGAGAAAGAGAGAGAGAGGGAGAGAGAAAGAGAAAGAGAGGAATGACTATTGTTCCATTAAGCTGCTCTAAAAATAACTACCATTTCTAACCAATGAGCTGTGGGTTGCTATAACGTCCATATCTTTATGCCAATGAGGGAGATATAAATGTGCAGTATGGAAGAAGAGAGGGGGGAGGGGAGAGAGAGAGGGAGATATTGATCACTCACTGCCAAATGGAATTGAGTGTGCTTGACAACACAGGGCTAGGGGTGCACAAGAACATGGCCTTGTAATTCTGCCCACAGGCTACAAAAGGGAACAACATTCGGTTTGAGAATATTCAAATCATCTTTTATCATTTGCTCTGCAATTAAATTGTGTGGGCAGTTTACACAGTTGTCAGACTCGAGCAGTGGTAAAATAAAAACAAAGTGGTGTTATGTTTTCAGACAACATTTTTCTGTTGTAATGTAACAGTTGCCGACTCCATCAGATATGTTTGCAAATGAGGCTGTTATAACATCAGTGACAGTTTTGGACAGTTGAGATATGAAAGAGAATCTCTGCAGAGATTCATTACGCTTCTATTTTTAAGCAGTATCACACGAGCAAGAGTGCTGATGTTCAGTATTATGGCTTTAATAAGTAATAAATTAATAGTTCACAATATAGCACCTGTGATGAAAACAATTCCAAACAATGTTCAAGCAGAATGAACTGCACGTCTCTGAACAACACACAGTGCAGTGGGGGTGTTTTCTTCCTGAATGAACCAGTATTTTGAATGTAGCCTATAGTTTGAGTGAATGATGCAATGACTTACTCATGAATGCAGTCACTTCTTTTGTTCTTTTGAATCATTGTCATTAAACACATTTAAAATCATTGTAAAAGCCTATACTCTTGAGTTGGTACTTACAGTGGTGTGGAAAAGTTTTTTTTTTCTTCTTAATATTTTGCATATTTGTCATTTGAATGATTCAGATCAGATTCAGATCATCAAACAAATTTTAGTATTACACAAAGGTAACCCGAGTAAATCCAAAATGCAGTTTTGAAATAATGACTTCATTTATTAAGGGAGAACAGCTGTTCAAACCTGCCTGGCACTACGTGAAAAAGTAATTGCCCCCTAAATCTAATAGCTGGTTGTGCCACCCTTGGCAGCAACAACTGCAATCAAGTGTTTGCAATAACTAGCAATGAGTCTATTACATCGCTGTGAATTAATTTTGGCCCACTCTTCTTTACAGAATTGTTTTAATTCAGCCACATTGGAGGGTTTTCGAGCATGAATAGACTGTTTAAGGTCATGACACAGCATCTGAATCGGATTTAAGTCCGGATTTTGCTTTGGCCACTCCAAAACCTTAATTTTGTTTTTCTTGAGCCATTCAGAGGTGGACTTGCTGGTGTGTTTGGGATCATTGTCCTGCTGCATAACCCAAGTGTGCTTGAGCTTGAGGTCACAAACTGATGGCTGGACATTCTTCTTCAAGATTTTCTGACAGAGTGCAGAATTCATATTTTCATCAATTATGGCAAGTCATCTAGGTCCTGAAGCTGCAAAGCAGCCCCAGACCATCACACTACCACCACCATGTTTGACTGTTGGTATGATGTTCTTTTTATAAAATGCTGTGTTGGTTTTACACCAGATATAACGGGACACACACCTTCCAAAAATTTCAACTTTTGTCGCATCAGTCCACAGAATATTTGCCTAAAAGTCTTGGGGATAATATTATATTATATTTTTTTGGCAAATGTGAGATGAACTTTTGTGTTCTTTTTGGTCAACAATGGCTTTTTCCTTGGAACTCTCCCATAGATGCCGTTTTTGCCCAGTCTCTTTCTTGTAGTTGAATGAACACTGACTTTAATTGAGGCAAGTGAGGCCTGCAGCTCTAGATGTTGTCCTGGGTTCTTTTATGACCTTCTGGATGAATCGTCGTTGCGCTCTTGGAGTCATTTTGGTAGGCCGGCCACTCCTGGGAAGTTTCACCACTGTTCCAAGTTTTCTCCATTTGTGGATAATGGCTCTGACCATGGTTCACTGGAGTCCCAAAGCTTTAGAAATGGCTTTATAACCCTTTCCAAACATGTCCACTATTTTGTTTCTCATCTGTTCTTTAATTTCTTAAGGTTGCGGCATGATGTGTTACTCTTTAAGCATGCTTCAATTCATCAGACAGGATCTATTTATGTGATTTCTTGATTCAACAGGCCTGGCAATAATCAGGCCTGGGTGTGGCTAGTGAAATTTAACTCAGCTTTCTAAAATTATGTGGTTAATCACACTTCTTTTATGATTTAACAGGAGGGGGCAATTAACATGGCCAGGTAGGCTTGGACAGACATCTTCCTAAATCTTTTTTTTTTTTTCATTTTAAATTAAAGCATCTTTTAAAAACTGCATTTTGTATTTACTTGCATTATCTTTGTGTATTATTATTATTATTATTATTATTATTATTATTATTATTATTATTATTATTATTATTATTATTAAAATTAGTTTGATGATCTGAATCTTTTAAGTGTGACAAATATGCAAAAAATATAAATAAAAATTAGGAAGTGGGCACAGCACTGTATTTTGAATAGGTAATTACTTCGCAACTGTTAAAAAAGTTCTATAGAGTATGAATGTAATCTGGATGTACAATTTTTGCCATGTTGTCATTATTATGTGACTTACCAGTTGCATCATTTTACTGCCATTCACAAATCCTCTAGTGTGGCCTGATGGGATAGTAAATTGTCAATCATATGTTGGAAGCAGTAGGCCATCCAGGCACTTTTTGCCTACTCTTTTATGAGTACTTTAAATATGGACATACTTCTTTTGTCAATGTTTTTTGCCTACTATATAGTAGAAAAACATGCGATTTTGGATGCAGCCTATGTCTCTTAAAGACATTAACTTGTTTTGCTCCTGAATAAATCAGGGATTTTTTTTAAAATGAATTGGTTGAATTAATGAATTGTCTCACTCATTTCCAGAATGATAAATGTTTTGAACAAATCTACTGATAATTAGACTCTTTCATTAAGACAGTAACTTGTCGCCATCTACTGATTTTAATGATGTAGCTTGCAGAAAGATGAAAAAAATGTACTAAATTGCACAGACTGATAGACTGGACTAAATATCCGCAATTTGTCAATAAAATTCATGGACCAGAACTGACCATTGTATAATACAAACCAGTTTTTTCCTGCAATGAGTATAAGACCCTTTTAAGCAAATAGCAGATCAGATTTCTCTTTCTTGACATCACCACTAATCTACTATTAATCTTTAAATCTAAAGTTACTTTAGAAGGCTTTTTGTCATGTTAACAATCTTGTCTAGAGTGTCAGGCCTGTGGAAAACAAAACTGCCATTAAGAGGAATATTAATGTTATGCTGAGCTGCAAATAGTGCTCAGATACGGGCAGCTGACTTATGCACACTTGATGAGTATAATCATATCTGGTGAAGTTACAAACATTATTTAGATGTCAAGCTAACATTAAAATACGTCAATGTTTGTCTCATAATTTTTTATTAATAGGTATCATTTATAAAAATGAATCTTTTTGAGTTGCTTTGAGTTGTATTGTCACCACATCTCAGTATGGAAACAGTTTTAAAAACAAGTGTTAGACCATGGCATACAAGCTCCTAGTTTTGAAATGCTGCATATACAAGTTTCTTCTGGTGACAAAATCCATCAAACCCGCACCTTCTCGACAGGGGGTGTTTATTATCGCAGGGAGTCGTACCCTGGCCAGAAGCAGTGGATGCAAATGGAGTGGCACTAGGTTTTAGCAGCCATTCCAGGCAGGCAGCAGAGCATTATGTGGACAGATTGGAGTTGATACGTGATTGTGTGAGGGCAGGGACCCAGAAAATGGGCAGTTATTGAGACTGGGCTCTGAGGGGAGGACAATGTCCTATTCAATTGGTGAATGTGACACAAGTGTTGATGATGAAATGTGAAAGGGAGAGACTCGAAACGATGGAATTTGCCTCATGGAGCCTACCAAGTTTGGAATTTCATCACACTCTAAACTTACTTAGGCTCAGGTTTTGTTCGCAGGCGTCATTTTAACTAACATTCCCATGGAGTCCTTTCCAGATAAATGATACAAGATAGCAGTCACAATGGACTCCTCGCTTTGTTAACATACCTCATTAAAGAAGTGCATTTGAAAGAGAGTCAGGCATAATTAAACCCAATGAGTGGTCATTTAAGTACAGCTAGAGGATAATCAATATCAAACTGTTTTAGAAGTGCATTGATTAAACATCACTTAGGAATAATTGATGTTTCTAGACGTATAGTACATAAAATTTTTAAAATGAAGTTCAAACCCGAATGTCTAAACATATAGAGCTACAAAATGATGGGGTCTTGACAGGACCCTGCTAAAAGGGGGTCACTGTGAACCGTACTCTAACAGAGGCAATGACCCAGCAGAAAGAGATCATCAGAGCAAACTAGGTCTGTTGCCCCTCAAGTGGGCTGTGACGGGGGAATCAAAGGACTATTAGAGTGGTATAAGATTCTCCACTGTCCCTGAACTACGTGTCCTTTCTCCTGAAGCTGAGCTTCCGGAACCAACCAAGAATCACTGAACCCACTGATTAGCTCATAACAGCCTCTGATCAGGAGTCCACTGTCAGACCACCAAGACTCAAGACACAAAAAACAGAGTAGGCTACTAAACCCAAATACTGCAGTGGAAGTCGTTGATGATCTGTGCCCAAAACCATCTATTCATCCACATAAACCACATTAGCTCAGTAGCTCTTAATAAATATCCCTATTTGATGATTCTGGTTCTGATTGCAGCTTTTTTTAATGATTCTGGTCTTAAAAGCCGGGCTCACATTACTGAATTTTTAGCCCTATTTAGCTCCAATTTCCCCCTCCCGAGAATGCTTGTGTAAGTTCTGCAATAACACGACTGTCTGAATAATGTGTCGAAGATGTATCACAACCGTAAGGGGAAAGAGAAGCGCTGGGGTGATATCGCCTCAGTTTTGAACATACCGGGTAAGTGAAAGCTGCTAGCAGACTAGCTAACATATGTAAACATTAGTTGCTAAAACATCAATAACGTGTACTGCTCCCCCCAGTATAATAATCTTAAGAATATCTTGTAGGGTGTGATGCACCATGATTTTCAAATCTTGTAGTGTGTGCATGTTTAAGATTCGAGGGTAAGAAAATCTGCTAAGATTCTCCTTATGTGTGTGCTGCAACCAGATTTCAAAATTGGTTAGGATTTTAAAACTTCTGTAGTGTAAGTCCGGCTTTGGCTGTTCCATTAATGATTTTTTCCCCCAACATTTTATGGAATATAACAAAAATCATCTGGGATTATGCATGTAACGATGGTTCCCAAGAGGTACCAAGACACTGCGTCCTCTAGTGTACACTATGGAGAATGCCTCTAGAGGATGCAGTGCGATTTCCCTTGAAGGGGAACGTCTCGGGTTACGCATGTGACCATGGTTCCTTGAGAGGGAACGAGACACTCATCCTCTAGTGGCATTCCCCATAGTGTCCACTAAAAGACACAGTGCAAGTTCCCTTGAAGGGGAACTCAGACCCAGATTATACAATCATTTTTACTAAAGCAACAACAAAACAAACTGAACGTGATAGCATATTTCATTCTTTACTTTTTACCACTGACAAACTCATCATATGTATTTTTAGGGATAGTCCACCCAAAAATGAAAATTCTGTCATTAATTACTCACCCTCATGTCGTTCCAAACCTGTAAGACCTCAGTTCATCTTCAGAACACAAATTAAGATATTTTTAAAGAATTCTGAGAGCTCTCTGACCCTCACATAGACAGCAATGCAACTGGTGCCCAGGTCCAGAAACGTAGCAAGGACTTCTGTAAAATAATCCATGTGACATCAGTGGTTCAACCATAATTTTACGAAGCTATGAGAATTCTTTTTGTATGCAAAGAAAATTAAAATAATGACTTTATTCAACAATTTGTCTCATCCGCGTCTCAAACGATATGTTGAATAAAGTCGTTTTCCCTTAATTTGTGTTCTAAAGATGAACGAGTTTGGAATGACATGAGGGTGCGTAATTAATGACAGAATTTTAATTTTTGGGCGAACTATCCTTTTACCTACACATTATAAACAACCAGTCACTAGCTACACTTATTTAGGTATCACTAGTCTTAAGTATAACATAACACGGTATCAGTTACGTCATGTGATTGGACATGAAGAAATTAATGACTTGGGATTAATGACTTGGGATCAAAAATTGATTCATGTGCTTGCAATTCATTAATAAGACAGAATCATAAGAGTTTTTTGGTTGGGGATAGGATTTCACTGGTCATCCTCTATGTTTTTGATTCTCTAAAAGAGCAATATGGTCAAGAATCAGATATTAGTGTTTACGACATATGTTTTATTTAACCAAAAAGAACCGGTTCATAGGAGGCATTTGTTCAAAAGTCTAACTTCACTTGGTTGCACTGTAAATTTTGTGGATTTTTCATTAATGGAACTGAGCATCATCTAAATAATTTAATAAAATAACCCTGGACAGACATGCAGGCCTATTAAGAAAATGGAAAAGTAACTAATGATAATAAATATTGAGTAAAAGTAATTAATGATCAATAGTAAGATTGTTCAGGACACAGCTGAAAAAAAATTGTAATTGGTTGCATCAGGTGTTTTTATGTTAATAATCTTGAGAAAGTAAGAGATGAAAATTTTTGACAATTTCTTTACTATGGAAGCTCATTTCCACAAGATTAGAAAATAACATGCTTTGGTAAACATAAAAATAGAAATTATGACACAAAAAGGCAATGGAAAAATCATTGTTATGAGAAAAGTAATAGTTTTATAGCTATAAAGGTATATTTTTCTCATAATTTCTAACATAATTTTCTGTCATCATTTTCAGCTTTTTATTTCATAATTCGTTTATTTTCTTGAAATCTTGAAATCTTTCTTGAAATTTTCTCTCCATACAACAAAGCCCTTAATAGTGTTGTATTATAGATGGTGGGCGCATGTAGGCCTATCTAGTTTATCATGTCCTTCACTGAGCTCTCTGCCTCTTAAAAAGTCAAAGTTGTGAAATGTTCATGTTTATTTACATGGCTTCACAGTAACAGACTCTCCTTTCATTTTGAGAAGTCAGCACAAGTCCTTTGGACACAGGAGAGCCAGACTATGAAACTCCACCAGCATTATGTATATTTTATTTGGTGTGGTTTGTACCTTAGTGTAGTTTCACACCTCCTGTAAGTGCTGTAAGTTATGCTTGGGCTGTATTCTGTTTCACATTCATTATGAGAAGGAATGGAAGAGAGGAATGTAATCACAGCTGCCCCTTATAAAACCCTCCTTGTGTTTTGCAAACCACATGCCACACTGGGCTCGCTGTGCCAAGTCAAATAACATGCATTGTATAGTAACATTTACTGCAAGACAACAGCTTGATTGAACATATTCAGTTCAGACACAATCTCCCATTACACTCCGTAGCTCTGGTGGCTTGTCATCAACGTATTGATCAGCAATTCATCATAGTTTGGATTTAGTCTTGGCTCATTGTTCAGTAGTAAATAATGATCATTTATCGCTCCTCATTTATTAGAAATTATACTGTTTGCTTATTCTCCACTCTCTCAGTCTATAAATGTCAATGCTATCTCAGTAACAATAATATAAAGCTTTTGAAAACTGAGTGATATGCAGGAATGTAGTTTTCAGTGAATACAACGAGCTGGTTTCACTGTGTGAAGATAAATATTTAAGATAGAAATGAGATTTGGCAGAATCTAGGTCATAAAGTTCATGAAAATAAATCCATTCAGGGAATGTTTATATTGTTTGGTCAAACTACTGTGTGCCCAACAATGTTCCTTCATAGTCTGAAAATTTGAAAGAAGTTGAAAGACCACAACACATAATTAGATGTCCATACGTTGAAAGTATGTTTCAGATATAGGCACGTCTCGGTTTGGAAGCCTCAAGACCATGGCTAATTTTGTAATAGCATACTAGCATACTACTCTTACTATTTTTGCCATATGTCAGAAATAGTTGTATGCCAGTATGCTATTCTGAATTCAACTCATATTTTTCTTAGAAAATGGAAGCTCAGATTTTTTTGTTTATTTTTTGCACTGTCCAATATGGCAAAATCAACTTATTCTGACATCTAGTGGTGTGGGTATATCAGGACACCAAAGCAGAAATAGTTAAGTTCTTCAGATATCGATGTTATTCAGAGTAAGCTATGATCAATTTGTGCAAAAGTGACTGATAATAGACAGAATTTGGCTGGTCATGCCCATCCTGAGGTGATTTCCCCGGCTACAGTTTGGATCCAGCCTTTGCGAAGATTTGAGACGACGCCAACACTTGCGAAGATTCCAGATACAAAACTGTTAAATCCTTATACTGTAATAATTGACCCTTCACAGGGAGTTTGATTGACAGGCGACCTGACCAATCATAACACCATTTTAATCCGACAAATGAAACAGACTTGGAGAGTAGATTAAGGTCAGTGGATTTAAACTTGAAAAACGGTGTATCAACGTTTTTCCACGGTTGAAACAAGATACCTTCTGATGCTCATTCATGTTTATTTCATGCTATAACTAGTAAAGAGAAGATATAATTGTTTCACGCAGGGGGAGGGGGGGGGGTTTTTGGGGGGGGGGGGGCGGGTCTTTGGAAGGCTCAATTACAAGAGTCATTCCACAAAACCAGTACGATTTGGAATTACACATTTTTAGATTTTTTTTTACTTTTCTGAACACCCCACAACATTAGTGACATACAAACCCGATTTCAAAAAAGTTGGGACACTGTACAAATTATGAGTAAAAAAGGAATGGAATAATTTACAAATCTCATAAACTTATATTTTAGTCACAATAGAATATAGACAACATATCAAATGTTGAAAGTGAGACATTTTGAAATGTCATGCCAAATATTGGCTCCTTTTGGATTTCATGACACATTCCAAAAAAGTTGGGACAGGTAGCAATAAGAGGCTGGAAAAGTTCAATGTACATATAAGGAACAGCTGGAGGACCAATTTGCAACTTATTAGGTCAATTGGCAACATGATTGGTATAAAAAGAGCCTCTCAGAGTGGCAGTGTCTCTCAGAAGTCAAGATGGGCAGAGGATCACCAATTCCCCCATTGCTGCGGCGAAAAATAGTGGAGCAATATCAGAAAGGAGTTTCTCAGAGAAAAACTGCAAAGAGTTTGAAGTTATCATCATCTACAGTGCAGATTATCATCCAAAGATTCAGAGAATCTGGAACAATCTCTGTGCGTAAGGGTCAAGGCCGGAAAACCGTACTGGAAGCCCGTGATCTTTGGGCACTTAGACGGCACTGCATTACATACAGGAATGCTACTGTAATGGAAGTCACAACATGGGCTCAGGAATACTTCCAGAAAACATTGTCGGTGAACACAATCCACCGTGCCATTCGCCATTGCTGGCTAAAACTCTATAGGTCAAAAAAGAAGCCATATCTAAACATGATCCAGAAGCGCAGGCGTTTTCTCTGGGCCAAGGCTCATTCAAAATGGACTGCGACAAAGTGGAAAACTGTTCTGTGGTCAGACGAATCAAAATTTGAAGTTCTTTTTGGAAAACTGGGATGCCATGTCATCCAGACTAAAGAGGACAAGGACAACCCAAGTTGTTATCAGCGCTCAGTTCAGAAGCCTGCATCTCTGATGGTATGGGGTTGCATGAGTGCGTGTGGCATGGGCAGCTTACACATCTGGAAAGGCACCATCAATGTCAATCAATTACAACATCATGGCTGCGTAGAAGAAGGATCCGGGTACTGAAATGGCCAGCCTGCAGTCCAGATCTTTCACCCATAGAAAACATTTGGTGCATCATAAAGAGGAAGATGCGACAAAGAAGACCTAAGACCGTTGAGCAACTAGAAGCCTGTATTAGACAAGAATGGGGCAACATTCCTATTCCTAAACTTGAGCAACTTGTCTCCTCAGTCCCCAGACGTTTGCAGACTGTTATAAAAAAGAAGAGGGGATGCCACACAGTGGTAAACATGGCCTTGTCCCAACTTTTTTGAGATGTGTTGATGCCATGAAATTTAAAATCAACTTATTTTTCCCTTAAAATGATACATTTTCATAGTTTAAACATTTGATATGTCATCTATGTTGTATTCTGAATAAAATATTGAAATTTGAAACTTCCACATCATTGCATTCTGTTTTTATTCACAATTTGTACAGTGGAATCGGGTTTGTATTTAACTTCCAGTAAAACATATGTTCCCACCTCAGGCATCAAATCCCTATTTATATTGGTCATTATTTTAAGATATGGGCACTATTAATCTTCAGCCCTGTTATGGACACTATGGGAGCTCTCTGAATATGATTATAAAATGTATTTGTAATGAAATCAACATTTCCCTATTATCCAGATGTCCCTCACACTAATTCAGTATTTGCAAATATAAAAGTTACATAAAATCTCACACTTTTGCTATACTTAAGCCTGAAATGGGCACTTTTTGTGAGAGCAACCTCGTCATTTTTGATCAAAGAAGTGGCTTAACTTCAGAATTTGAACTAAAATTAGTATTCTTATGATTGCTCTGAACATTTCAGGCTGAGTTGTATTAACCTGACTGCAGGAAAAACAACAATAACATAGCGTACATAAGAGCATTATAAACTGACTGAATACAGGGCATCCGGAAAGTATTCACAGCACTTTATTTTTTCCACATTTTGTTATGTTACAGCTTTATTCCAACATTTATTAAATTCATTGTTTTCCTCAAAATTCTAAAAACAATACCCCATAATGACAATGTAAACGTAGTTTGTTTGAAATCTTTGGAAATTTATTTAAAATAATAAACAAAGCATAAAAAAAATCACTGGTACATAAGTATTCACATCCTTTGCTCATTGTTGGAGCCCCTTTGGCACCAATTACAGCCTCAAGTCTTTTTGAGTATGATGCTACAAGCTTGGTACACCTTTTTTTGCAGTTTCTCTAATTCTTCTTTGCAGGACCTCTCAAGCTCCATCAGGTTGGATGGGGAGCATCGGTGCACAGCCATTTACTGATCTCTCCAGAGATGTTAGATAGGGTTCAAGTCTGGGCTCTGGCTGGGCAACTCAAGGATATTCACAGAGTTGTCCTGTAGCAACTCCTTTGTTATCTTGGCCGTGTGCTTAGGGTCATATGCTGATGATGTCACATATGCTTTTAATGAATAATCATGAATTTACTAAAAAAAACACATTACCAGTAAAAAAGCACACAGATAGATATTTAATGAGAATGGCAAAATGTATGAACTTTTTTTTAATCTAATTTTATTATTCATATCCCAAGTACACTTTTATAGAAGGCCATGAGGGACATTACAATATAGGTGGTGTCAACTGAAAAAAACAAACCAAGATAATTTCTAATATAAATATAAAATGTATGACATGTTTTTATTAAAGTAGAAATTTCAATTAATACAAAAAGCTTTTAAAATCAGATTTTGGTGACCCAATAGATAAAATACACTTAAAAAGGTCAGAGGGACTCAAATCGTACCGGTTTGGTGGAATGACTCACAAGGCAAGCACAAGTAGGGTGACCATATGTCCTCATTTTCCCTGACATGTCCTGGCCAGAACTTTTAAACTGCCTAAAATGTCCAGCTTTTGGCTTTGTTTTCATACTTGAAGATATTTTGACCAATAGTGAGTACAGTTTATTACATTTTAGCTGTATGTTGCTGCTTTAAAGACATTACTTTGACACATATCTGACTGATAACAGAATAATTACAATTTTTAACATTGAAATAAGCATTGTTGCTTTGAAACAGTATGCATTTTGAAAGGTACTATAAAAACAAACTTGAATTTCAGTATGTCGCCCCCATCTACATGCCTCATGTAGAATAAAACAGTTTTTTGTTTGCTTTTCTTAGAGAGAGAGAGAGAAAGAGAGAGACAGAGAGTTACTTACTGCATTGTTTATCCTTTTTTTAGGCTGAGCTGCACCAACTCAAGCTTAAATTGACAAAAAATGAAAAATGTTTTATATAATAGACTCACTGTTGATAAGTGAAATATGTTATTTCACGACATCTGGTCTAAACACAGCACAAAGCACCCCAGCAAATCATTCCTTCATCAAAACTTAGCAGGTCTGATCTTTACTCATTTTCTAATATACAACCGCCACGCATAGCAACTCCACCCACCCCTTCTATCACACACACACAATGAAAAAATAGATAAAAATTGAAATCCAAAAACTCATCTTACATTGTTTCCTCTATAGCATTCCGAACAGAGGATATCAGATGCACGGGCAGAGTGAGCCCAGGTGGAGTGGGAGTGCAATCACTCCAGAAGCAATAAAGAATTGAAGAGATTGAGGTCTACACTGATCAAATCACACTGTTTCTTCTCATCAAAACGAGCACACTAATATTGATCTCGAACATAAAAAGCACATGCACATGAACTCTTTTTCTGAAGTCGTCACAGGCTATTACCCCATTCATTTTTCCCCTTTCTCCATTTTCCTTTAATTAATATCAAATCGAATTTCTAGTGCTGCCCTAACAACTTGACAAATCAAATCAAAGATTTTCTAGTCTTATAATACAATACATTCACATCTCGGAGCCAGAAACATGCTTTGCCTCTGTTGTGTGGAAGTAATCATTACACCGCTGCTGTCAACAGCATAATCAGATCAAATTATACATGGGACTGTGTTTTTCCTGTTGTAATTGATTTACACTGGTGTTTACAGATTCGCAGTGCCGTCAGCTCAGCACTCTCCAAACTTCATTTTTTAAAGCAGATTCCAGTACAGACCCAGCACCTCTAACATGGTGAGACGCAATGGATGTAGCTTTTATTCCCTGGAGCTTTAAGAGGACGGATGTGTGCTAAATGAATGTGGTACAAACTACAGCAGCAACACAATATAGGTAATTTGGCATGATCTCATTACTCCATAACTTTCGAGTGGTGAGACACGGTGGTGAGACATGGACACTAATGATATACAGTGAGGCCCAAAAGTATGAGGTTACATTGTGGAATTTTCCCCCCCTTTAAATCTAGAAATAAACAGAAAGATTAGGGCAGTGAAAATGTGAAACAAAGAAAAGCTATGACATCAAATGAAAAGATTCTAATTTCTAGGTCACTAAGCAAATTTAAGCAAATCTGCGACCCTGACGTCAACTGATGTGAACTCAAAAGGTCAGATGTTCTTAAGTCTAGTGGAGCTCAAGATGCACAAGCATAAAATACATTTTCACTCAAAATGCTAATAATTTCTTCTCAGACATTTGGACTCCACTTTATATAGCCAAACATTTATGGTTTCGCCCAATTGCTAGAATAATTTAATGGGACTATTCTGCTGCCCAGCAGCACCTGCACTTCACAAAACAGCAAGAGCTGAGTACCTTACTGACAGGCAGAAACCAGGCATACTGAACTAACAACACTGTTTACTTTTGTACATATGCTCAGGTTTCTGTTACTTACAAACATGTGCAAACTTCCTTTAGGCTATTTTTGCCTACTATCTTTCTGCCAATAGTAAGAATGCTGACATACAGTATAATAAATACATGTTTGTGTATCTTTAAACAAATTTCTTTTACAAATTGTATGTAATATTAGAATGCATGTTAGTATACTGGCCATTTATTACTACCTATGAAGCACAATTTAATGACTTTTCCTGCATGACCATATTTTAGATCCAATTATCCTACCCCATACCTAAACATAACAACTACCTTACTACTACTAATAAGCAGCAAATTAGCAGTTTATTGAGGGAAAACTCTGAATATGTGTTCCCTGTTCTAAAGTGTAACCAAAAAGATAAAAATTAACTTCAACTTGGCATCCTCATGTAAGCTAACTCTCAATCCCCCAGTGAACGATAGCTAACTTTAGCTCTTTATATAATCTTAGCTTCCAGACTTAAAGACATCCTGCTCATTTTCTTGCTATCTTGCCATTGTGTAAATAATCAAGTTATAATTAATAAAATGTAAGCCCTAGAGCTTGACCAGAGCATGCTTCTGGAAGTCTGACAGTACAGTCTTTTTATAGAGATTTACTTCCCTACATCATAACACAAATATATTCATTTTCAGAAAGTTACAGAACTCTATAAAACTGCAGTGACCCTAGCTGCATTTCAGTTTGTCCTTCTCTGTTTTCAACAGATACAGTCTGTTCAGACAAGATGCAAAGTTCCATCAACATGCTAATGTTCTTTATATCGCTCTTCACTGATATTCAAAAAGCTTTGGCAGAAAACAGCTTCTTGCACAATGCTGACTCACTCATTTCCATTTCTGACTAAGCCTATTCAAAGGCAGAGATGATATATGCATGTACGCATACATCAGTGTGCAGTAGTTGTTGTTTTTTGAGAGTGGTACACTCTTAAAAATAAAGGTGGTTAAAAGGTTTTTCACAGCGATGCCATAAAAGAACCATTTTTGGTTCCACAAAGAATCATTCAGTCAAAGGTTCTTTGAAGAACCATCTCTTTCTTATTTTTTTATAATCTGAAGAACCTTCTTTTGCCACAAAGAACCTTTTGTGAAACAGAAAGGCTCTTCAGATGTTAAAGGTTCTTTATGGAACCATTTAGACAAAATGTTCTTCTATGGCATCGTGAAGCACCTTTATTTTTAAGAGTGTAGAGAGAGAGAGAATACTTAAGAGAGGAGAGTATAAAAATAAGACCTTTGACAGCACACAATAACAGCTGTCTGAATGCCGGCTCTGAATTTTTTTATTGAAATGTTAAACTATTTTTTAGTTGGAATTACAGTCTGAACCCATTAATGTTTCTTTGAACAACGAACAGAAGACTGAGTCATAGTCTGAGTACACTAACCACGTGCTGTTAAATAAAATTGCATTTGGTTCTGTGTAGAGAGAACTCAAGAATAATGGATATTAAATTGGTTTATCAACAAAGAAATGCACCAGCTCTGTTTTTAAATTTGCATATCATTTTAAATCATTATATGATCAGTTAATAAAAGACCACAAAATAGCTGACAAAAAAAAAGGCGTTTTGAAATGAATCAGTGACATGTGCATATGACCTTTCACTCTCTGCTTCTTATTCAGAAACTGCTTAACTATACATTCTGCCCAGTGCAAGCAGAGCACACATTATGAAATGAGTCCATACAGAGAGCCTTGTATTCTTGTCCTAGAGCTAATTTTACCCCCAAAGAAACAATGACTCGAAATTCCAGCTTTTGTCCTTAGAAGTTTGATCAGAATGAGTCTTTGAGTGTTTCTGCTGATGTTGATGAACTATTGATGAAATAAAACACACAAAGAAATTTCTTAAGCCACACAATTCATTTTGAAGTACAGGTGGGGATGCAGCCATTACATTACTTCCTAAAATATAAAGGCAGCTTTACATTTTTTTATGTACAAACGCTCATACTGTGTGAAAACAGGTGGGATTTTAGACAACATGATGCATATATTCTTCATTCCATATATCGTTTTTCTACCTACTACCCACTGAGATAAATATTTTCAGTTCCGTTCAAAATGCATGTGTGTAGTGCCTTTCACAATAGGTATTGTTACATAGCAGTTTTAAGTAGACAACCCTTAAAAAAATATTTGTTTTTATTTTAATTTAGAAGTGCAGTTTGGAAAAAGAAAGTATCTTGAAGGAGATCCCATAACCATTTATTATGGTTTGACAGTAAAGATAACTATAGCAATTATGGTATTTTTATAAAAACTGGTTAACATGGTTCACATTTCACAGTGTTCAACATTAAAAAAGCATCACTTTGTCTTGCACTTTTGCATATGCAGACAGCTGCTAGTCTATGTGTTTTGTAATCATATATACAGGGACGTTATTAGCTTTGGAAAAAACGGTGATCTTTTCACATGCATCCAATTATTGTGTAAAAATGTGGTGGATTCAGTAGTCAGTGACAGTCTGTGTCTCACTGGTTGCAAATGAGTCCCCCTTAGCTGTCTGCTTTGATTCCGGCTAATGCAAAGTAAGCTTGTGTTACAAACACACCCTGCCGTATACAATTACAAGTCTCCATGGCCATAATGTTTCTGTCTACTGTAATAATATCACACGTGTGGCTACTGAAAATGACCATGAGACAAAGCTCTCAAAGCACAACAGCAAATTAAGGACAATTTCACCTGCCTACAAAGTTTCCTCCAAGTCATTTTGACTGACCTTGGGATCAACTTTGAATTATTTCTGTATTTATCTTCATAAAAATTCCTTAACAAATGTGATTACATTTAAATGATAGATAGAGGCAATTTTCTATTAATTATGTTAGAGAGCAGGGAAAAATGCAGAGAGAGATGGTTGCTTTGAGAAGGTTTTTTTTCCCCCCTTATAAAACAAGTGTAAACAGAGACTGAATGATGTCTTTGAGTCAAAAGGAAACTGTGCTGCTGGCTCCGGTCCCAGAATTACTGAGAAAGAAAAGAGGAAAATGAAGTCATATATTAATCTTTGGTAATTGCAGGATACAGTGAGGTATATAGGACAGCCTTTGGACATCATTTGAGCTGAACCCAATGGCATGTAAGTGAAGCACCAATTTTGGTTTTGGCAGTGCACTGTGCTATTAGAAATCCTGGAGGAATGTGAAACCACACAGTTTCTCTTGCTGTCTGTTTTAAAAAGAGAAAGAATTAGGATTACAACTCTCTGAATGGAAAGGTAAACGTTACTTGAAAAACTGTGAAGGCCTTTCAACATATATAGATCTCAGATATTTTACAATGATCATTTAGAATATGTTTGGACAGCTATGCTTTCTCTTTTCCCGTGCTAGTACTCTAGTGCTTTGACAGTTTGTAAAAAGACAAACTGGGTTATGCCTCTTGAAGAAAAAAAAAAAGTGCTGCTTTTAAACTGTTCACTCAGACCGTAAAGACTAATTTCTAAGATGAAAGCCAAGACTTTGACAATAAAAAATAAAAAAAAATTTTATTTTTTTGCAAAAATAATACAATAATAATAATAAAAAATAATAATAAAATATTAATAAAATGTTCTATGTTCTAGATGCAAGAGAATTTATTTATTTATTTATTTATTCATTCATTCATTCTTTCATTCATTATGCATGATTTATACTTATTCATACAGGGGTTTTGGGGTAACACTTTACTTGAAGTCTTCATATATATTGCATTATAAAGTATTTTTAATTCATTGATTAGGCCTAGTAACACACCTTATAATACATTGTATGATCTCATAATATTATATAATGTAATAAAACACATGGCAAACAACCAATTTCAGATACAACAAGGAATCTGCAAATATTATAATGCATTTTAACTTTGGTTACAATTATTTATGAAAAGCTATAATGCATTATAATGGACATTATAAGAAGGCTTTAAGTAAAGTGTTACCAAATTTTTTCATAATACAGGATATTTTGCATCATTTTTTTAACTGGACAGCACAATGATTCAGTCGTAGAAAATAGATTACTGATATAGAAAAATAAGAACAACAAAAAAATAAAATGACAGTTTACTCTTTATATTTTCTTTTTTTTTTTTCAGAGAAATGCAAAGAAAATGCTGGTTCTTCTGAAATAATAACATTTAAATAATAACATGACATTACCATTTCCCATGATTTGTTTCAAAACATTGGCATATAAAAACAGCTTTCCAGACACTGCAGTTGCATCCCTTATTGGCATCGCCAACAGATGTTGCTAAAAACTGCTTTCACAACATTAATGTTAAGCTGTGTTTGTATGGGCTTAAAGAGCTAATCTGCACGATGTCTGGCAGTAGCATGTGCAGGTTCAATGTGCTGGCAGTTTAACCCTTCGAATGAGGAGTCACGGTACAGGAAGAGGCAAAGCAGAAGTGAGCATGCATCCTCATTACCTCTAAATGCAATTAATTATTTATCAATGCAAATTCTAACTTCACATGGCCCTTCCTTTTTCGAGAGAGAAAAAAAAGCAGACTTTTTATCATATTGAGAGGGCTGTATTAATAAAACATCAACTCTTTGCAATGTAGTCATCTTTATTCCTTACATCTTCCACCAGACTCAGAATATTCTCTTTTACTGCCACAATGCTCTCTAATGAAAAAGAGTGACAGGGAGGATTGCTTTTTTATTCAGAGAACCGGGGTGGAATGCACCTCATTTGAACACACCTGGAGGCTGCACAGGGAGGTTAGCATCATTGATCAAAGAACAAACCGATTCGTGAATGTGAAATCTCTGACACGTACAGCCAGTGTATCCTATTTCAGGGACAAGGACTGCATTACAGCCGTTCCTCTCCAAAAAAAAAAAAAAAACAAAATCCCATCTTAACCCAAGACTCACCAAACAATATATATGCACTGATGAAGGTGGATCCTTCAAATAACATCCCTGTCTCAAGCTCAAACCACACCCACAACACGAAAAATAAATTCAATCTAAGAAAAAATTATAAACCAAAATTATCCTCTCAAAATTCAGTAGCTTGTTTTCTAATGGCACACAGATTGCCTGCTCAACCTTTCTGCCACAGGTCGACTAGATGCACAGATCCTCTCAGCTCCTTCTCTTTTTTATTGTTCTCCTTCACTCTGAATCTAAGCCGCAATCAGTCTGAAATCTCTGCGCTCGAATATCACTCTTAATTATTTGAAGATTTACTGTAGTGAGATGTGATATCTAAAAGTGCTTACTACAATAAATAACTCTCAAAAATGACACTACTGCTACCAACCATGAAATTTCGCCCAGGGCGTTCAACAATTCAGAGCTCTCTGTAATGACATGACTGCTGCCAACAGGAAAATTCAAACTACAATTCATTGGTACTGACAGATGGAATAGATTGAGAGGAGGATGACTTTCACAGTTCATCCTAGCTTCTCTTTCTCATCTTTTAACACTGCAGATGATCCAGAATAAAGCAACAACACTGGTACACTGGAATAGTATTAATAAACTATACTGTTTCATAAATATTATTTATGCATGTTAAACCACAATCAATAAGAACACATCAAAACACATAACTGCAAATGGTTAATAGCAAATTCAAAAAGTAAATGTTGTAGTAGTTCCCAATTTTTGTCTAAATTGAGATCAGAATTAAGTAGCCTACAAAAATATGAGGCCAAGTTCCTTTAACATTTGTGACCCTGGACCACAAAACCAGTCATAATTTCACACTCACAAAATCTATTTTTTTTTTTTTAATTGAGTTGTATACATAATATGAAAGCTGAACAAATAAGCTTTCCATTGATGTATGGTTTGTTAGGACAGGACAATATTTGTCTGAGTTACAACTATTTGAAAATCTGTAATCTAAGAGTTCAAAAAATCTAAATATTGAGAAAATCGCCTTTAAAGTTGTCCAAATGAATTCCTTCATAATGCATATTACTAATCAGAAATTACATTTTGAAAAAATTACTGTAGGAAATTTACAAAATATCTTTTTGGAACATGATCTTTGCTTAATATTCTGATGGCTTAAAATAAAAATCGATAATTTTGACACATACAATGTATTGTTGGCTACTGCTACAAATAGGTCCAGGGTCACATTTATAACGGCAAAACATGCAGGATCCCAGTGCCCACAGACATTGTAGCTTTTTCAAGAACTCAGAAAGTTGAAAATAACTCATTGATGTTTACCGGAAGAATTTAAACAGAGAAAAAAAGCCATTTCATGGTTGTAAACAGCACACCATCAAGACAGAAATCAATTAAAACGCAAAATACATTGCCAAAATAAATCCTGTTGAAGTAATGAAGCGACCATTCGTGAATTTCTCAAATCCAATTTTGTGGTCGAGTTTTGAAGAGGGAATGTGGATGACTGCCATTTGGATTATGGGGAAGCTTCATTCATGTGCTATTGATTATACTGCTGATGTTCTTTTTCCTCTTAAACATATTACATTCACATGAAGTCACCATTTTGTTTCCCCCTCCTGTCTTTTATGTGTTCGTTTTAATAAAGCCTGTGTTTTATGGCTATATTACTTGCAGAGTAAAAATGCTGAAACTGAAAATGTAATGTATATTTATGTGTTATATATTACATAACATACATTTAATAAGGAAGACATAACCATATTTAGACACATTAAGTTATACATGTAGGAGGCCTAATTACAGCAGTTTGAGTAATTTTCCTTACATAACCTCGATTAAAAATGATTTAGGAAAATACTGTACCTACCTGTTTTACAAATCCTAATACAGTCTCTGGACTTTCTAATTGTGGTACGATATTTTTTTCCACCTAAAGATTGCCTGCTCAACCTTTCTGCCACAATAATAAAATTCAGTAGCTTGTTTTCTAATGGCACACAGATTACCTGCTCAACCTTTCTGCCATTTGAAGAAAAAAACTGTCAAAATGGCAATTATAATAGCAGCGTAAGGTAAAGATCTAACTTTAATTAATTAATTAGGCTATATACACAAGCCATATTCAAGTTAATTGCCTGCCTTAATTCAGTATAGCCTATTGATTCTAATATACCCATAACTCTGTGATTTACTTCCATAGTGTCCTACCTCAATAACTATTTTAGTCCAAATCAGTACGCAAAGTCACAATTGAAACACAAACATGTGTTTGACCGACTATAGAAACAAATTCTATAGATAATACTAAAGGAAATCACAACGCACCATTGTGTTTAGATCCTGAACCAGTTCTTGTGGCTGAATGAATCAGTTAATTAAATGATTCAATGACTCACAAAGACGTATTGCCACCTACTGGCAAAATGAAAACCTGCAGGAAAATAATCACTTAAAAATCCCCACCACTACACCCCCACCAGTTTTTATTAAACCTCTCTGTGATTGTTATAGTGGAAACTGGTTTGGAGAAGGATGATATTGTGAACTCATTTTAAATGCATGTCACAAAGTAAACACAAAAGCTGTTGCGTATCCTGAGGGAAACATTTCTCACTAGATCTGTTAATGATGTAAAATATAGTTCCTGAACTTATTAAAATTTGTAAATGCCTTGCATTTCTGTTTTTACACTTCTCTACGAAATGGTGATATGGTAATTTGAGTGTTTCCATGGCTTAGTAATGACTTTCTTCTAACGCTCGATTTTGTGGGCATGCTCTCAGTTTATTTCATGTTTTTAAAGACAGAACCCCTGACTTGTGAGGACATTCTTGCCACTGGCAGTTTATGTCTGTCATAATGAATAGACCAAAATGAATGTCAGTCTCTTCTCTTCTCTTCTCTTCTCTTCTCTTCTCTTCTCTTCTCTTCTCTTCTCTTCTCTTCTCTTCTCTTCTCTCTCTCTTTCTCTCTCTCTTCTTCCATCTTATCTTTCTCTTCTCTTCTCTTCTCTTCTCTTCTGTTTTACTCTTTGTATACTCCTATTTAATTTATGCAATACAACTGCAGTGATACAGAAACCTGAAGCTAGACAATTTATACAAGTAGAATTGCCTCTTTTTGTTATGAGAAATATAAATAAATATCGACCTCTCGCAATAAAAAATAAGTGCATCACATGAACCTGTGTGTTTGTTTAGATGGTCAATAAAAGTGAGAGCATGTGGCTGCCCTATTGATGAGAAAATAGTTCTCAGCACACCTCTACTGCAATTCATCATATTGGCTATTAATGTCCAGTTGTTCTGTTACCAGCGACTGTATGACTGCAGCTCCTTGCATGTGTTGACATTTGCTAAAGCTTGGTTTCTCCCCACTTTATATGTTTTTTTGCTTTTGTTTTAATGGATAGTTCATGTTCTGGTTGCTGTTTACTCAAAACAGTGTTCCAGTGCTAAAATTCATTATATAGTAACAGCTCCCATATAATGTTTTTAAAAATATATGTACATTTTATTTATCTAGGAACATGAACCTGCTTGATCAAATAATTAAAATGAAAATGTAGCATATTTTCATTATTGTTATTATATTTTTATATGCTTAGCATCACAGCTACTCACTTCCTATTGGTAAAATGTAAACATTTTTATTTTATTTTGTGCAGGTTGATATGGATGTCAACTTGAACTGGACTTGGAATGGATATTTCTTTTTTTAGTTGGTATTTTATTATTGTAAGTGCACATCAGTTTAACCATTTAAAATGTTACTGTGTCAATTTTTGTGTACAATGTTTTTAAAAAATCTGTAAATATGGTTTAGTTTGTAGTGAAACATGGTCATATACAAACTGGGATGAACTAGTGCGATTGCAACACATTAGCCATAAAGAGCTATCAGTAATAAAAATGAATAGTCAGGAGATATAGAGCAGTACTGCAGATATAAAAGCTGCCCTGTAGTGTCTTCGCTGTCTCCAGGACAGGAGGAATAATTTTGCAAGATAGTTAAGAAGATAACCATTTCACAGAAGCATCCTTCACAAGCCATTATGGCTGACAGCCTATTACATTTCAGATTGAGGAGGTGAAATGATTAAGAACATTGTACTGTGTTGCCATGACAGCATGCATTTTTTCATCCTAAGAGTGTAATCACTATAGTTTCAATGATGTACAATCAAACCAGATGATAATAAGCAGTGGAGACATGGAGATATTGGGTTTGGAGGGATGTTTCCATGGCAACTGAAATAATAATCCCCATGATTGATGTTTTCTTTTGCGTTTTCCCCTTTGTATGGCTGTAAGATTCAAAGCCTGTGTTTTTTTCCCTTTTTTTCTTCTCCACAGCAGCTTCATATAGTTTATTAGTCTGTCAGAATAGTTTATGAGATGTTGTTGCAAAGGAAATAACCAAGTTCTCCTGCTTAATAACATGCCACATTTTCTGTTTACATACTCTTTGGGTATAAAACAAACATCAATGGATTCATCTTTCTTAAACATATTTTCCAGTTGCATCCTGGGTAAACAATTTTGCTGTCTATTAGCATCCAGGTCACACATAAATGTCAGTGAGATAGGGCTTTTGGGCAGAAACGAAAATAACAGACACAGAATGAGTTGCCACTATTTGTTCATGAGCGATGTTAAAAGTGTGACACCCAATTACTCTGACAATAATTCACCAGCCGCTTATTCTTCACAAATAAAACTCCATTCCTCTCCGTAATGAAAATCTGATCAACTTGAAATAGGTTTACATAGTGAATACGTGCTAGAATTAGTTATTCGTAAGTGCGGCGCTGTAACTTTGCAAGTCGTACAGTAATTAGATATGTATTTGTTGTGTGAAGTGTGGGAGCTGAGATATAAAAGAACAGATGGTTCTTTCAGTATTATACCAACATTATTATATATAATTTTGGTTTCAGGTGCAAGACTCACCTCTCATGAAGCAGAAGCAGGGCCAAAGTGAAAGACTTCTATCTGTCTTCAGTTTGGGTTAGGTATGAATTTCATATCTAGAACATAATGCAACACAAACTTGAGCACTAAGCATATGGTATACCAATTAAAAAACATAACAGCCACCATAAAGTATGGCCCATATGCCACATCCCAATTCTTCTTAAACCAAATGATAGATTTATTTTTAATCTTTTTATTTATTTTTGTGAAGAACAGCGAGAAACTGAGGTTGTTATTCACAAAAAAATTGCTCTTTGTTTCTTTAAAAAAACATACAACTACATACTACAAAAACATACATAAAGAACATATAGTAATAACATGAATATTCAGGAAATATAGAGCAGTATAGAATTTGTTTCATTCAAAAAGATACATTCAAGCTTGATGTGTCACAATTTGTCACACGAAACACATGAATGCCAATGGAATATAAACCAAGCTGGGACTCGAACTCGGGACACCCATAGCACAACGGCGCTACATTCCCACAAGGCTATCGGCGCTGACAGTATGTAATATATTATTAATGTAAAATGTTTTAATGAGAAAAAAGTATGTAAGTATGTGTTTAGTAGTGAAACATGATTTAATCTGGGGTGAAGTGAAATTGTGCATTTGCAACACATAAGACAAAGAACTATTGGTAATTGGTTAAAAAAAAAAAAAAAGAATAGCCAAGAGATATATAAAGCAATATAGCGCTGCATTCAGAAAGATACATTCAGGCTTGGTCATGTGACATGTGAGAGCCTTTGGCATGTAAATTCATGTAAATAATGACAGAATTTCCATTTTTCGAGTTCTGAGTTACATACAGCACCAGAGTAACAGTTTGATGGCAAAGTTTGATAGTTTGATCAAATTCACTTGTCTGTTTGTACAGTTTGAAGAGTAGATTAAAACGAGATTCTTCTGAGCAAATCAACACCTGGATGTGTTTTACATTCTTTATGCAATGCAGAAAATGCAGTGTTTTTGTTGATGTAATTTGCATGTCATATTTTCTTTGCATTGTCGATGGAGCCATGGAGCACATTTGTGCATTCCACAGACATGAGGCAATTGTTTTTTTTTTCAGCACTATATGGATCATATGCAGAGAATGCAAAATCTGAGTTTAAAGCTGAGTTCTTTAAATATTCATGACAAAATGCATGAAAAAGAAAAGTCGAGACATGCATTAAGAAATAAAAAGCATTTCTAAAATGGATTTGAGAGACTATAAAGAGTCTCCTTCACCCAAAATATATAATTCAGAAACCGACTGTAAAAGAAAAAATCAAGTGTAAAGTTTGTTATATTTACACTAATACTCCAGGAACCCAAGATGATCTTGAAGACTTTATACAGAATTCAGAATTTAACTAAGATAATGTTTTAGCAGTAGCACTAAGACTTAGAAACCACTAAAAATAGAGTGGCTAGTCTGTTAAAGTATGATTCCATGTGGTTGAATTAAATATGAGATTTTTTACTTTATAATTACACCCATATTTTTGGTGAGTGGAAAGCAAATGTGCTGCAGTGATAGCATGCTCAACTAAATTGGAATTGGTTATATGTTGTCATTATTTCTGGTACTGGCCACACCTGTTTCTTGTTATGCTTCATTACTTTAGTCTTCATGCTTTTTGTCTTATGTGTTATCGCTGCATTACTGAGCCTTTTCCTGTTTTAAGTATAATTGCATCTTTGTGTAGGCTATTTACATTGTACATAACATATATTTCGCAACTATTTTTGCCTTGATTCTGTTTCTGATCTTTTTCGGCATCATGGAGTTAAGGATATTGGTCTCAACTAATAAGTGCCTCAAACAAAACTCTTTGAACCTAAATTAAATGACAAGTTCTTCCTGTTAAGATCATTGTAGCAGCCTGGTACCTGGAAAACACAATTTTGTTTCCCAGCAGACCTGTGCACTCTGACTTTCTGAAATGCATAAATGCACCAGCCAGTGACATTGGACTTGAATATTAGTGGTGAAGTTGGATGGAGATTAGGTGGATTGTCAATGGCCCTGGATTTCTGTCTATCCCCCAAAAAAAGTCAAGCTGACCACAGCAGTAAAAATCACGTGACCCAGACAGACTCTTTTAACGGCATCCATCATGACCACCCAGACTGTCTTTGGCCTAGAGGCAGGTCTTGTTATGGCGAGGGACTGGCTTCTGGAGCCGGCCCTGGGGTAAATTCAAGTTTGTCTTCAGAGGTCATTAAGCACATGAGCTGTACGGTTTGATGGCTTCAGGTACAGTATTGGTTACAGATGTTCCTTGTTATGTTTAATTAGTTACCTTCTTGTTCTTTTTGAAACCTTGCATGTGTGCATCTTCCATATTTCTCTTGTTCTGAGTATAATTCCATGTCAGTATGTTATTATTTGCTGTTCTTCTTTCCTGAATTATGTTTCTGTACATTGTAGATTAACTCTACTTTGACTGTAATTGGACTTATTACCTGTTAGTTCATGGTATTTAGTTTACATATAAGAGTTTGATAAAACAGTGGAATCTGAAATGCACATTGTTATTGTTTCAAGACCAGATGGATGTGTGTATCGATAAACAAATAACATTTTTATTTGTTTAATTTTTTTTTTTTTTTTTGTCTGTGGATGATCACATCATCACTTATCACAGCTTGGTGCATCTACTCACATAAACTACTGAATTGCCTTATCTTCAATAGCATATTAGATTTTCCATAGACAATGAACAGAGTTTAAAATTTTAACTGGACTGTAATTTTTTATTTTTTTAAACATCTACCCTTTCATATCTTATTGTAAAATGAGAGTCTTTTCCGTCTAACATCTATCTAGTAATTTAGACCTCTGCCTAAGGTCTTCTGGAGTCTTTATTTATTTTTTTAAAAATGATTTATGCACACACAATTAAAAATAATTATTCTTCAAAATCCCAAAAAACAACGCCACCTGTGTCCCTCATATACACTCTTAAAAATAAAGGTGCTTCACGATGCCAAAGAAGAACCTTTTTGTCTAAATGGTTCCATAAAGAACCTTTAACCCCTGAAGAACCTTTGTGTTTCACAAAAGATTCTTTGTGGTGAAAGAAGGTTCTTCAGATTACAAAAAGGTAAGAAAGAGGTGGTTCTTTAAAGAACCTTTGACTGAATGGTTCTTTGTTGAACCAAAAATGGTTCTTCTATGGTATCGCTTGAACAACCCTTTGAAGCACCTTTATTTTTAAGAGTGTACAGTCGTGGCCAAAAGTTTTGAGAATTACATAAATATTAGTTTTCAAAAAGTTTGCTGCTAAACTGCTTTGTTTCAGTTGTTTCTGTGATGTACTGAAATATAATTACAAGCACTTCATACGTTTCAAAGGCTTTTATCGACAATTACAAGACATTTATGCAAAGAGTCAGTATTTGCAGTGTTGGCCCTTCTTTTTCAGGACCTCTCCAATTCGACTGGGCATGCTCTCAATCAACTTCTGGGCCAAATCCTGACTGATAGCAACCCATTCTTTCATAATAACTTCTTGGAGTTTGTCAGAATTAGTGGGTTTTTGTTTGTCCACCCGCCTCTTGAGGATTGACCTCAAGTTCTCAATGGGATTAAGATCTGGGGAATTTCCAGGCCATGGACCCAAAATTTCAACATTCTGGTCCCCGAGCCACTTAGTTATCACTTTTTTGCCTTATGGCACGGTGCTCCATCGTGCTGGAAAATGCATTGTTCTTCACCAAACTGTTGTTGGGTTGTTGGAAGAAGTTGCTGTTGGGAGGGTGTTTTGGTACCATTCTTTATTCATGGCTGTGTTTTTGGGCAGAATTGTGAGTGAGCCCACTCCCTTGGATGAGAAGCAACCCCACAGATGAATGGTGTCAGGATGCTTTACTGTTGGCATGACACAGGACTGATGGTAACGCTCACCTTTTCTTCTCCGGACAAGCCTTTTTCCAGATGCCCCAAACAATCGGAAAGGGGCTTCATCGGAGAATATGACTTTGCCCCAGTCCTCAGCAGTCCATTCACTATACTTTCTGCAGAAGATCAATCTGTCCCTGATGTTTTTTTTGAGAGAAGTGGCTTCTTTGCTGCCCTTCTTGACACCAGGCCATCTTCCAAAAGTCTTCGCCTCACTGTGCGTGCAGATGCGCTCACACCTGCCTGCTGCCATCCCTGAGCAAGCTCTGCACTGGTGGCACTCTGATCCCGCAGCTGAATCCTCTTTAGGAGATGATCCTGGCTGCGCTTGCTGGACTTTCTTGGACACCCTGAAGCCTTCTTTACAAGAATTGAACCTCTTTCCTTGAAGTTCTTGATGAACCTATAAATTGTTGATTTAGGTGCAATCATAGTAGCCACAATATCCTTGCCTGTGAAGCCATTTTTATGCAACACAATGATGGCTGCATGCGTTTCTTTGCAGGTCACCATGGTTAACAATGGAAGAACAATGATTTCAAGCATCACCCTCCTTTTAACATGTCAAGTCTGCCATTCTAACCCAATCAGCCTGACGTAATGATCTCCAGCCTTGTGCTCATCAACATTCTCACCCTGAGTTAACAAGATGATTACTGAAAATGATCTCAGCAGGTCCTTTAATGACAGCAATGAAATGCAGTGGAAAGGTTTTTTTTGGGATTAAGTTAATTTTCATGGCAAAGAAGGACTATGCAATTCATCTGATCACTCTTCATAACATTCTGGAGAATATGCAAATTGCTATTATAAAAACTTAAGCAGCAACTTTTCCAATTTCCAATATTTATGTAATTCTCAAAACTTTTGGCCCTGACTGTATGTGTAAAAATTTGTAAACAATGAATAATGATGCCAATTCTACTATTTGTGCTGGGGAAGTAAGTAATGCAATATTGCGTATCTCCCTAAAAAGGTATCTAATTGTGTTAATTAGATCATTTTCATGGAAAATAATGCATTATATTACTTTTATGTTACCTTTTCTCATCTGGGCTGGTCTTGCTTGTTTGTTTTTAATATAAAAAAATTCTATTTTTATCAAATGTATGCCCTTTCACACCAAAAGTGAAATGAATACACCTCAGGCTGAAGAAAATGTAAATTCATGTCTGCACAGTAAAAGGCCATTCTTGGATTGTATGTGTCATGGTACTCTCATGAATGCATGTCGAAGACTGACACGGAAGAAACTGTTGAATAAAGTCTTTATATATATATATATATATATATATATATAAATATATATATATATATATATATATATATATATATATATATATATATATATATATATGTATAATATATATATATATATATATGTCACGTGGACTATTTTAACGATGTCTTTACTACCTTTCTGGACCTTGAATGTGGTAGTTGCATTGCTGTCTATGGAGGGTCAGAAAGCTCTTGGATTTTGTCAAAAATAATTTGTGTTCCGAAGATGAACAAATGTCTTATGGGTTTGGAACAACATGAGGGTGAGTAATAATTACAGAATTTTTGGGTGAACTATCCCTTTAAATACATAAATGATGTTTGTGTTATTTAACATTTAAATATTGCAGGTTTGTGTCATATTCTGAGTTTGGCATTTCACAGTTTTTATTTATTCTGAGGAATACTGAATATGTTTTTGTGCATGTGAGATGAGTAAATGCATGCTGACATTTAGTCTAGAACTACAGTAACCATCATGTTTATACAGCGCACACAACACCTCTGCACTTACTCATTTCTCTCAATGTGGGGACAGCAGAGCTGTCAGTCAGCCAATGGGAAAACAAAGTAACTGGCGTTACTTTTTTGAAAACGTAACTACTGAATATGATTTTTCTTGACAATTAAAAAGCAATGCTTTACTTTACAAGTTACTTAAAATCTGATTATGTAACATGCGTTACTTGTAATGCGTTACCTCCAACACTGTGTGTCAATATATTTGAGTGAAAATGAGAAAAGATTGTGCGTCAAGCCTGTAATCATCATATTTTCATCATTTTAAGTAGGTGGTGATCTTAAAATGTCAACACAGTTAACACAGTAAACAAGGGATAATTGAAAAATAGATATTTGTAAAAAAAATTAGCATTACATTCTCTGGAACACCTAGTTTTATGATATTAAGTACAAGGCTTGTATATCACATTAAACTGTAAAACTGTCAACCCTCCTCCCATCAACCCTATAACCTTATGGAGGCATAATTACATCCCCGCA
This sequence comes from Cyprinus carpio, assembly GCF_018340385.1. Classification (NCBI taxonomy): domain Eukaryota; kingdom Metazoa; phylum Chordata; class Actinopteri; order Cypriniformes; family Cyprinidae; genus Cyprinus; species Cyprinus carpio. Next base: position 13,377,529 of record NC_056598.1, read on the forward strand.
TATATTCAAATGTGTAAATTTAGCTTGAGACAGCTCAGTGCCATTTAGAAATGCTTTATTTTTCTGATAGAACATTTCAAATTTGACCAAAAAAAAAAAAGCTTATCAAAGAAAAAAGCAACCGCTTTCGACTTCACATTACACTGAATTTTGTGCTTCACTGGGAGGGCTGTCCAGTTGAAAATGAGGAGGAGCCCACCGAGACGACTGGAATGCATTTGGTTTGAGACTGTGAATGATGAAGAGAGGATGCCAGAGAGAATCTATTTTCCATGAGTCCCTGTGACATTATTTAATTTAATGATGATGTGCCCGCTTTAAGAGGCTGAATCAATCTCATTGTGTCATTGTGTTAGAGCGCTCAAGCGTTGAGTGTGTGTGGTGTGGTGTGTACCATGTTCATTTATTTGTGTGTAGTACAATAATTTTACACCGCGTGTTTTAGTATGTGTGTGTGTGTTTGCGCATACATGACTATATGAATTGCGGCCTAATGTTTTTGGTATAAATGTGGGTTTGTGTGTGCGATGTTAATTTTATTGTGTGTGTATGTGTGTGAGTGTGACAATGGGGTCAAATCAGTTTGGAGAGAATGGAATGAAACCCAGTGGAACAAACTGCTGTATGGGCCGCGCTCCCCCTCCCCCTCCCCCTGCACCATATAACTCAAACACTGGCTATAATACATCAATACTAGCTAAACCCCACACCTCATGCATACTTTCATTGTCTTTTCATTGTGAGATATCTTTAGAAAAAAGATAAATCACATCAAGAATACCAAATTAGCTTAGTTATGTCGACATATTCAGGGCTTTTATGAATACATATGAGTAAGGACCTACCAGAGAGAGCGATGGCTGATAATGCGCGCTCTCTAATAAGAACTAATGAACCAATGACAAACTTCAGCTCTAGTTAGAAAGCAGAGGGTGCTCTGCTTGGTTTCGGTCTTAATGTGTGAAGCTGCTGTACTATTCACTGTGCTGCTATATGTAAAGAGCACAAGCCTCTATCCACCTTATTGTGCAACTTCTACAGTAACTAGAAGAAGAGTAAATTGTAAAACTATTCTGACAATATTTCTGACAATTCTGACAATACATTCAAATAATATGATAAGAAATACCTGTTTGCAATATCAAGAGGCATAATAAGCTGTTTTGTACAGCTTAAAAAAACTGGATGCTAAAGTCACCAGAAGCCTTTGCGCTTTGAAGTTACAAATGGCCACATCCACTCTTTTGTTAAAAATAAGATGAATACAGCAATGTTTCTAATAATGTGTGATTTTTCGTGTATTATGTCCTGGGTCATATAATAGCATATATTAAAATATATCTTAATTTTATTTTGAAATTGCAGAAAATTAATAATATAATATAATATAATTATCTCTATTCCTGTAACTCTAGCACTCTCTATTCTAATTCTATTCTTTAAAAAAAAAAACACTTGTCCCTTTTAGGCTTGCACTGTATTCATTTGCTAAGGTCTTTAGATCTAGATCTTTTTGTATTCTTTTGTATTCTATCTGTTTTCTTTTCATTTATTATACAATTAACAAAAGCAAAAAAAAAGACCTCTAAGCTTGCTTTATTCTTTTTCTATTCTATCTTTTTTCTTTTTATTTATTATACTTAATAAGCCCTTGCTACGTGTACTGTGTTTAGCTAACTGAGACTTGTTATAGCTATTGCTCTTTTGTTGATTCTGATTGCTTCCATTGCATCTGCTAAATGACTAAATGATTAAATGACCATAACATAACATAACATAACATAACATAACATAACATAACATAACATAACATAACATAACATAACATAACATAATATAACATAACATAACATATTTCACATTTCTAGAGTTTTCAGAAGAGGAAATCATCACATGGATAGACTCATGAATGGAAACAACAATAGATATATTTTTTGCTTTCCCATGTGCTTCAATAGCAAAAGAAATAAAATCTAAAGTAGCATTACTATGAGTTTACAAATGAGAAAATAATGAGAGATTGATTACGGTGGTAGAAGAAATATAGATGTCAAATTTGTGTCATTACAAACAGTCACGCAAAAACATTAACTAGTATTTTGTAATTTAATGCCAAGGTGATACATTACATTGCATAATATATATGAAACAAATAATAGTGTTATAAATATACATTACATTTTTGAAGAAAATTCAAATGATAGATTTACATTGTCAGTAACTGTAGAAACATCACAGTTTGTCAAAATTATCAATATAATATAATATAATATAATATAATATAATATAATATAATATAATATAATATAATATAATATAATATAATATAATATAATATAATATAATATAATATAATATGGACACTTTTCACATTTCTAGGGTTTTAAGAAGCGGAAAGGGTAGATGCCAGTATTCGTGAATGGAAACTACAACATTTGCTTCAATAGCAAAAAAGAATAAATCCACAGTAGCGTTACTATGACTTTACAAACGAGGAAATACTGAGAGATCAATTACAGTGGTAGAGGAAAGAAAGATTTCACAAGAAAGTTTTATTACAGAAAATCATACAAAAACATTGACTAATTTTTTTGTAATTTAATGGCAAGGTAATAAATTATATTACCGGTAAATATTATATAGTGTTATAAATAGTGTATAGTAAATAATAGTAGTAATAATGTAAAAGTAAATTGTGTTATAAATATACATTACACTTAAAAAAAATAAAAATACTTGGATAGATTTACATTGTCAGTAACTGTGCAAACATCATCACAGTCTGTCAAAAAGGTCCAAATAAAATAAAACAAAATAAAATTTATGACATTTTCAATTGCCATTGATAAAGAAATTATGATATTATACGATATTATATATATCATATATATATATATATATATATATATATATATATATATATATATATATATATATATATATATATATATATATATATATATATATATATATATATTATATAATCATTTAATTTGCTGTCATATCAAATTGTATATTCTATTTCTAATGAATGGGATGTTGAACAAAGATGAGTTGAGGGGTATATACACACACCACACTCAAAAATATACACAGACAGACATGTATGCAAAACCACTCACTTACACACACACAATGCAGTTTGTGCAGACAGCTGTGCACACATAAGTCAGTCACCAAAACCTGTCAGTGACATAATGCCATGGCACAAAGTAAGTCTCATGAGCTTTAAAGTGAAATCTGAGCAACATCTATTAATATGAAGTCAAACACGACAACAGGAATGCAGTGGAACCTAGCAGTAATCACAAAAGTATTGCAAACATATGGCGTATTAAATAGCTGAAGTCAAACTCCTCACATTCCGCTTCCTTCCTGCTGTTTTGAATTATTTGAGAAAACCATTAACTCTGTATATATTACTCTGTGTTCCAGGCCTCAGGTTTTTAGAAAAACAAGAGGACCCCAGAAATTAACTTCCCACTCTAGTGTAAAATAGCATCCTTGTCAAATTCTTAAGTCTCCAGGCAGTATCTCCAGTCTACACTATGTGACAAGCAAGAGACTTCCCGATCCAAAATCAAAAGCAAAATTGAATTTGATCTGATAGATTCAAAATAATCTGGTTGTCTTGGTGACAGATGTGAAAATCAGAAGCAGGGGAGTCAGAAAGGGTTGATATCAACAGAGAACTGGACAGACTGTCATTCCTGGCAAAATCAGTTTTTATCTGACACACTCCACTCACACGCACACACACACACACACACACACACACACACACACACACACACACACACACACACACACATACATGTAGAACACATGGGCTACAGCAAAGGTGATGCACTGATGTCACGGGTTGGAAACAAAAATTAATCGTCAAAAAAAAAAAAAAAACATCTTGTCAGGAATTTCTCCCACGGCCTCAAACACAATACAAGGCTCATATGCATTTAGCAGGTCTGAATGAGAGAATTGGTGTAGCACTAACAGGATATTCAGCAAGTTATCGAAAGCGTTCAGAAAATGGACCAAATCAAGCTCAGACCAATATGATGTAAATGCATCCCTGAAAATGTACTGGCAACAAATGCATTAAATAATGATGAGATTTATGGAGAAGGAAAATGAAAGAAACCCTGAATGCAGAATGGCCCCTGAGCAATGAAAGTGCAAATGTATTCAATGTACACTACTTGACATTCATCTACTGAAAGACAGACAGATCACCATGCAAGTGTGTGTGTGTGTGTGTGTGAGAGAGAGAGAGAAAGTGTGTTTTTATGTGTGGGTGGTTGAGCAGTGGGGGAAGATTACATTTGGTGTTGGATACATTTTTTTGATGTAACAGAGCTCATCAAAAATAGGAAGAGGGTGAAACAGAAGAAAAAGAAAGGAGAGAATAAATTTGAATGTATGATATGATATATTCAGCCTGATGCAGCGATGATACCTCACCCACAGCCTGCAGGTGAGATGCATACAATGTTTCACTGGATTAAGACGCTGTCAGTGTGAAAACATGACCCTACATAATGTCTCTGCGGCAGCATGCGGGCATTCTGTGATTTCACAGTGAAATTTTGGCTGTCAGTGATTGAGCGCTAAAATGCTGATCCTGCTAATTCTCCTCAAAGACACTGGAAGAATTCATAAGCAATGCTTAATGCTCACTTTATAAGTCTGTGGAGTGTATAAAGCATGAATCTGGGTGGATAACTAACGGTAACTTTTTCAAATTTAAGAAGAAGTCGTTGTTAAAAATACATATTGATTGATTGCCAATCTGAATAGCCTATTATGTTTTTTGCCCTGATATAATGGTCAAGATAAGCATTGCATAATATTATGATTAACTGATCATATGAATACTCACTACAATACAATATAATATTAATAATAAATATTAATTAAAAAATAATATTACAATTAGGTGTGTGTGTGTCTATATATATATATATAAAAAAAAAAAAAAAAAAAAAAAAAAAAAAAAAAAAAAACAAATAAAAATACTTTTTTATAATATTTCACCTCACCCTCAAAGATACTGGAAGAATTCATAAGCACTGCACACTTTAAAAGTCTGTGGAGTGTATGAAGCATGGAGATGTAGCTATAGCTTATTGTATGTGATGTTGTAATGCCAAAATTCAATTAAAATTCCTGATTCATTTTTTTTTTTTTTTTTGTGATTTATAACTGAAGTGATTTATAATAGCATTCCTAGTCATGATATCTAAAATGTGCATATTTATTATCTTTATACTTCCAAAAAACACTTACAGAGAACAGATACAAGGCTCCTGAAATCATTTATTTTACTTTTTTTTTCTTTCTATAGCGGTTTTCTGACATTTCCCAGGCAGCACCAATGAATTTTTAATACCTTCCTCTGCTTTTCACTATTTAAAAAATAAGATTTCATGAAAAGCATTAGTTTAAAATCTGCTCCTTCTTAAAACCGAATGTGTGAATGTTTATATTTTATAAAAAAAAAAAAAAAAGTTTTTGTGAGTGTGCGAGTGAATGAGCTTATAAAACATCACCTGGCTATATCTTGAAGATATTATACAGGTTCAGACCACAGGTATACTGTAAAATGTTTTGTAAGGTAACCTAAAAAATGTGCTTCACGCAGTAACATTTAAAGTAACTGGCTTCATTTGAGCCAAAAATATGACTTAATTTGACTGAATCAGCCTGAATACTTCACGTTACAGTGAAAATCCTTTTTAAGGATCAAGTAAAAATAACTATTTAAGGTAAAAACTGCACAAATCCACCGTGAGTGTATGAGTGCAGTGTGTGCTAGATATAGATCTGTGACTATATACATATATTCACACAAATCAAACTGCAGAGTGCATGGGGGAAGGTTGAACATTTCTGTGGGGGAAGGGTGTGTGTGTGAGGGGGTTGTTTGAATGTACTTAATAGGTAATACGGTGGGGGATGGAGTTTGACATTCAGGAGATGCCTGTTTCTGAGGTAAAGTTATGATTCCAAGTATACAGCACCGGCACGTGCTCAATACACAAGAGACAAAACAATAGGCAATCAGAGTAACCACTGCTCACACAATTAGAAAAAAAAAATCCTCCTGACACACACAACTACCTATGAATAAACTGGATATAGCCTACACTCATTTGCAACTATAAAAAGAATCTGAATCTTTGTTCAACCATGTTCAAACTCTAGCACACGTGACTCTTGATAAACGTGCGCTTTAAAAAATCACCTAAATGACTGAACTCTGATGAACTTCAGCTGTGAGGAAGTTGGTTTAACACTGCTGGTTATATTTGTAGCTATCAGATTTTTCACATTGTGAAATCCCATTGATTTTTGGTTCTGTGTACATCCGCTGAAATAACATATCGACTAAAATGGAACTTCCCCATGGACACAACCTCCAACCAAACACCCTTCCCAACTGAAAGCCTAATCCACAAATAGTTCGGCTGCGTTTGGGGAGGAAAATTGAACAAATTCTTCAACTAATATCCTAGTCGTCCTGCATTGTTCACCTCTTGTTCTACATTTGAAAAATTAACACAGTGTCAGCCAACTGAAATAAGTCTATTTATGATGTGGTAGCTGAGTGCTAGTCTGCCAACACAATGCTTAAAATGCCAGCTGATACTCAAAGGTTAATGGAATAGAAACCTCATAGTACATTTATTCACCTGATGTGGGCACCATATTGTTCTTTAACAAAATGTCAGCATAACTCAAATGTTAATGATTTCTAAAATTTCATCAGGCTACCTGTTCAGTGTACAGAACTTCATAAGATTCATACAGGCCAATGTGTTGTTGTAGAAGTGGCAACTGTTAACTTAACTTTCGTCACTTGGAAGCAGATGTTAGGATATTGTATGGTCCATCTTTTCAAAAGTTTGATTTTATGGCTGAGAATGTCATGAAGCTAGATTTTTTTTTGTGGGGGGGGGGGGGGGGGGGGGGGCTGCTTGCCAGGTCACACATTGTTCAGAGATTAACAGCCTTTGAAAAAAATGCTGACATGACTTTGACCACAAAAAAGCGAGCTGTTGTGTGCACTAGCATTCAACGTTCAACGGGCCGTATCCAAACAGAACCAGAGCAGACTTTCTTTTACTGTGGCTTTTGATGCAGAAAGACCACTGTAATGATACATTCTGATTTGGTACATTCGTCGCCAAAAACATCACGGCAGCACAGTGTATCTCTATCATCATCAACCTTGCCATCATCATCATAATCATCGATGAGAAAAGATGAATAATGCCAGTTTCTCCAATGTAATTGACAAGAAATAGGAGCACCTGCCCCTCCTTCATTTCCATTTGTCTGAGGAAAACATGGCCTACTCATTTCCCGCCGAAAACATTATGCTCTGTCATGGATGGCATTGTTTTTGTGTTTCTATCAAGCTTTGGTAACCTAGTTCCTAAACAAATGAAAGAGAGAGGGGAAATAGATAGATAGATAGATAGATAGATAGATAGATAGATAGATAGATAGATAGATAGATAGATAGATAGATAGATAGATAGATAGATAGATAGATAGATAGATAGATAGATCATCTATTTTTTAAATAGTCTTTTTCATCTGGTGAAATTTTACGACACCCAGCGCACAATGTCTCAAAGAATGCATATCTTGAATTCTAAAAGCAAAAACTGAATCCAGAATAGCTCAAGCCAATCTTATGTCGGTGCACAGAGCTGCTTAATAGACTGTGTGCTGAGGTCTGGAGCAAGTAGTGAAGCCTGTCAGCTCTCTATTTTAATTCTGTAAAAGCTGCTTTGGTTGTAGCTGCTAAGAAATGACTAGGTTCATCTTCATTGATCATACATTTCTTAAGCATTTGAGATGTTGATTTTGGTACAATGGAATAAGTGATTTCAGAAGCTATTATTAAATAGTCTTTGTTTTTGGAAGGCAGTTGACCTATATTTATACATTAAAAAATAATAATAAAAACATTTAGAACATCTCTGAATGTTTAGATTGGCTATTAAGGGAGAACCAGCTGCCTTATCTATATCAAAACAAAGCAATGTGAAAGAAACTTACCAAGCCCTTGAGAAAATAGATTCCTTGACAAGCAGATTAAATATCATATTTATGGTCAGTGTTGGGTAGATTACTTCTGAAATATGATTATATTGTATACATATTAGAATTTAAATTGAAATCAGTGTCGTAATCTTTAAGAATACACTTTTCAAAACATATGCCATCTAATATTTTTCTTGTGAGAGGTGCAGAGTGGAGGAGCAGCAAATGGGGAGGGAGAAATAAAAAACCAGGAGTGGATGTTTATGACGGTATGGAGGGCTCAACTGGAACATATTCATTTCATAAAGGCTAATATCTTACACATACACGTTTACAGTTTTCTTAGGATTGCCACTGCTGTAGACCAGTGGTTTTTAGACTACTTTTTGACTGTCCTCATAGTGTTGATACATTAAAACAATTAACTGTGATTAATTTAATGATTCGATAACTTTTACGAACAGCATGTTGTTCAGTAAAAACAAAATGAAAATATGATGGTGGTTTACATGCTTTACTTCCTCAGAATTTAACTTGTAAACTTTATGTGAAGTTAAAGATAAAAAATTTAATATTGTTTTAAATAATTTAGTTCATCTTGGGGCCCAATTTGGAGATTTGCTGAGGCCACCTTATGAACACTGCTGTAGACTCTCGGTTATCATTTCATTTTAATACATTCTAAAGACACTCCTGTCAAAAATGTGCTCGTATCGAAGAGCGATACTGGCACAGCTAAACGGAATCTCCCGACACCATATGTTAGACAGTATCATACGCAAAGTGATGCAAATCCTGAAGCAGGAGCGCACATCGCAGCGCCCCCTGTGGCCGCTCAGCGGTAGCGCCGCGTGTCTTGCGAGTCTTTTGTGTGTGAACATTGGTAAAGCGCTCGCTTCTCTCCATAGAGCAGTTACACTGAGCCACAGCTGCACCAAGAAGATACACATCTCTACTCACAGCAGTCAACACAGACTCACCAGATGCTCTTGTTCTCTCCAAACCTGAGCGCTTGTTTCCGCGGTATCTCTTTATTGTAAGACGACTGAGGTAGAGGTTCATATAAAAGTTTTTGCGAAAACCGCGGAACGGATGTGAGGCTCTTTCAGTCTTCACTTTGCACCTTCTTCTCTTATTTGCGTTGCGATTTCTGAGTAAGCGAGGAACACGATTTCTAGTGGAAATTTAATATAGACCGGTTGATGTTTTTACTGAAATGGACGTGAGATTTTATCCACAACCTCCACCACCATCAGCAACAGATCCTTCCCGACTGGGACAGTCACACTATTCGGACTCTCCGTATTGCAATAAGGTAAAGCTTCATTTTTTGATGTATGATCTTTTATGATGTGGATCTTCGTGAACGTGTTTTGTCTGAGTTTCGCCTGGCTGAACTTGAATGAAGACTGTTGAGGACTTGTCCAAAGTTTGCACTTCACTCGACTGTCACAGAGAAAGTCGGAGCGACTGAGCGCGATACCACAAGTGTATTCAAACCCGGTGACTTTGTTTATTATCTGTTTTTTTTTTCATCACTATAAATGTTTATAGCCTATGTTTTAACTCTCAAACGCGCACATCAGCGTTTTCACGTGCCTTTTACGTCGCGAACTTAAAAACGCTGTTTCGGGTTGTCATAGAAACCGCGCGTGGATTGTAAATAATATGCAAATAATAATAAAACGCAATATTTAAGTTGGCAACAAAAAGTAGCGCGCTCTTACTTAAATACACCTGCTCTTCATCACAGCCCCAAACTCATGGACATCAACAAACTGTTCTTTGCACAACACGCGCAAACAACAAATAGTGTGTGTAGTGTGTATGTTTATAATGCGGTTCACATCATATTTATGTTTTATACTTTATACCTACGCCTTTCATTTATCCTCCAAGTCCCTGAGGAACAACAGAGATATGTGGGGTTTGTATTCCTCTATTTCTCCTAATGATGGTGCTGTTACTGTGTGTGTGCAGTGCATGTGCGCAGGATAAAGAGAGATGGGGAAGAGAGCGGGAGTGTGTGTGTGTGTGTGTGTGTGTGAGGAGGGGGTAGGGTTACTGTGGGGTGATATAGTGGGGGGTTGGGGTTGTATTATTCCTTTCAATGCTTCTTGATTCACTGCCATAGGTCTCATATCCATGTCTAAGTGCAGTCACATACACAGTGAAATGTTTTATAGATGAATTACATTTTTAGTGACAGACCTAAAGAAAAATCCTTGAAAGCACAATTTCATTGCATTGTTTCAGTGATTCATTTGTTAGATGTAATTTTGATGTGCAGCAGTAAATTGTTAATATCTTTGCTGAGTTTATAAAACCAGAGAGGAGAGAAAAGAGGTTGGCGGGGGTATAGGAGGAGGGAGGGGGGGAGGGGAAGGGCTTTCAGATATAATCTATATAGTGTAATTTTACTGCAGAGGCAAGTCAACTCCTCTTGAGATTTTTCATTTTAGCAATTCAGAAGGGGGGGAAGAGTGAGAAAGAGAGAGATGGGGGGGGTACACAGCAGAGCAAACAAGTGAGATTGTGACAGTGGTGTGTGGTATCTACAGAACAAATAGACAGAAATTGATGGTATGTGGCTAAACGGGGGTCACGCTGCCAGTGGGACTGATTCAGTCTGTGCACAAAGCCCCCCATCTGATTACCTTCCTCCCTACCTGCTCTCCTCAGATCCCTGAAGACCGCGGTCCTCACTCTTTCTGTTTGATGTGGACAGATAGATTTAAAAACAAGCACTGTATTTTTATTCATACACTGTGGATTTTAGTTCCGAGCCTCAGAGACATGTGCTGGTTTAAAAGCGTTCAGTTGCAGTGCAGCACTTTGTTGTGGATATTCTGCAGTTCAGCAAAACGTGTAAATGCAGGAAAGTCTGTGTTTGTCTAGCACGATGCTTTTTGTGCCGTGAAAGGTACATGTTTCGAGTCTGAAGTCTGAAAAAAAACTGAGCAACTTTGAACACACTAATGCTCCACACTTCCTGCACCATACAGTTTGATTTTTATCGCCCTGTGCTTATCCTTCTACCTCCTCTGGCATTTTTGTCACAAGCCACTGTGTCAGTTTGCTTAGAAAGTGTTTGGCAAGCAAATAAATGCAAAAGCAATTAAATTTGAATTTGAAGACCCCGTAGAGGACTCTTTGAATCTGAATCTGCACCTCAGATGTGTGCTTTAATACACGAGCACTGCTGTTAAGGAAGTCAAGAGTGGTCTTGAGGGCGACTCTAGAGAGAGAGAGAGTGTGGCATCATGGGTAGGATTGGATTACAGTCTGTTTGGGATTATGAAAACCAGCAAAGATGCAGCCCCTGACCATTAATGGCCAACAAAACTACTCCGCTGAAGCCGACGTATATCAAAGTCAATGATTTATTTCATGCCTAATGACTTTCAGCTGGTGCTCAAGTCGCTGCTTTAATGGAGTTTGCAGGCTCGAAGTTATTACAGCCAATGAGATAATGCAAGCAAGCTGTTAACACTACGCATGACTCATTGTCTTGTAAGTCCGTCATTGATGTGGTTTTAAGGAGTGGTGAGAGCTTGTATGTTCCCAGATTTCACAGGTTTTGCTTGTTTACAGTCTACAATATTGTGTGCTGTCAAGTCTTATGATAGCAGAAGTCTGATCTAACTAATTGGGTATTGTGTACATACCTACAAGGTTTGAATGATGTTTACAGTGTAGAAAACAGTTGTAAATGTAATAAGTTCTACAAAAAAAATACTATTTCAGTTTTACTACTTTAAAGTTTCATCGTTAGTTCATTGTCAGTTGTCATTTCTTTTTTTCAAAGAAAATTCTATACTAATATTTTGTTTCAGTGTATGAATGAATTTGGTTGAAACAAGAGAATTAAATTGTCTGTGCATTTAAAGCAACAGCAAATAATAGAGTTGGTGGGCAGAACAGGCCTATGAATTTTTATTGACATGCATTTTTAAAACCCAGCAAACATATGGCTTTAGTTTTTACATTCTGTCTCAAGACAGACACCAATAAACATTTGTCAGTGGAAAACCTGCAAAATTAAATTCAGGCTCTTTTGATTACAATTATGGGCAAGAGTCTCCTGAATCTTCTGTCTGTGGTTTTGATGTAGTACATTCCTGCTCTTAAGGAGATTACATTAAAAACGGATGAGAAATTAGATATCTCAGATATGTATTGCTGTCATGGGCCATGCTCTGTAATATAAAGTCTGCTGTGTGTGTGTCTAGCCACAGGCATTTTCAATTAAGTAGAAATTACTGAGATCTTTGGTGGTCCTGGATGTCAGAGGGTCCCAGGATGTCGACCCTGACATAATACGCTGTCTTTTGTGTTTGTTAGTCAAGAGCAGTACTCAAACCCCACTCTAAAACTGACTAGCCCCCCACCCCCCCAAAGTCCTTCTACAACTTCAGCTGCAATGATCATTACATGCATGTGCATTTTAAACAAAGGAGCAAGCGCACTTATCATCTGAGCACTGAAAGTAGAAGCTGATTTGACTCAGAGAGAAGGAGAGAGGAGCTTGCACTGGTAATCTCTGTTTACCAGGTCACTGCTTCTCAGAAAGAGTGATGTGATGACAGGGTGAGACTGAGTGGGCATTTCATCCGTGCCCCCCTCCAGCCTCGGCCTTTAGAGCACTGATCAAACCACACTCCTAAATGTGAGAGGAAATCAATGCGTGCAGCAGTCTGTTTGTATTTGATGTTGTATCTTTCACGTGATATCATAATGGTAAGTGGTTTGGTGAACAAAAATCTAAAATTTTTATTGTTCTTGGCAGAAACTGAAGTATATAATGCACGAATCATGTTACCAGGATGGTATTTGTGTTAATGTCACTGTGCACTTTCTATGTATTAGTATTTACCTAAGCTTGTGATAAACTTTGGTTATATTACAAAGGTATAAAACAGATTTTAAATACTAAACTAGGTCGGTATGAACGTTATATGAGTTAATTAAATACACAGTTTTTACTGTTACCTGGCAACCACAGCTGCTTTAAAATGTACAGATTTTTAACCATTAGAGACAGAATTATTAGATATGTTTGGTAGACTGTCATAAAATTAACTTAGCATGAAAAGTAGCTTTAAACACATCAAACTCTGTATTCCCTCACTGAATGTCTTAAATTATTTATCTTTATTTATTTATTTGTTTCTTCATTTTCATTGCTTTATTACTATATCACACAAAATAGATTTCAAACTGTATCTATACCTAAATCTTCTTAACGTGATTTGAAAAATCACAAACCTCATTCAAAATTCATATTACATGAATAAAGTAAAATGTTCATAAAATATTAAATTTATTGATCACTCAACATTTTCTGAAAGTTAAGTGCGTCCTTTCACTGATCAATTGCTGAAAAAAAAAATCTTATGAAAGTGCCATGTATTGTTATGAAATAAAAAGTTTTAAAACATGAAAGCCAAAAACTCTATTCCTGGTTTGTGTTTTGCTGAATTATATGCATTATTAAAAGTTATGTGGGATGTCAGTATACTTAGACAGGTGTTAAGTGTAGCGTTTAGGGCTTTAACACCTTCATGTTTGAATAGTTTTGAAAGCATTGTACTGTAACTCCCAAAATGGCTCACTCTCCCGCTTTAAACAAAGATGTCCTTCCACTGACTGATATCTGGGAGTTTTTCCTATGTCAACAGCATATGTCAACATTACACCAGCCAGCCACACATGGGTGGATTGTCATAAATGTGAGATGTTGACATAGGCTGTGATCTTTGCTCATGTTGTGCCCAGGTCAAGCTCCAAGCACAACAGCACAAAGAAATGCTGCACATCACTGATGTGATATTGATTTCCTCATACCAGCCACACATGGCAGATATCTTTGGAAAAGATTGACATTTTTTAATGTCTATGTTAAGTCTGAACATTTAATATTTCTAGTAGCTTCTTACTGTTATCTTTGCAGCAGGTGCCAAACCAATTGTCAGTTAATAAACTAAAATGTACATTTGCTGAAAGAAAAAAATGAACCCAGCGAGATCCAATTATTGTCTCGTCTCCACAATATCCATATATTGTCATTTAAGGTCAACTTAATTGCATCCAAATTTGGCTTTGCTGGTAACAAAAGCCATTAGTGTTTGAGTTCCTGTTCAGTGGCTAGCTGGCACGGTTCACTGGCTACTGTCAAAAAGGATTTGCTTCTGATTGACAGCCTCACTGGAATGTGAATAGAGTTTTTAATTGCATATCATGTGTGCATATCTAAAGAGACAGGCTCTGTGGCTTAGGCTACTGTTCATTACCACTCTACAGGTCAACGTACATCTCAACTACACAATCATAAACACAAAAACACATTCATTATATAAGACCATTTTACATGTGGGCTGTTTCATCTCACTTCCTTCCATTATGTTGTAGAAAATCTGCTCAGTTTGTTTGCTTTGACTTTATGGACTTAATTTTCCCGTATGTGGTATTAAATACATAATATACTGTCCAAACACTTACACAGGAACTGTAGCACAGCACCAGTTTATTTGCAGACCATAAATGACACTTTCTATCAGTGTATCTCTATCGTTCTTTATCACAAAACGTCACATTTCTCTTGGTATCCAATACCTGGATACCAGACGTTACTGATCCTGTTCCTTAAAAAAATAAATAAATAAAAATACCATAAAATTATCATTAATGCAGTCATATGACTTCTGTGCGATATTCACAGTCATTTGATAGCTTTGTGAGTAGCAGACTAAAAGTAAAGTTGTTCTTCACAGAAAAAACATTCGTTCCTCTTTATTCTGCATAATGCTATGTAATCCAGTGGCCTAATTCAGGGTTTGAGATGCACACGGGGTCTCAAGGGATGCAAGGTGGTCCACAGAAAATTTCAGAAAAAAAAGATAAAAAATAAAAGGACCAATATTTATTGTAAGATTGCTATACAAAGAATTTGTGTTAAATACATTTAAATTTTTATTTTCTGTGTCATACTTTAAGAATTCCTTTTACTTTTAGTACAATGACAATATAAATGCCAATTTTTTAAATTTTAAATAGCACTTTTTAAACTACATCAAATATATAGCTGCCTATATGGAGTTCCAAAACAAAACCTGGGGTCTTTGGCATTAAAAAGTTTGAAAACCTATGGTTTGTTTCTTTGTTTGTTTATGTTGCAGGCTTTTTTCTCACACATTTCTTGTTCTTATTTAAAGTAGTTAAAGGGCTTGTGTAGCCCTCGTCAGTTCACCGCAGTGAGGTGTACCGTGAATAAAAAAAACACTGGCACTGGATCTTTACTCTGTATCTGGAAAGAAAAAGTGTAATCAGCACACCTCTAGTCCAGAATGATTGCCGGTCATGATCTCCAAGCCCACAGAAGTGTTGTTAATTATGCTGGAAGAATGATTATTGTTGTCACTGCTCATTCCGCAGACCCAGAGGGCCAAACCTGCAAAACAGATTCGAGGAAAATAATGTGGCATCTGCAATCAGCCTAGGTGGATTGGGAAATCTATCAGTGATGCATTTAAATGCAAAAATGACAAAGAAAGATCTGCATAAGTGGAGTATGTTGTAAAGAAGCTAAGAGACCTGTGCTGAAGTCCTAAGGCGTCACTTTGTGTGTGGGCATAAAAAGAGGGAATTTTGCTTGCTTGGTATGTTCCATTTTTGTCTTTGTCACTGTGGAAAATGCAAGGCTGTAAACACAAGCATTCTTGTGTTCAGTTACATTTTATGGCCTTGAATTTTAGTGACATGTTTACGTCGTCTGTGTCTGTGTTTACGATGCTAGTCGTCAGTCCCAGTTCAGCCCTCTCCAATCTTTGAGTCTGCCTCGCGTGTAATTCAAACAAATGTGACATAGCGTTGCAGCCATGTTTGTTACAGAATAAGATTATTTTCTCAATATAATTAGCTTCCTTCTCTGCTAGCATATCAGCCAGTGCAGTGTGATGCAGAAAATGCCAAAAGATCAACTCATTAAGTAGCTGAACATAATGATCAGAAAATCTGGACATGTGTTCGCTTTATTTTGGCTGGGGGAATGGGTTTTTTTTTTCCGGGCCGCCATGCGCGTCGAGAAATCTCTGGCACAAATCTGTGATTGCGATTCATTGGAGGAATCTCATTTTTTGGGTCTGCTTTGCCCAATGACAGTCTACATATGAATAGCTGATTAGGCTCCCAGTTTGAGGAAACATCCAAACAGATGGCTCAGTGAAAACCAATCCAGAATAGCTTAATTGTTTGGTTTAATCTCACTATGAAACATATTGCAATCATTTTCACATAAAGGCTTTTTTTTTTTTTCGCAGAATGTAATGAAAGTTATGGTGCGGATCCAGGATTTTTGGAGCAGTCTGAAAATTTCCCAAACATCCTCTTTTACCATCGGTCTAATTGTTAATATCTTCAAAGGACTCTCATCATAATAATTCATTTTCTGTTGTTTGTAGTTTTTGAGTACGCGTGTCATCAACACACAAGACACGTAATTCACTGCTTATTTAATTCACAAAGTTTTCAGTTTTATTTTATGGCATGTGCGTGGTTTCAATGAGCCCAGCATCTGTTAAACACACATTTGTGTGTTTGTTTGCATTCTTGGTGTGTTATTCTGACCGCAATAATAGTGCCAGCCTCTCCATTGTGTGTTGCTGTTGCGTGGAGGGACTTCACGCACACGGCAGCTTTGTGAAGGAGCACACCCTGGCCTTTGTGGACCCATCTGTAGATGAACTAATGGCCTGTTGCGTTTCCTCTCATTCAGCTCAGTCTTTGGTGTTTAAGTGGCACCTGTCAGCCTTTTGATGCCTGGTCTTCTGTTCTCCTGTGATCAGGAAGGACACGTTGCGAGTTCCTGATCGCTGTCCTGTGACAAGTGTGAGATCATGTTTCAGCGGCAATAGAACAGGTGGGCCCCACACCTTTCTCCTCTGGAACATAATCATCAAAATGCACTCCACGCTCTGAAGCTTATCATTAGCTGTAATCAAAACCTATAAGCGCAAAAAGTAGAGTGGTATACAAAACATCAATACTGCACTAACCGTAATGTCATTGCCTTGGTTTACATTATTAAATAGCATTGATGAACACAACCATTCATATATTTGGAATCAGTATGATTTTTTTGGAAGATAAACTTTTGTTCAACAGAGATAAAACTGTTCTTCTGAACTTTGTTTTCATCAAAGAATCCTGGAGATAATGTCATGTTTTCCACAAAAATATTAAGCAGCATAACTGTTTTCAACACTGATAATAATAAGAAATGTTTCTTGAGCAGCAAATCATCATATTCTAATGATTTCTAATGAATCATGTGTGACACTGAAGACTGGAGTAATGGCTGCAGGAAATTCAGCTTTGCCATCACAGGAAAAAAAATACATATTTAAATGGAATAATTCAATAGTATTATTTTCACTGTATTTTTTTATCAAATAAATGCAGCTTTGGTGAGCATTAGAGACTCCATTCAAAAACATACAAATATTTTATCAACCTCAAATATTTTGAATGGTAGTGTATCTAATAGGAAAATTTCATTTGCTCACTATAATGTGAAATATATAGTTTTCTAAATTAGAATCAGCTGTGAAAATAATTTTAACAGTGCTTCAACAGAATTTTTAAATTGAAAACATTCTTCATTGTATTGAGAATGGCTTTTAAATTAAGTTCAGTTCTTGAATTTGAACTGAATTTGAATTGACATAGCCAGCAGCTATTTTCATTGCAATTTTCATTTGAACGAAAGTAAAATTCAAATAAAAGAAAACAAATAACTGTAATCTTTAACTAGTCAAGCCAGATTTGTCAAGATAGGATTTGATTATTGATTTTGATTATTGATTAGGTACATGCCCATGTTGATTAGAGTATTGAAAACTTGAAATGTATTAATTTATGGTACATTTAGAACAGATAAAAATGTGTGATTAAATTGCAATTAATCACGAATTAACTCATGACAATTATGTGATTAATCGCGATTAAATATTTTAATCGATTGTCAGCCCTACTTCAAGCACATCATTCTGCACCCTAGATGTGCATAAGCGCTGCGACTCCATGTTGCTTCAAGTGCAACATTCTGCATCCTGGATGTGCATAAGCGCTGCGACTCTATGTTGCTTCAAGCACATCATTCTGCACCCTAGATGTGCATAAGCAATGCAACTCCATGTTGCTTCAAGTGCACCATTCTGCATCCTGGATGTGCATAAGCGCTGCGACTCCATGTTGCTTCAAGTGCACCATTCTGCACCCTGGATGTGCATAAGAGCTTTGTGCCGCTCTGTTTGAAGCGTTTCACATTATCAAAATTTTATACACAGAAAGATTAGTTTGTAAGAATACAAATAGTTAACAGAATAAACATGTTTAAATTGTATGCGCACCAAAGATTTTTTTCAAGATATTGTTTTTGCTGCTAAATTATACAGTGACCTAGTTTAATTTCATAGCTTATATATTTTTATACAAATGTAATTTTTCTCTGTAATGAGGAAGTGAGTATTTAGTGGATTATAATTAACAAAGTATTTAAAAAAGACTGACCATTAGTTCCACAAACACATCACTGATGTTCTGTAGTGGTGTAGAAAAAGAAATAGTGCTGGTGTTGGATCAGTATTGGCTGATTCTTAGAATTTGGAATATTCTATGTAATCTTACACTGCAAAATAATAACTCAAATAAGATTAAAATATAACATCATAATTATTTACTGAACCCTTAAATTAATCACAATTATATAATAAAAGCCATAAAAAACAGATAATTAATCGTGATAATAGTCATAATTGCCAAAGCCCTAAAACAGACAATTAATCGCAATAACCCTGACTACTTTTAGACAATTAATCGTCAGCCAAATTTCATAATCATGACAGCCCTACTGCTTGGGACTTTTCCTAAAAAGTTGGCTTAATGGCTTTATGTGTATACTGTACTTGAAAGTCTTTTAGACATTTCCTCTACATGCATAATTTAAGAGCAAGAAAAAAAGATGTTTTCAACAAACATCCCTTTTATTTTTTATTTTTTGTCCTTACTGCGAGCAGCTGTGTTTGAGGTCAAAATCGACTCAAAATAACAGACTTAAAGTTATAATTGCACACTTGACTTTCAGAGAAACTCCCCTCAGTGCTTGTTCATGGTCTGGTGAAAAGCTTTGAAGCAAGTCATTTACCCAAGTTATTATTTTAGGGGTTGAGGCTGATCGATGTTCCATATTTTGGGTGTTTACACATTCAGGCTTTTAGAGGACACACTCAGCCAACTCAGCTCGACTCATGAGCTTAAAATTAGGCATGAAAATATGCGTTACTCTGACTGCGGCACACAAGAGAGCAATTAATTTTAGCGCGGCAAGTGTGTGCGCATTCATAAGCAAAAGAGAAGGTAATTCAAAGAGACTTAAACCTTATCAGGACCGCTACAAGTGAAATGGAAATGAAAGGCAGTGGACAGAGAAAACAAGGAGCTAATTTCAACAGGAAACCAGCAGAAAGTCATACTCAATTTTGTTTTGTATTAGTCATACCTTCTTCGCGGTTTCCAGCTGAAAGGATAGAAAATGGAGTCAAAAATGGTTCCAAACCCATTTGTTTTATAGAAACACTTTGAAAAGTTTTGCGGTTGGGGCTTAGCATTAGATTAGTTGGGATATGAGACTGTCTGCCTTTAAAACAGCCTTTCATCCACTACCATTATTTTAAACACTAAACGTTAAAATGTGAGCTTTAAAGTCATTTAAAACATTCATTTCCGCATAGCTTCCAATTGAAACAGCGTCTTGCAGTCCTGATTTAGTAAAATATGATTCCCACTGCACAAGACGAAAGGCGCAGTATATTAAAATCTGTCCGGAAGGGCAAGTTTTCTAGCCTATTCTGGATAAGAGTGCAAATGAGTCTGTCATCACAAATATTACACCTGATCTATAAAACAATTCATGAATTTTCGAAGCCCCTGGGCATCCGGTTTCATGCCTTCCCTGTTCGTGTAAATGCAAATCAGTATTACACAGATGTTATTTGTGTTTTAAAAGATGGAAATAGTTACTTTGTCATTTTAATAACAAGATTTTTCTTTTTTTTCAACCTTGCAATTCGAACGGTCGAGGCTTATAAATTGAACCGCAAAATCATCCCTGTTTCAGTACCTCTGAGTCTGATAGCGTTGGACACTCTGTGTTTTTGCTCTCTGCAAACAAGGCCCTGAAGAGAGAGAGATAAAGAGAGAGTAAGAGAGATATGCGCACACGCACACACACACACACACACACACACACACACACACACACACACACACACACACACACACACACACACACACACACACACACACACACACATTCAAACATATGACCCCAGTGTAAATGAGGAACAGCTGCACCATTGTAATTAAACATGGGCAAAGAAAACTACACAAACAAATGAACCTCACAGCCGTAGGTCCCGAGGCACATTAAGGGGAGAGAGAGACAGAGAGAGAGAGGAAGAGAGAGAGATAGTCACAAAGCTTCCTACAGGTGGTTAAAACACAAAATTACTTCTTGGAAGACAAATGAAGCACCCTTTAAAATTGTCAGATAGGAAGTTAATGCTTTTAGTGCTGTTAACGGAGATCAGGCAGCCACACTCACATTTGACACGTTTCACTGGGTGGAAACTCATGGTGCTCAGCTGTAGTCAGATTAAGCCAAATAATATTTTAAAACATTATCACACTAATATGATGTTTTAATGAACATTATACAAGAAATATAGCAATCAAAGCATTTACACTTAGTTGTAAATTGTGTTGTTTGTAGTTTATTGATTATTAAATATAAATGAGATTAAAGAGATAGGTTTCCAAAAAGAATATGTTTTTAATTATTTTTTCATATTGCTCCAAACACGTACGCAGTTTTTTTTTCCAGTGGAAATTTTCCAGTTCATAGTGACCACATCTGTCAAGTTTGAAAAAGGGAAAAAAAATACCATCATAAAAGCACCGTAAAAGTATTTTTTATAACTTGTTTGATATATATAGGGTATCTTTAGAACCCATACACTAAATTTCTGTAAGAAACAGACCAGAATCAAAGTTATATAACACATATGGACTAGTTTTATGAAAGTCATTTATTTATTTTTTTTGACTGATAAAATATCAGTTTGAAACAACATGAGGAGGGGAAAACAATGACAGGATTTTCCTTTTTTGGTGAACTGTCCTTTTAAGTAAAAAATAAGTATCTATTGTATTTGACAGATGAAAGTACTCACATGAAATTACTTTTGCCTTCATTATGGTTGTGATTGTAATTCAGCAAGTATGAATGTCGTATCATTAAGGTATTTTTAGTCTTTAAATCCATGTGTAGCATCACTCTATTTGATTAATATCATTACACGTCATGTTTTCCTAAGGAAACTTCAAAGTAAATTTGCAGCTCAGGTTCTCCCGCAATCAATACGGTAATATGATAGAGATATTTTTGTCCTCTTGGCAAATTTGCTGGTGACTACAGTTAGAGAGATAACTTTCAAGGCACCATTATCCAAGTATAAGAGAAGAATGATACATAAAGGCAGGTTTTGTTCTCAGGTTTAGTCAATAGTTTTATGTAAAAAAAATATATATATACTACAATAGTGACGAGCTGCAGTCGCGAGGCTAATAGCAATGCAGGCGCTAGGCACATCTGAGGATGCCATGGAGACCCATGTGATGCTGATCAGGCTGAAACTCATTAGCCAGGCCAGATTTGTTCGAATGTTCCGGATGCCGAAATCATGCACCGAACGGATCTGGTAGATGCTTGTCATGGCAACAGCATGTATCAATAAAGCAATCTTAATTTCCTGACAGGGAACGAGACCTGCATTCTAATGGAGGGGCTGTTATTGCGTCATAGGCATAAACGCTGCAGTCCAACTAGCTTTAGCTAACCCATACGTTTGGCTGCTAATGTATCAAAGCAGACAAGCGGCTTCGATGATTGACACATAATGGGATGTTTGTGCCTGGTAGTGTCCAAGCTTGTTTTTCCGTGTATGTTTTTAGCAGCGGCTCATTGGTCAGGCTGCATTAATTCCTATGTGTTTTCCTAGCAGGAGAGGTAATGAACAGGAAGTGATTGTGGTCATGCGTCCAGATAAGAGAGCTTGTGTCCCAGCATCCCTGATGCTTATCACCCACCACACCAGGGCGGCAGCTGCGGAGGAAGTACATAGCACCATAGCAACAGCCCAAGAGAGGAGAATTCGCTCTGAAGCTTACAAAAAATATCTTAGGTTCAGCTCTACACAAAACAGGGCTGTGAAATCACTCGTTTGAAACACATTCACTCATAGTTGTGTAGATGCTGTATTAAATGGGTATTTCTGATTTGAAATTCGGAATTCATGTTCAAAGCTTGTTGTAAAATAACTGTAAATGACTGCAGATTATATAGTGATGTGGCAAAATAGTATAGTGAAATATATTACTTGGCAGAAAAAATTGTTTATATAAATGCGACTCATTCTTGAGCATTGATGTCTTGTATTATATTGATGTTGCCACTATTTTATATATATATATATATATATATATATATATATATATATATATATATATATATATATATATATATATATGAAAACCACTGGAGAAAATTAGTGACATATAATATACTAATATTCAGACAAGCTTAATTGATTAAATGTATTTTAATAACAGTAAATAGCAACATTATGTTGTTGTTGTTTTTTTATAGAATAGCACCCAAAAATATTATTTACTTCATTAATTAATTTAATGTATTATGTATCACTCAATTTTCATTGCTCAAGCCACTGACAATAGTGCTAGAAATGACAATAATAATTACAATATTTATTAATATTTAACAAATTATATGAATATATATTAATGTTATTGATGTCAATTACAATAATAATTTATATTCAATGAATATATTATAAATATCAATCTATTATTATTATTATTACTGATTGATAACAATAATAATTTATATTCAAAATACATATTTCATTTCAATCTATAATCATTATAATTATTATTTGTACTACTACTACTAATAATAATGACAATACTGATTAATATTGAATATATTATATGAATATACATTATTGTTATCAATGTCAATTATAATAAAAATTATATTAAAATAATATATTATAAATATCAATCTTTTATTATTATTGACATTGATTATAATAACAATGATAGTAATTCATATTCAGATAATATATTAAATACCAATCTGTTATTATTATTATTATTATTATTATTAGGTGGTGATGGTAAAAACTCAATCTCTACCTGTCAGTCCTGGTAAAATCGCTGGAACACACTTTTCTTTTGTGGCTTATTGCTTTATTGACACACACACATAATGCAATAGTGCAGTGGTGTGAATTCAAAGCCTGAGTCACAGACTGAATGGAACAAATGTGGAGGGGATGCTTGGGATTTTTTTCCCTATGTATGTCCAGTGCTGATAGCATTCCCGTTCGCTGGTAATAGGCCGGGCAGTGCTGGCGATGTGAAGCACTGCTGTGCTGTTGGCTGAAGCTGAGCTGAGGATGAGAACACAGTGGCCCATTGTACTGCGTTCAGATACAGAGCCTGATGTGTGAGTTCGTTCGGCTCCTGCTGGGAGCTTTTGTCAAGCGGAGTAGCCTGCTCAAAGGTTGTCGCCTTTTCCCCCTAAATACGTAAGTTTCTGTGGGAGATTCGAGCAGGGGCCTGTCGTAAAGAACATGGCCCTTTTGATTTGCTATCAGTGCCCGCAACGAGCTGCACGTCGCCCCTCTGTCAACATGGTGTCAGGTTAAATGATGGATTAGTGGATTGATTTTCCCAGATATTCCGCTTAATTGTCTTTGGTGTTTTGCAAATTAGCAGGAACATGACTGAACACAACTCTCTTTGTGGCTTTCCGTGTTTTCACCAGATGGCAAGAGCTCTGCTATTGATTACAACTGTAAGGTGGACTTAAATGAATGTAAATAGCAGAGTTCATTAAATTTTCATTTACTAGCTCTTGCAGTTGATAAAAATAGCTGTTTAATAGTTGAGCTACCTTCTCCATGTCAATCAGGTGTGACGAGGGCACTTCCTAATTGAAAAGAAGGCGGATTCATATTTTAATAAGCCACTGTGCATGGCATTCAGCCATGAGGTAAGAAAAAAACGACCCAGCATCTGAATTAATCGCATTGGAGGTTAAATTCAATTTCATGTAATAGAAATTGGCACAGTTTTTTTCCTGCACAATAGCTGAAATTGCAGCCCTTTCAGCTGGCTGCTGGCAGCCGTCCACCCAGGTCATCCTGGCTCTTGCTTCTTGTTGTCTCTTTTCCTCCCTCTGTATAAAGATACAGGCAGAAAAATGTTAATCCTTTCAGTGCGTCGCACCTGTTGACATTTTTGGGGGACATTTTTGGGGTCATGACATTTCTTGGCAAAACTGATTAGCGTGTTTTAGTGTAGCTTACCTCCCTGCAACAAGGATGGCCAGAGAGTTCTGGGGTGGGGGTTGTGTCCATTTTCTTGATGCACTAGGACAAATTCTTTGAGTCTGTTGAGAGTGATTAGATTTCTCAAGGGTCCTTGTCTCAGAAACACTACCCTACATAAATTACTCATGCTCTTCTCTCATGGGCTCAGGGACCGGCTGCCAGCACTGGAGCACATCAGACATTTGCCTGTTCAAATGTTGATGTGGTGAATTCAACAATAAAAAATTTGAAATATGACACATTTTAAGGTAGTACTAGTGATATACTGCATATATGTAGTGACCACAAACAAGATTTGGGCACTTAAGTCACAATTAAAAATGTGTAGATATGATCAAAAGTTAAATAATATGTTTATTTATTTTCTGTTCATCAAATAATCCTAAAGTATCACGGTTACCACAAAAAGATGAATCAGTAAAGAGTTTTCAACACTGATAAAAATAATAAATGTTTCTTGAGCAGCAAATCATATTAGAATGATTTCTGAAGGATAATGTAACAGAAGACTGGAGTAATGATACTGAAAATTCTGCTTTGCATCACAGGAATAAATTATAATTTATAAATATATTATAATGGAAATTTTCAAAAACATTAAAAAAATTATTTTGACCCCAAACCTTTGAATGGTAACATGTATAAAGGCCCCCCAAAATATTTAGACAGGTAAAAATGTATAAAAGTATTTACATTGTAAACGAAATATCACAACAAGTGGTTTTTAATTTAACTAACTAAATAAATACTTAGTCACAAAATGAGGTTTAAAATCTGAAACAATAGATATACTGTATTGTTTAAAATGACAAAAAACTCTGTGGAACATGTGTATTGTTAACATAATGAACTAGAGCCTGGTTTGATATTTTGTATCTAATTCAGTGAACATTTTTTAAGTTTGACCTACATGATCAATTATGCGTATATATTGTCAATATAGTGGTGAGGAAGTTGCGCTACAACACTGTGAATGTGTTGTGTAACGCTGTGCTGGTGACAGTGGTCTCATGTGGTTGTTTGTAAAGGGTCACCCTGTCATTCGGAAGGTTTCATGTCTTCAACTAGCTGTTCTGTGGTTGAAGTGCATTGTGGGACATTGGTGTAGACATATGTCGGACTGTATCCCAGACACCAAAAGTAGCACACGCACACACATACATACACACACACCACTCACACACACTCACACCCCACTCCTGTTGAGATAATAATAAAGTGACCTACCTTTCAGCTGCAAACATCCTCAAGTGAGCAGATACACTTAAACACTCTCCCACACGAGTTAAACACCGTTGACCCCGCACAGCTGCACCAAAATCTGCACCATTTATCAAAATACAGAAACGAAACAGACACAAGACAAACCAGGAGAATAAATGTTGTCTTTGGGCTTTCGGAGCTGGAAAACACTTGTTCAAACAGCCTTATCAAACCAAATTTTCCCCTCAACCAATCGTAAAATAAAGCAATTAAGTGGTCATGTCACCATCTATTGGTCTCCAGTGAAATATGCCTTCATTTACCTCCATCGGGATTCCTGAGGCAGTAAATTATGATACACTGTAATTTTGTCTCACACTGAAAGGATATTTAACAAGCCATTGGCTGCTCACTCTGAAACTTAATCATTTTTATCCCTCGTCTTTTTTCAGGTCAGCTCTGTTTTAGATGAGATTCAGTCAGTGTTGAAGCATATCTAAGGACTCGGTTAGGGGAAACAGACATTAAAGTTGGCTAATGGTTTAATTTAAGCTAATTGCGCCGACACCAGTGACCAAAAACCACGAGCCGCAGGAACCGATAAAGCGATTTACGCCAACAACACGGCCAGGAGAAAAAGAGAAAAGCAATATGTCATCATTCATGAGTCATTACACCAATAAAGTCAAAATGTTTCCCTGAAGCTCGGCTGTCTCTTTACAGACCGGACTGCGACGGGAGAGCTGCGTCATCGTGTTATTCCCCCTAACACAAACTGCCATTCTTCGCATATCTAAGTCAGCCCATTGTGAAGATAATTGTAACATAGGAGGCTGGTTTAGTTCTCAGCGTGGGGCTTTCACCAATCAACTGATAGAAATGAATACGTGCATTACGTCGTGATGTACAGTATTCAGAAATAAATCGGCACGATGGCTTGGAGGCAAAGCGCGGGGGAAAAGCCCAACATGGTTTCTCGGCTCGACATGAAATCGTACCAATTCAATAAGAGCCAGGCAGTGATTTATACTTCATCCTCATCTCTGGGCCTTATATCAGAGTGCCTCTATAGGTAGTCATGAAAGTCACTCTAGCTCACTGTAATAAATTACAGTGGTGGAACACGAATGAAGATGCTTTCAGTTCAGCTTCAGGCTCTCAGAAAATTGCCATTTTGAGGAGGGGGGGTGTTGGAAAAAGAAATCACTTTGTGCCATAATGCAGTACAGACAAAGGTTATTCATCAGAGGAATGATTTGAAGTCAAAGATGACTGCCACTCTTGATATTGAATGCTAGGGAGCAAAGAGAGAAACACCCCCCCTTCTCTCTCTCTCTCTCTCTCTCTCTCTCTCTCTCTCCCTCTCTCTCCCTTTGCCTCTATTTCTCTCCATGACGACCCTGACCCACTTTTGTGGCTGCTTATTATTCAGGCTTCGGTTTATCCATGGAAAGAATGTGTGTAATTTGGTTTGACAACAAACCCCTGCGTGCTCCACTCTGAGAAGTGGTTGCTATCGACAGCGGCTCATATCAAGTAATTTTTTATTTCTTTATTTTAATATAAAATAAATCATAATGTACTCATATCTGGGGAATAAGCTGTAATTTTCCACACGGGAAGCATTTGAGTGCGTGCCTCGCGCAGAACTACTGCTTTTAGTAACAGTGTTTGACCTTTAGATTTCAGCTGAAATGAAACCACAAGGAAACCTCTCCTTTTCGCCCATACGTCCTCCTCTGTGCTGCGTGCCATTATGCTCACACTTTTCTTGCTCCCTCTGTGTTTTATAAACGTTGACATGTTTAGAAAGTGAAGTTTCACCGGTGACTAATTACACTGGGGAAACCAAAGGTGTACATTTGGATGTTGATACTATTCGTCACTCGAGCATCTGCTGATCAGAAATGAAACGGAGAGCATTTCTGGCACGTCTCCAAGACAGCATTAGCATCTTGCAAGAAGGCAGAGGAATATATTTTATTACCTGACATACTGCTGCTTTTAAGGGTCCACACATGTTGACATAGGGAGGTCGGCAGAAGGTTTGAAAGGCCAGATGTACCTTCGAGTTGATAAGGAGTTCCTGATAACAAGATGACGGGATTAATTATTTCCCTCAATCTGCCAACAGTCTCTTATGCAGTCATGCATATACAGATGGAGAAAAAATGTATTTATATAATATATCATCTCATGAATGTTTTGAAAATGGGTGGGGAAAGAGCATTTCTTTTTTTTTTTGCATAGAAAAAAAAAAAAAAACCTATATATGCTATGACCATGACTGGGCTCAAAACAAAAGGATCACTTTTTCTTATACATTTGCATTTTTCTCTGCCCTGCCTGTTTTTAAACAAACTTAGTGTTTTGTATAAAATCTCAAAAAAAAAAAAAAAAAAAAAAAAAAGAAAATTTGGTTAGCCAAAAATTGGTTTTTGTGTTACTCAATCTTTTTTCTTTTTTTTTTTTCTTATTTCACATTTACCTGGATTGCAGTTTGTCCAAAATATAACAGAAATATTAATTTCTTGCAGTTTGTCCAGAACAAAAAAAAAAAGAATCAGTTTTTCAATTAATTATTTATTTATAATTTTAATAAAACACTTCATCTGAACATTTTAGATGTTCAAAATAAAGCTGGAGATAAAACACAGCCGTGAAGTATTTCACATTTAAGAAGTACATTAGCACTGAAAAATGCATTATATCCATTTCTGTCAGTTCAAGAGGTTTTATAATAGATATTTTAGGGGGCCCATATATTCCAGCAGCTCTGAGTACAACATAAAAGGGGACGAAAATGAGCATGGTGCTGAGTAGTGAGTGCATTTAAACCACAGGGTGTGGAAAGAATACACATTCGCAGTTTGATTTTCCCATACTCTGACCTTCCATAAGAAACTGATGAGGAATGAAATTGGTTTCAGTCTCGCGAAAAAAAGCTCTGATTCACATCTGGACATCTGAGAGAGAGACACACACACACACACTCACACACACTTAAAATGTCCTAGTCGGTGCAGCAAAAATGGTTCCTTACTTTCAGACAATGCAGAAAAACTGTCGTACCTACAATCAAGGCCTATTCCGCATTCCTGCCAAACAACTGCTTTTAATGACTGAAAGCTGTACCGCACTAAAACAATTGTGGACAAAAAAACATGATGCCATTCACATCTGCGTCACATGAAATGATGAGTACAGCACAGCAATAAAGTCTGAGCACAGGTGCAACGCCAGAAATAGGATTCGTTCTATTTGATTACAGTATGTATCACTGAGCAGGAGAGATGTCACTTCTAGACATATCATCCAGTGCCAGAGAAACAAATGCATAAAGCCAATTTGACAAAGGGGTCAATATACAGCATCCAATAAAAAGAAATCTACAAGATCTGCCAAGAGCTATAAACATCAAAATAATGGCCCCACTGTTCAACAAATATATTCAATTGGCTCCTCTTTTCTTATTTGTCTCTTGGATCATTTTATATTCTTGCCATTTACAAAGTCGTAGAAGTCAAACGTGATGCATGGCGGTGAAAAGTATGCCGCGTCTATGGTGAAACATTAGCCAAGTCTGTACAACAGGCAATCACAAGAGATGATGTGGGGCTCATTGATTGCATGCAAGTTGCATGATTATGTTCGGCGCAAAGCGTTCGATTGCACTCATATCTCATTACCTTTCTTCCTGAACGGCGGCCATTTTGATTGGGTCCTTCTAGAGCAGAGAGAATAGTATTGAAACAAGAGAGTGCCATCAGCCTCCGGTTCCACAGGAAATGCACGACAATCTGTGTAGCTTCACCAAAAAGGCCTTGAAACATCCTTTGTTTGTAATATGTTGTCACCAATATGTCTGTGGCATCATGTGTCTTTCCTCGGCTCCCTTCCCCCTTCTTATGATATCTGTTTATATTGGATCTGTACAATATGAATAATGTAGAGCAACCAATCTCATTACCATGCTCAGATATAGAATACAGATTATTGTATAACATTTGCATAAAATTATGGCTCATGTTGAGGGAGAGGGAGCATTTCCTTCACCATTTGATTTATTGGGTTCATTTATGGTGAGAAAGATTAGCTTTGAGTTACATAAAATTGGCTCGAATGTGAAATTTATGATACTTAAGTTGGAATTCAACACCTTAAAATCAGATTTTAATAGCTGGAAGTTTTACACACATTTCAGCCAGAATGACTTTTCAGGAAGACCTTTATCATCATTAGGGCTTTCAAAATGAAGTCGTTTTATAATTCCACACATGCATAAACTTTGCATCTTCTTTTGCATAATACGCTCATTTTAGAAATCCTCACCGAAGATGTATTTTGCACATATAACAAATGCAACATTTCATAGCTTTTATTATATTATGTGCAGTGTGGAAACATACCGAATGCAATCCGATTTTGCTGGGATCTGAAAGGCCTTCATTTGTGTCTGTTTTTCAAATTGTAGCCGTGCATAAATCAATAGCGTATCATGTTTATATTTTAGCCCATAATTCTAGTTTTGGAGAAACAGTGGCACACTGGCAAATATGGATGTTTGAGGATTTTTTTTGTGAATACAGTACAATATAATTAGCTGGAGTGGCCAAGTGCTTCGCTCAAGGGCACAGACTGGTCCTAACATAAAACATAAGGGTTTAACATCATCCCAGCTTCACAGCTTGTTTTCATCCCAGAACCTTTCAGAAGTCCGTCCCGGCCCAGCTAAGTGGCAAACACTTAAGATTAGAGGAACAGAAGTTCCCCATATATTTTAATAGAGAGTTGTTCAGAGCTGCTTGGGGTTGGCAGAGTGCCATGGTACCTTCCTCTTCAATAGCTGGTACTCTTATATAATAGTGTATGCCAGGAAAAGGAGTTTGTCAGGAGGAGGAGGAGGGGGGAGCTAGGGAGTGGGGGTTATATAGGTTTAGCCAGAACGTTTCCATTTTATCTGTGTACACAGTGGGATGATGAGGCCAGGCAGGGGGGCTCTGCAGAAATCCTGCTGACCTCTGGAGAGCTCAGAGAGCAGTGCACTGATACGAGCTGCTCTAAGACTGCAGGTGCTGAAAGCTATTACTCTCTTGATTACGGATGGGAATCTCAGGATTTAACGATTATGGTTCCGATTTCGCTTAATGATTCCGGTTTCTTAATACCATTGAGGAAGCGCCAGATAATTGATCCTAATTACATTGTCATTTCGTTTATACAAAACTTAAAGTGTATTCTTACCTACACTTTGTCATATGAATAAACGGTGCACAAATGAATTAAGTCTCATAGGTACATAAACGGTAGTAACAGTTCTTGGTTTAGTTTTTGATGAGTCATTTTGAGTTTGTGATTCATTTGAGCCATTTTGACATTTATTAAATTAAATTCATTTGGGCCACCTTGACATTCATCATTGTATTATTTTGCATTATTATTATTCAATTCAGCTCAGCCAAAGCATAACTTAAGCATAATTTTTTTTTGTAGATTCAGTAACGGTGCAGTCTCAATCAGCTCCTTAGTTCAGTAATCCTAGTACACACTAAGAAGTCAGCCATTTTAAGGGCTGCCAAGTCCTTTACCAAGTCTTGGTTATATTTAGATATTGATTCAAGAGCTATGGAGCTGATTGAGATACACCAGTTGAGTATTGTAGTACTGTGACCTGTTCACTAACAGAAGAACCACTAAAGTTCTGGCACTTAGTTCTGGTATTTTTTAAACATTTAAACCAGTTCTGAATGAGATTTCCAACCTTGCATTAATTCTGAAACAGCCCAATTAACTACCTGGTATCATAAAAATATGTACCTCTATCTAATTTTTGTGCAACACCGTTTTTACGTACCTTACTGCACGTTTCGCCACAGTTTCAAAGAGAAATGTCCACGTAGTGGAGCTAAAACACGGGTTCAATACGTGAACCCTGGCACCGTTTTACATTGATATACAGTTGGAACGTATTGCTGTGTTTTTATTACGTTGCTTCACGTACGTATTGCGCGGTTCAGAATTCAAATATCCCGGAACTGTCGCTTACAGTTAATGCTCTATCGTGTTGGAAATATGCCCTACACCAAACCCAACCCTAAACCTACCTTATAGTGTTAACAAATGCAAAACTGATATAAAAACACATTTGTTGATGCAACCGTGCCATTTCAACTTCCTTATATGCAGATTTGAACTGTTTTGTCAAACTGTGGTTTCACAGGATTTGAACCGGAGCTCCTCACCTCTCAAGTCTGTCTCCATACTCTGTGAGCTACCAAACAAACCTACCGTCTATGAAAACCCACAGATATGAAGCTGGATATGTGCGATGTGAATGTTCAAAAGCATCAGTTTTCAAATCTCCCAGCATATTAATATTGTTTTGAAGTCATAACATGATATTTTTCTACTAATTGTATAAATAATTATGCTTTATTAATCGAAAGTCTGTAAATTAGTGTGAAAAGGAAAAAAAGGTGTCAGAGTTACACATGAATGAACATCTGAATGTATCTTGTTTCAACTGCCGAAAGATGTCAATATGACACCATTTTTAATGTTCAAATCCACTACCGTTAGTCTACTATCCGGTCTTGTTTGTTTGTTGGACAAAAATGGCAGATTCAACGTTATGGTTGGTCAGATCGCCTGCCAATCAAACTCCCTGCGAAGGGTTAATTCATTACTATGTTACATTTTGGCAAATTGGTGGTTAATTAGTATGAATTCATTGGCAAGAATCTGGTGATACGATACGTATCACGATACAGGGGTTGTGATACGATATGTTGTGATATATTGTGATACTGTAAGCAAGGCGATATATTGGGATATTTCTTATTTTAGGAATAGGATATATTTTTAGGAAAGCTGTCATTAAGAACACACCAACAAATGCAAACCTTAGCAAAAAATAAATAAAAATTGTTTAACCAGAACACACTGGGATCTGCATTTGCAATAATCACTCCCTGTAACATTCAGCGTTATTGAACCACTCTTTGTGCAGTACGAGTAAAGGGGAAAAAATTAAAGTGCTTGCAGGATCCTTTAGTTAAATGTATATGTTGCGTGAGGTGTGGCGGGCCAAGGCTCTTCACACAGGACGCGGCAAGTGGCGGAACTGAGGTGCCACCCACACCGCGGTCCCGTGGCGGACATCACTACAAAAGCCCAAATAATGCAACACTTCAGCTTTGTACACCGAAACGGGAACTATTACAATCCTCCACTACTCCAATACAACCATATAAACACAAAAATTAAACATTAATTGCGTGCCCTAATGCTAGTATTTCCTGTCATTGTTTAAGTTCAGAGATCCGTTTTTGAGAATCGATACAGTATCGCCAAACAAAATATGGCGATACTCGCATGTATCGATATTTTCTTACACCCCTAGAATTCGTACAATCTCATTTGTATGTTTCTACTCAATCTTCTTACTCCACATGATTAAGTGTGGCTTGGGGTGGACCTTCATCCTTCCTTAAAATTGTATGTTTTTGTACGATTCACATCATATTAATTTGTGTGAAATCGACACCTCGTAAAATGCCTACGTTCTCCCTTGTGATCGGTTAGGCCTAATTCACACACGTTAATTGATTGAGAAAATTTTGAAGCTAGAGTCAGATCTGTATCAAACACAGCTCTCTTAAACACCTCGTTCTGATCGACCGTCGACACAGAGACCCTCCAGTGACACTAATTAGTATAAATTAACAGAAAACCCCTTGTAAGATAAATACTGGCATTAGCGAATGAACACATCCCTGGCCACAGTTCATTCCCCACACACACACTTTGGCCCGTAGGCCTCGTCGTTCTGAACCAGGGGAGTCATTTAAGGATGAACAGTTTAATTACAGAGCTAATAAGTGTTGCCACAGACTTTCTAATATTATTCTGGGAGAACACTAGCATGTCATTACCCTCCTCCCCCTGAGGAACACTTCCTATTAATCATAATGAGGAATTTGTTAGCATGTGGTCATGTCAGTTGGGATCAATTTCTTTTACCTAAGCTTCCTATGAAGCTGCCAGACGCTCGGGGCGGAGTGTGGAAGGGATCGATTTACAGTCCCGCAGCCATTAGGCCCTGTTTTGTTTTTGTTGTTTTTGTTATTTGATAGCTCATTTGCATCAGCGCGGCAGCTGCTGAACGCACATTGTAGTCATTTGTTGACCTGCTTGCACAGATACTTTCTTGCTTTTCATACTAAAACTGTTGTTTATTTTAGGATGCTGCTGATGCCTGCGGCCTTGTAGTTAGATGATGGACTCTTGTGGCGTTTTTTGCTAATAATGCAATACTATGTGTAAGTAGCATATGCAGTCGAGCTGTCAGATTTTAGAAAAGCAATCTACACTGGCTGTGGTTTTATTGGTCATGTAATGGCACCTCAGGCTCTGAAAGAAAAGCTACAGTGACTCAAAATGGCTCCCAGCTTGCCACAAGATTGAGAAACCCAAGTTCACACGAATCAAGGAAAACCTCAGTCACAATTGGCCTGTACAGCTCGTGAAATGGAGTTCGCACATTTTCCGGGGTTTGCTCCGAAAGCGCGTTCGACGTGTAGGTGAGGGAGGGTGTTGGCCAACTGTTGCTAGATGGATTTGGTGTCAGTTTGATGGGTTTAGCTCTGAGGTTTCACTTTTTCAGCAAAGGCCACCTCACACTTTCCACTGGCACATTCATATGCAAATAGTGTCTGATAGAGGGTAAGAGCTAAGCAGATAGGACAGTGCATGGACACTGAGAGAGACATGTGAAAGGTCACCACAGTGAGAATCTAGAGAGGGATCTTTGTAAAAATGGATATGGTGTGAACGGCTGCATCTCGAACCTTCTGTTATAAATAACTGGCTGCCATGTGAGTGGGAGACAGTGGTGTTGAGATGAGGAATTAATTTTTATTAATCAGCATAACCAAGAGTAGAACCAGACACAAGCAGTTTTGCTGTGTTGTATTTACTGTCAAAGATTATTGTTTTCTTGTTCTAATGCTGCGAGATGTTGGTTCTGTTCTAAAACCTAGTGAGCTCCCTACTTAGGCAGCATTTCAAGACGCTACATGACATCAAGATTAATCTAAAAAATAAAGTTTAAATTTTTTTTGTAGGCCCAAATCTAAGAAAACACTGCTTGTATCACTGCTTGGAGAATGCAATTCCATAATGCATTGAAAAAATAATGCATAGTTTATGCAATACCAAAAGTAACTATACCTGTATTTTTACTGTATTTTATATTTTACTGGACATACTGAAATCTCAAAAACTGCTTATAAAATCTAACACGAACTGTCCCATGAATGTTATTTTTTATGCTCAAAAAGCATATTTCAGGTTGGTCCTGCCAGTATGCGTATGCAGTGCAAAGCACAGTGACTCTTTCTATGGGATTTCAACTGGCATTTGGCTCTTTAATTTAGAAGGTGGGACTTGTTCGGTCTAAAACCAATAACTGCAGCATAGCTGAAAAATGATATGCTTTTTCAACATTTTTCAACATTTTCTCCTTGTTATGAATAGAGGCTTATGACTAGGTTGTAGTGGTGTTTCAGAAAACAGCACATTTCATAGTTTAAGAATAGCCACATCTTAGATCAGCCTGATCACATTAATCACAATCAATAAGCTAGCATGAAATTAACTGTCATCCGGGTGCAAAAACCAATCAGATCGGCCCATCAACTCGCACACTTAAAAGGTCGCAATGTGATAGGCTTTCATTAGGATTATTGCCATTTCATTTCCATAGAATTATCTCGAGCAGGCATAATGAAATGAGATGTGCTGCTCGGATGAACAGAAATACAAACATTTAGCCAGTGTCAGGCGTCAGCCACGAGTTTCCTCTCTCACTCGGTCTCTTCTCGTTCGTGACACCCTCTCTCATTCTTTCGTAACACTAAAATATGTGTCATGGATGTGTGTTAATGACAACCCTGTCAAGGACCGATTGCTGAAAAAGCCATTCCCTCACAGCCAACTTAAAATATATCTGATTTCTGCTTTTGATATTAATCAGTCATTTTTCATGGGTTTTTAAGAAAGTGGAGCAGATGTAAATTGTTGGGTATTTGTCAGGCAGGCGTGTCAGCAGAATCTGTGTGTGTGTGTGTGTGTGTGTGTGTGTGTGGCTGAGTGGACTGTAGCTGGCAGCCAGTGTGTGCTGCTGTAATTTCCCAGGTGCGCTGCACAGCTGGGTCACAGGCTCATTCTCCTTCATCACACTGTTAACCTGCACTGACTCAGCTGAAGCTGTTTTGAGCATCTTCAGCAGGTGAATGCACAAGCTGCAGGTTTACTGTAAAAGACACATTGGTTCTGATCTGATTGATATCTGTTTATCATGTTGGTCGAGTAGATGGATTAATAGTTATGGTTTTTATAAACGTTTCTTATTAAAACTCAAGAAGAATTTTAAAGTCAACATGAAATACCATGTGCAACATTTTATCCAATGGGAATTGATTGCTAAAAAGAAAAAAAATTCAAACAATAGCAAATTATAAGGCTTGATTTTATTAATCTGGAATTAATTTACATGCAGGTTACATGCCACAATAGAGCCAGATTGCTGGAAGGCAAAAAGGCAAAAAGTTGTTTCAGAAGTGGAGCATTTTGTTAAATTTATATTGAATATGTCGAATATGTACAGTAAATATATTTAATTATACATTATTAATTATATTATATTATTGTTAGATTGATATTTTTAAGTTTTACTAAATAAAGTAAGTACTAAACAAATGTGATATTTAGAAAATAAATAATGAAAACATTGACACATTTTCTTTTGTTTGGAAACACATACACCAATAAATCATGCACAATAAGACCAGGGAGATTAATTAATCAAGTAAATATTGTCCATTTTTTATTCCATGTTGACTGCAAAGGTGAAGCATGTAGGTGTTTTCTGTGCCAGCAGCAGCATCAGATCTACAAAAATAACAAGTCTTTTTGGTGCTGCTAGTGGTATAGAAAATGACACCCTGATTGTGGTTAGCCAATGATAAAATCTTTCGTTCTCCGAAAAAAGGTACAAAACTGCCACTGCGGTAATACACTTTCAAAAGGTACTAATGTGTACACTTTAAAAGTACATTTTAGTCCATTAAAAGTACAACTGTGACCCTGGACCACAAAAAGGGTCATAAGGGTCAATTTTTTTGAAACTGAGATTTATACACATATAATAAATAAGCTTCCCATTTATGTATGGTTTGTTAGGATAGGACAATATTTGGCCGAGATACAACTATTTGAAAATCTGGAATCTGAGGGTGCAAAAAAAATCAAAATATTGAGAAAATCGCCTTTAAATTTGTCCAAAGGAAGTTTTAAGCAATGCATATTACTAATCAAAAATTAAGTTTTGATAGATTTATGGTTGGAAATTTACAAAATATCTTCATGGAACATGATCTTTACTTACTATCCTAATGATTTTTGGCATGAAAGAAAAATCTATAATTTTGACCCATACAATGTATTGTTGGCTTTTGCATTCAAATATACCTGTGCTACTTATGGCTGGTTTTGTGGTCCAGGGTCAACTACTAGTATTTAAAGTACTAAAATATACCATTTGGGGTAAATAAGGTACAGAGATTTAGATTTTGTAGCTTATTGTACCACCCCAGTGACAGTTTTGTACCTTTTTTCTTAAGAGTCTAAAAATTTTTATGTAATTGTCAGCCAGTACTGTGAGCACAATGTGTACATTTCATACTGATAGAATGGTCTGTTGATGGTAAAATAAATTCAGTTAACAGGTTTCTGTGCTTTTCTATCTGGGGTGGGACACCTGGGCCTGTCCTACAGTCTCAGGTCTATCCTTGTGTGGGCTTGTCAAACTCACTCGACTCCCTCTGTTTTATTCCACTGCGCACATGAAAGCATTCATTCATCCCCCTCAACCAGCAACTTTAATTACCAGTGTACTAATTACATCAAATCACTGACATCTCCATCTGATACAGCAGGGACTTCAAAGACTAATTGTCTCTGAGCCCTGCGTTTTGGGAAGAAAGCACTGCACAGAAATACCAACCACATGTTCTGCATCTCTGTCTCGTTCTGTGGCTTGTATTGTGTGTCGAGTGAACATTTCTGACTGTTTATTTATTGTTTTTTCCCCTCTTTCTGTCTGTTTGCAGTACGACAGTGAAAACATGTTCATGAGTATGCCAGAGCCCAGCCAGGACTTTGTGCCAGGGAACCAGGTGGGTTAATTACTGCTCATTCCTTTTGTTTTAAGTCGTAATTAAACAAATTTAAGCCGGCGCATCGCAAATTAGAGCCGCTATCAGTCGCCACCATAATCAGGGGCTATTATAACATGTAAACAAAGCATTTAAAGCTTTGTCTCAGCTTAATGAAATTAAGCTTTAATGCATATTGTCGCAGGCTTTCATTTCCTTCATTTACACTTTCATTAAAAACTACACACAGTGCGGACTGCAAACAAGGCCATGGGTCTATAAAAGGCAGACTGCAGCATTTCTGAGCAATGCTCCTCTAGTTACGGGTGTTACTCACTGAGGGAAGTTTATTTCAGCATACTTGTGCTTGTTCGAACAACAAAGATAAAAGGCTGTTTCATCAGTGACTCAAGCTATAAAAAGCAAAAACAGCTTGATTAAATTTTTAAACTAAAGCATGCAGTTGGGTGCATTAAGGTCAAGGGTGAACATGCCTTCTTGAGGAGAGCAGGTTGTCTTAGGTGTCCTTTTACATGTTTGGCTAATAAATTAAGGCTACAGGTTAATTAGCGGCCCACAGGACACCTGCCATGTGACAAGTGGCCTGATGCACCTTAGACAGACTGATTATGTGTGCATGTACAAAATTGTAACTAGAAATTTTTCCCGCAGTATTTTTCCCTGCTAGTTTTATCAGCCTGCAGCAGGCTATATGTGATGTTGCTACTCTATTAAAACATTTCCTTCCTGTTTTTGTCAAGAGCTGTTTGGGTTTGGCCTGTTTTTATAGACGCATTGATCTGAACTATGTGCTTGCATTCCATGAAATTTAAGCGAGCTACATTTTGACATTTCAAACTTCGAACGCTATACACAGTGGGATGCTGAAATATTACTCAAGGTTAAAAACAACTTTTCTGCAAAGTGCCTTGATGCAGTAAACACAATGAAAGCGCTGAATTCAATCTGTTTGTGGATCACAGAATTTGGCCTTTAATGTAAGACATGTAGAGTGTAATGTGCAATAGCTCCCACTCTAAAACAACCCCCTCCCTCCCCATCTCACGTATGTTTTTCTTATTTCAAGTTAAAAAAGTGTTATGAATAATTATTTCATTTGCAAAAGTAAATTTAATAATGAAACACTTTTTAAGAAAAAAACTGTCCATATGGTTTGGCAGCCTGCTCAAAACATCTCGTGTCTTTTGGTTTGACATAAGTAATGTTTAACAGGTCTCCGTTCTGCTGAAATGTGTGAAGGTGCAATTCACACCTTTCTCACGCATGTCGAAAATTGTGTATTTAAACTTAATCATGAACACATTTGCTTGCAGTTTCACAAAGGTCTAGCTCTTTGTGCACTGACAGAAGAATCTTTAAGTTTGTTAGAGAAAGACCTGGTCAAACATGGGTCATATTGAATCATATTGGGTCATATTCAGTCAATTGAATAATGAGGTCAATTAGTCAAACTACTTTTAATATAATATAATATAATATAATATAATATAATATAATATAATATAATATAATATAATATAAGCAACAGCAGCAATGTTGTTATTATTATTATTATTATTATTATTATTATTAATATAAATATAATTTAACATTACAACTAGCCAATCAGAGTATTTACTGATAAAAAAACAACAACAAAAAACTAGTCAGTCTAATTCTATATAATATAATATAATATAATATAATATAATATAATATAATATAATATAATATAATATAATATAATATAATATAAAAGAACCTAATCTAATCTAATTTAATCAAATATGTCAGTGGACATTTAATTATTGACCAATCAATATTTTATATGTATATGTAAACAGCTGACTGTAACTAAACACTTGCCATTCACTCACTATCCACAGATATAAATGCACATGCCTAATTATGATGTCATGTTGAAGTCACATGATTCATTCTGGGTTATGTGCTTGAATTACATCTAAACACAATATATATACATAATCTTATGCAAGTCCTAAAAGCTCTTCAGTATGCATTCACAGTGCATTGTGATATAGAGAATTAGTGAGAATTACAGTCTAACCTGTAGGCTATAGAGAGTAAGCCCAATGATGTTATGGCTCTCAATAGCAAGAGGAAAAATAAATAAATGATATTTGACTCATGTATTATTCAGCACGCTGTAGCAAATGCATTCAGGAGAATGTAAAGGAAAGTGCACTAAATTATAGGTCACTTGTTTGTTTCATAGAGTTTATATCTCTTTAAAAAGGAAAAGCTGCATACGGTCCTATTGTGCCATCCATTACATAGCTTGAAATTGATTTACAATGTGCATTGTCTGCATTGTCACTGTGTTTAAGGTGCTCACGCTGCATGTTTGCTGCAGCTTTAATGTCGGTGGAGATGAAAGATGCATTGAGAATCTTAAATAGCACAGAGCCAAAAAAATAAATAAAAAAGGATTGAAGAGTGATGAAAGTTGAATGGAGTCTTGCATGTGCTATCGTTTCTTGTTGGTTTCTGTGTTGGTTGACCCCTTGGCCTTGCATCCCACTGTAGTTCCGCGTGCCTGCCAGTCCCAGCCAGACGCAGCACAGCAACAAACAGGCCGGCGGCCACTGGAAAAGAGACGCCCCTACACACACGGATGGCCCCCGTCTGACATGGGTAAATAACCCCACACCAACGCCGAGCAGACGTCCATCAGTGCAAAATAATAGCAACCTACATTATTTGTGTGTTACTTTCTGTTTCTCATCCATATGGACCCTTTTTACATTTACACTATTTTTACATTAACACTATTTTGTCTAAATAATTAAAAAAAATTGTTTTAAATGCTACAAGGTAATAAGCATCACAACATTATAATGTACAGGATAAAAAATAGATAATCATTTTAAGGGTTTAAGGTTTAAAGGTGCTGTATGTAAGATTTTGACTCTACTAAAGCATAAAAATACTATAATATGTTTGCAGATATTTAAGAAATATGCTAAGTTAACATACTTGTTTATCTGAAAAACAAAGCTACAGTCAGTTATTCTCCTTTGAAAATGTGAGTTCTGGGCCGGAATGTCAGTCTTTGTTTTGGTTTGTGAAACCCGCCCACTGCCAGTTTACCCAATTGTATTTCAGCACCCCGGGTTGCCAGTTGGCGGAAAACACAATGTATTTCATTTCATTCATCATCAAGTGCGCTCGCTCTTGTTTGTGTCGTCAATCTGGCAACCTGCGTGTGCGTCTGAGGAGGTGGTGCCGGGTGAAAAAAACCTTCTCCAATATTTTGAATTTGGACTGCAATACCTAGTTCAACCACTCGGTGTCAATCCTACAAACAGCACCTTTAAAGACTGGGCCTACAGTACATTTATCAATGTTATCAAATTTTTTAAATTGTGTTTTTATAGATTAACTTTAAGTGAGTGTTAGATGACTGCAAAGTTAATCTAAATACAGAGCCTTAGTAAAAAAAAATATATATATATTTAAAATAAAGTATTATTCAAATCTATTAAAATATTATACTGATATAAAAAATTATAATTAAACTTTATCTGGAGTACTACTTCTGCACAATCCACATTTCTTAATATTAAGCTTAAAATGTGTTTTGATGTCACTATTGATGAGGATTGTATAATCTTTGAATAATATCGGTCTTAAAATGCAAGCTATCTAAAGTGTCTCTAAAGTATACTTGCAATAGTTCCACTTTCACACAATCAAATATACTTCAGTATACCTTTAGTTGGACTTCAGCACTACTTCCGAACAATTAAAGTGCATTAAGCACAAACTTAGTTGTTCCCATTTAGCAGACTTTAAGTATACCAGTTTAGTATAAAAAAGTACAATTGACGGGTATTTTTATTAAGTACATAATATTTAAATGTATTTGTAGTATATTTAGCATGAAATAATGTATTTCAATTACATTTTAGTCAATTTATTTTTTCAATAGGGAGGACATGAATAGCATAAGTAAATATCAGATATCAACCTATGATGGGTGAATTTAAAAACCCTATAGGACAACATAGCAAATGTTACTGCAAATTTCCCTGTTGCTTTAAATGCAAAATAAATATTTATTGAAAAAAACTAAGTTAGTTGACTTTCCAAAAGATTTAATAAAGATAAAATGAATATTCTGTATTTGAAACAGTATGTGAGGATACCTTAGTATAACATAGCATACAGTATTAGCATATCAACATTTACGCAACATAAATATGAAACAAACTAGCTATCCAGCTAACTAAAAGAAGAGAAGTCCCTTGTACATGAATATATCCATCTGTTTCACAATGAAAATGTTATCAGTAATCTTGGTCGCTAATTCTAATTTAGAGAATGTTGTGTAGCGAACTCCTTTGCAGCAGTACTGACTACTTAGCTAGATTTTCTTTTTTAATTCCAAGGTAATATAACAAGGGCACTTATATAAACATACATTCAATTATGTTCATTAAGAAAGAGAGAGAGAGAAAAAAATAGCTAGTGAAAAGTGACAAATACATCAAAGTCTGTGAAAAGGGTCCATTTTACTGTATACAGTCTTTAGACGATGTCTGTCCCTGCATCCTGCACTCCATTGTTGTGTAGAAAACACTTTTATTTGCCACTGAGCTCCACATTGATATCACATGTATGAATAGGATTGCTGTTATCTTAGAGCTGCTAGCACTACTTTTATGTTTCCCTTTGAATCTTAAAACTCTCTTTATAGATATTACTTCCTCTTGCTTATGAGAGGCAGTCTTTATTTTCTGCTGTTTTCGTGCTTCCTTGCATCTCTCTCTCTCTTTCTCTCTCCCTCTCTTTCTTTCTTTCTCGACTTCTCTCTTTCCCTCTGTTGGGAACAGGTAATTAATTTTATTGGCAACAACAGTTGAATTCACCTTGACCTCAGTGTGTGGTACATAGCCACAAAGCCTTCTCCTGCTTTTAAACACACATTAACCGAATTAGAGAGAAGCGTACCCCTGTGCCTATTTTAAACTTCACACTCAGGAAGCTAAAACTGAAGCTGAAAAGCATCCGCAGCCTCAGTGCTAAAGGCAAAACATGTACTGCAATTGTGTCTTTTAATCTGCGCTATAATACAAACCAAAGGCAACCTGGAGAGCGGCCAAGGCTAAGGGTTAGGATCATGGCTATTATATGAATGGTTAGAGAATTACTTTTGATTTGATCTGATAGTTTTAAGGTTGATTTTAAAAATCTAAAAGCTGTCGTGGTCTGTGCACCGGTATGGACGACACTGTTACTTTCATAAGCCAGTCCTCAGAGTGAATGGTGAGATCAGTGATGTTG
This sequence comes from Cyprinus carpio, assembly GCF_018340385.1. Lineage (NCBI taxonomy): Eukaryota > Metazoa > Chordata > Actinopteri > Cypriniformes > Cyprinidae > Cyprinus > Cyprinus carpio. The sequence continues at coordinate 13,420,847 of NC_056598.1, forward strand.
AGTGTACCGTTACAGATGTAATTTATGTGCAGAGATACTGAAACTAGAGGTGGCTCTTCAGATGGTTGCAGATGAAAGAGCAAAGCATCATGGACGGTATTTTTTAAATTGGGATTTTGGAGGTGGGGGAATTGTAAGATTTTGTAATGAATGAGCTATTTTTCTCTTAGTCAAAATGTGTGTAGTGTATAAGGCCCAAACTAGATTGGATTAAACATACAAAATAGAATGGAATGCAAATGCAGTGAAACACCATTCAGGCCCAGTTTTACTCTTGAATACTTGATAGATCTGAAAAAGAAAATGTAAATGTTAGGCTATAAGGGAATAATTGTCATTAATAAGCCAGTTTTTGTATTGGCACATAACTTAAAGTCTCAGTTACAAAAAAAATAAATAAAAATAAAATAAAAAATTGAAAAATATCAGTTTGATACTCCCAAAAAAAAAGATATAGTTCATCGTGCCATAGTGGGGACTAAACATGGGGTAAGCTGTCACAATGGAATGTGCAAATTACAGTATAGGCTGTTCATCAAAGCAGAAACAGTAAAAAAGTTATGACAGTTGAAACAGCAAAAATGTAGAAGGTTACCATTCAAATATATAAAACAAAAAAATTGTGAAGAATTTTTATGTATGTATTTATTTATGTATGTATGTATGCATGAAAGGTACAGTGTACATTAATCAACATTCATGAATGTAAATGTACCAAAGTTAGCCTGAAGGCTTATTTTCATTGGAAGTCCCTTTGCCAGATATAATTAGTCATAAAACTAAATGGAAATAATTAATAATAAAAAATAATTATAATTATTTTAAAATAATTTCAATTATTTTAATTATGTGACAACTTGCCCTAATATATTATTAATGGAAAACTCCCTTGGCCTTAGAACACAGTAAAAATTTCTATTAAAATCTTTAGAATATAGTTAAATCTTGTCAGAATGCTTGACAGTGGTTTTATTGTGTTTACATCTTTACTCTCAGTTTGGAGGACATAATTTACAGAAATTATTTGAATGTAAGGGAAATTTAACTGAGCTGGTGATGAGAGGGACTTTTTATAAAGGAAACTGGCATGTGTTAAAAAGACATTTAAAAACTGCCATTAATCTCTTGGTTGAAATCTGCCAGACTTGTCGTCTTCAAAACATTTCCACCGACTGACAACACTTTTGAAAGCCTCGTAGCTGCTTAAAGTGACAAAATGTGATACTGTTATCCATCTGAGCATCTCTGGATGTGGAGATCTGTTTCTCTCTAAAAGACATAACAATAATAACAGCCTACCAAAAAAAAAAAGAAAAAAAGACTGAATCAATGAGATGTTAAAATACACAGAGCATTCATCAGCCAGTACTGTCTGCACACAGGTTCTCTCCTATCTTACCATCTCCTCTCATTCCCCCTTCTTCCAACCCAAACCATGTGTTTCTTGGCCATTAAATAAAAGCCACATTTATTAACCCAAAATGTCAGCCACAAGCGCTCTGTATCAACGTTTATTTATTCTAATGCAGCAGCAAGATGAAGTAGCATGTGCCAGCAATGCTAGATAAAGCTGACTACAGGCATACACTCACCAAACACTAAAATATACACACTTCTCATATTTCTAGACTATACTCAAAGACACTACTTGTGAAAGTGCCCGCTTTGACTCACAGAGCGAGCAATGTTCGCCGAACAACTGCTGGTTTTTGTTTAAACCTGATAAGACTGATGTTTAACATCACATTCGCTCGGCTCAAACTGCCTGATCTGTGCATACAGGAAGTGTATCTGATATTATTATTATACTAACTATAAGAGCAGCACAGATACAATGTGTTATTTGTTTATTTCTTGCACAGAACGTATTTGCCCACTGTGATGTTTTGACATGTATATAGTCTCTGATGAGGGGGGTTGTCAGATTTCTGTGTGGGTTTATATAGAGGTGCTCGTATCTATACCCCACCCCCCTCCCCCCAGATGTTGCAGAGCTCTTGTGGGACCAGGAGAAAGCTGTGCATTTTAAACATGCATAAACTAACCTTGTGCTCTCTCCTGGGACTAAAGAGGCCTGTTCTTATATGTGTTTTTTTTTGTGTGTGTGTATTTCTGATACAGAAAAAATGTTCTCTTGAGCCAAACCCATGTTCGTATATACCATATTTATGGAATATTTCAACAGATCTTAAATACTATTTCTAGCATTGTTTTTCGCATAATATGCATTATTCAGATATTAATGAATTGCATATTCATTCATGCATGCATGAGCCATAAGCTGCTCAAAGGCATAGATGCAGTGTGTCGGACAGGGAGTGGTTGCTTGTGGACTGTGTCAGTATGCTTTGATCCCGTTCGGTTTATAAGAAGCGCCGAGTGTGATGCGGCGGCTCGGGTCAGACGAGGTTTCACACGCCCTTGTGTCCCCTCCATTAGACAAAGTAAAAACCTCCTTCAGAATGCTTGACCTTGATGCTAGCACAAGACAGACAAGCCCTTCTGCATTTATCCAGAAGCTCTCAACAGTAATCGGCAGCTCAGCGGGTCCGAGGTTGTTTTGGGGGCCCGGCCAAAGAATGTTGCATTCAAATGATCACCGCCCCTGGGTCCCAGAGGTATTCATTACAGACTGAATTGCTTTCGTTGCCTCTCTTACACAATCCCATCCTAGATTGCAAATGAAAAGCCAGCTGAAAAAAAATTGGGCACCTTATTAAATTTAACTACTGTAGCATTTAACCTGACATCTTCATTATTCAAAATTACACTATGAAAAAGCCGCCTCATCTGCGGGTGCAGGTTACCGTTGTTTACGCTTCCTTTTGCTGTTCTTTGGCAATTTAATTGGTGGAAGGGCATGACAACATGTTGGAGCGCTCATTGTGCCGCATGGAGCTTTTGGTTAATGATCCACAGCCAATCCTGGAGTGATTATTTAAATAGAGTAGGTTTATTTCTGAAAGTCAATTTCTGCAAAGGCAAATACCTTAGTATGTGTTGTCTAAAAAAAAAATAAAAAAACTTTTGAAGAGTTGCACTGCCTAATGCCTAAGAAAAAAGACAGCTTGTTTAATGCTCATTGATATTTTTGCCCCAATACTGAATATCGTCACACACTATGGGGTAATTGTCACAACGAAAATGCCATTTCACCGTCAATTATAGGCTTTCAGCTTAATTTGAACAGTGAAACAAGTATGAAACACAAAACAGCGCTACGGCTCAGCAGTTGTAATTGTAATTTAATTGTAAAAAAATGCATGTTTTAAATGCATGCGACTTGCTCTAAATGCAGTTTTAGAATATAAAATCTCAAAAAATGTATTATTAATATAAGTAATAATTAAAAATGTATTATTATAAAGATAATTAATAATAAAAAAGAATACATTTATTTTTCTATATGTAGAATTTTTTTTATTTTCTTTATCATTTTTAAAAATGTATTTTATTTCTACAGTTATTAAAAGATGATTATTAAATATTGAAAAGGGTTCATACAAAACCACAGCTAGAGATCAAAACACATTTGATTTAAAACTTTAGACTTACTGAGAGACATCTTCCCCATGTGACAACTAGCCTGAAATCCGTCTAAATTATGTTTCTATCAGAAAGCATCTCCTAAATTTGTTTTAATGGATTTTGTGGCATAATGATGGGGCGTATCTCTTATCTCTAAATGCACGTTTTCTCATCCACCTCATATCTCAGCATGTGTGCACTTCTTTCATAATGACGAGCTGATTTACGCCTGTCAAGATGGAAAGCTTATAAACAATCTACATCTCCATTGTGAGGCTGCAGTAATTTAATGCGTAATGCGTTCTGCTGGTGAAGCATTTCTACCACTCACTCACTACACTATGTTCAAAACACAAGAGCTCTCCTCATATCTTTCCATACTCTCTCTCTCTCATTTTTTCCTTTTTGTCAGTGTAAACCACATCAGATACATGACTATTCCCCCAGTTTATTCCTCTATCCCCCTCCGCTGTGAAGCTTTGATTGACTGCTGGCTGTGAAGTCGCCCATAGACAATGATTCCATACAGCCATCATGACCATCATCAGTAATTGATAGTAGATTTAAATGGCTCTCCTGCTCATTTGCCATTCATCTCCCACCAGTCCCATTACCCTTGTGCTATTTGACAGGCAATCACCTCCCTGAGAGATTTGTTGTCCAGTCGAAATGATGTCACATGAAATGGGCAAGGACTTGTGCACTGTGGATCTCAAAACTTGTCGTTTTTTCCCCTTCCCCTCCTTTGCGTGCAATGAGAATGAGGGTTGTTGGGAAACTATGTGTCATCCAAAGTCCTGATTTACACAGAAATTGTAGTTTTTCTTCGATGTTTCGTTTATTGTCAAATGAAAAGTTAGGCTTTTAGAGGAAAACCGCACACCTAAATTATGTTAAAATTACACATAGCGATCTGAATGTAACTGGATTATGAATAGTAAACACTGAACTGAATGTACAGATATTGTGTGGGTAATTTCCCACAGCCCTGACTCAGTAAATAAAAAGTTCATTTACTTCATTTCATATTATGTGATTCAGATCAGAACTTTCTGACCCTGGAGGTTTTATTCAATTTCATAAGATGATGCAAAAATATTTTATTACCAATGACATGACTCCAGTTTAAACATTTCTTTTTAATATGTATAATTTTAGAGGCCGGAATTGGAAAAACGGTCTGACTCATAGCACATATATCCCTTCAGAAAATGTATTTATTCAGATTAGCTGGAACGTTTTTGCAGTTTCTTGTTAAACAAGTAGATCAGATCAAATGACACCATGTTTTGATATGTTTGTATCTACGGCCTCATCTAAAGTCTTCTTTTTCACGACGAAAACACACAGATGTAGGAAATGTTTGCAATGCTCTTAATTTTTGTGCATATCACTTTTTTTTCAGAGCCACACACCACAGCACAGGGTTATTTATTTCCTGTGTTCTCTTTCTTGGCTGCCTGTTTACGCATCTCAGTGTCACAAAAACAAAAGGAAAGTGTAAAAAAGATAGACAGGATACTAAAAAACATCACGTATATTATAACCGTTAGAACACACAAACATAATTGCACCTCAAAACGGCCGTCAGTTCCTGCTCTTATTTATTTGTCTAATTTTCACCTAAATATAATAATTTCCTTTTCTTCGACAAGAAGTACATTACTCGCATGTATCAACAGCAATGTAAGCCACTGCAAACAGTGATTTTTTTTTTTTAATTTGGCAGTAAAATCATTCCTCTAAGGGCCTTACTGTATGAATTATGCCAGCATATTTCCCGCAAACAAACGCAGACATCTGTGAGGCACAACACAATCAAATATGCAAATGAGCATGATACATTGGCTTTTAGAGGCAGAAGTAGGAAGCTCATTAAAACGATTATTGCAATCCTTAAAAGTAACAGTTGGACCGTTATTTGAGTTGAGTTTGAATTTGGAACCAATTTCATACCTAATTGCCTGTAGTTGGCTGTCTGACAGGTTCATTTAGTTTGCTGCAAATAAAAGCTATGTATTAGAGATAATAAAGCAGCAGAAAAGAGGAGCCTCTTTGAAGGTAAAAAAGAGAGGGACCCGTTTGAGTCATTTCGAGTCGAATCAGAGGCTGAGGCGCATTTGCGCTAAAGGTTTCATGAAGCGTTCGACACGACGTGCACAGATAGTAAACTCTCTGCCTTCTGATAACTGTATGTATTTTTCTACAGTATTTTACTCCAAGGGAGTGTTTACAGAATAATTTATGATTTTGCTTGGATTTGTACAGCCTTTCATCTCCTTATCTGCTTTACATCTTTTTCATCACAGTCTAAACTGACAGGGGCTGGAGGAGGCAGAGCGCAGGACGGCCTGTTTTAAAGCAGCCAAAGCAAACTTCACAGCCAAGCGCAAGTGACTGTTCAGCCTCATAAAAGCAGCCTTTTGTTGTAGTCTAATGAGATTGATTGACCATTTGCATATAATTTTACTTCCTCAAAGGCTCAAATAGTAAGAATGAATCACTGTAATATGCAACGCACTTTGATGTACTTTATTCAGCATTTCATTTGCTGCGTACATAGTTGTGATTAGTCTTTTTTCTGTTATTGATACAGCGTGAATCATTGCTGTTGCTGGATCGCTTCGGTGGCAGAACATAGAACATCAAAGAATCTTGGTTTTCAACAAGATTTTTCTGTTCGTGCCGTAACCCATTTCTTTCTCTTATTTATAAGTATCAAATGGACAGTCTGTCCTTCTACTAGCCTACGGTTCACCCCCCATTGCGCAGTATTTCAGAATAACTGTTTGGAAAGCTTTTTCATGCTGCCTTTGGAAACACTCTGACAAGAATGCTCATTGCATTTCACCATCTATTCACTCGCTTTTTCATTTTAAAGTTTAAATGTGCTTTTTTTTTAATGTGATACCATTTGTATTAGATTCTATTGTATTTACCTCTGAATAAATGATAATAGATGAGAAAAATGCATCGTATTCATCATCACTAATGACTAGTCAGTCATAAATGAATCATCTTTTGAAAAACGATGGTTTTGTCATGCAGCCACACTTATGTAATCTGTGTTCTGACGGGTCACGTAACCTGTCTGTCTCTGTTCTTCCCAGCAGTCGTACCCAGTGCCCAGTCTTGGAGACGAAGACTTCAACATCCCGCCTATCACTCCCCCCACCCTCCCTGAACACATGCTGGCACACTTGCCTGAGTCTGAGTCTGGAACGTACCATCACCTGTGCCCCCCTGTCTCCCAGAATGGACTGCACCCCTTTCACCTGCAAGGAATGGACCTGCAGGGCATGTCGGTCCCCAACATGTTGGGTCAAGATGGTGGCCTGCTCACCAACTCCCTCTCAGTGGTGAGTTCTGGCACTGAGGCTGATGGAAGCCAGTCCAACTGCTGTAATTATGGGATAAAGTTTACATGGATAAAGTCACAATTATGAGAAATAAAGTTGCAATTGTGCAAGTTAAAAATCGTATTGTGACATATAGACACTTTATGAGTTATACAGTAGTTATACAGTTTGTAGATAATATAGATGTAGTTGAGATATGAAGTCACATTTTGAGATTTTGAGATAGATCACATTGTAATTTATAAAGATATTTTGTGCAATTTGTGAAAGAGTCACAGTGTGAGAAAAAAAAGACAGTTACCTTATTTATATTTTTTTACTCTGAAGCAGAAATGCTCTTCCATGTAATCTACAGTAGTATTGAAAATTACTAAAAACACAGTTTCTTTCTATGTGGAGGAAACTTCATTGTAAGATGCACATCCTCTCCTTTGAGATGTCACTAATGCATTTTGCATGACAGAATTACGCAACACCAAAGTCGTTTCAGTGCCCAAACAATGGTTTAATTGACACAAATGAAACACCTCAACACAGATTATAAGAGGTTGGAGCGGCATATAGAATGATTGAGATAGCACCCAGCAAATGAGAGCTAATGTGATTTAACGCACAGTGAAACAATGCCAAATTCCCCATTGGATTAAGTTAATTAAATATAATTTAGCATCAAGGCACTCCCCCTAATGCATCTTGCTCTCCATGTAGCTGTACTAGATAGTTGTACAGTACATTCAGAAATTGTAGATACAGTTTAAAAACTTTTGAAACTTAGAAATAAATAAATCTGAAGAATAAGTTTAAGTAAAATTTAAAAAGAAAATGTTACAACTGAATCTTGAATGAATGTAAAAAATAACATTATATAAAGTACATATACACACACACTGTATTAATACATATTACATATACATAGTATATATAGTTACAAAATGTTGTGTGATGTATATATAGGTATATATATATATTCAATTTAATATTTTATATAAATCGATATATTAAACATCAAAATGATTTTATTTGACTTTCTAACTTATTTTTATTTAGCAATTTTATTTGTTACTTTATCCTTCTCTTATCTTTATAAAATGTGGATATTGCTCACAAATATCTACAAATCGCTGCTACTTCTGGAGAAATGAAACCCAAACCTTAAATTTTTGGTCAAGTGCAAGAAACCTCATAATGTGATTATGATACATATGAAGTGCTGGTGAGCTGTGACTAACTGTGGTTGAAGATGAATGCGAGATGTGTTGCTAATCTGACGCTTGAGTCAAACTGAAACTTCTCCTCTTCATCTCTCACCTATTGTTTTCCACGTGCTCCATGTTTGGGGACAAACCTAAATATTGAGCGTTATTTTTGTGTGTGATAAACCCTGTTAATAATAACCTTTTTTTTATCTTGACCTTTGTTCGATTATACAAGCACAGATGATTTATCTTTTTATCAGAAATGAGTGCACGAAGGCGAAACAACGACAGTTGTAATGGTACAAACAATATTTTCGATTTTTTATTGCTCTTTTGGGAAAGTGCACCTTCGTAGTGCCCCTCTTAAACTTCCATCAAAAAGATTTTTAAAGAATAACATACACGTGGGTGGCTAAAAAAAAACACACCGAGTGACATGCACACTGAAAGATATTGAGATTCACAAAGGCATTTGTTCTTTTCACCTTAATGTTCTCAGTGCTTGGAGAACATCCATTTAGAGCGGCTATGAATTATGGTTGCCAGGCAACGGGACAGAGAGCTTGTAGCTGCAGTGGAGAATGAAAGAGCTTGCTGATGGAATTAATTTTCTCTCAGCATTAGCCTGTTGGAGCTGCCTTCTCTGGTGGAACAGAGAGTGCATTTATGTGCCTCTTACATTTTGCATTCATTTTATAGGTCTCAGAGCTTGCATTGTTTAGCCAGCAGAGATAGTTGAGTGAAATGTGCTTCACCTTAAAAAGTATTAGATTAAAAGGAAAATTATCTCATAAGGTTTCACCGCCCCTGCTCGTTCCATTAAAAAGAATGAAAGTAAATGCAGCCGAATGGCTAAATGGATCCCCTAGTTCTGAGAAATGGGGAAGGCTGCTTTTTAAACGTATAACGTGGGAGATGAGATCTCATCGGGCCGTTCTGATGAGCTCGGTGATTCGCATAAAACGCGACAAATTTATTGGAAACGCTCAGGTAAGGTTTGCTTTCCAGAAAAAGCCACATGTCCGCTTAAATAAGCACAAGTTGATGTGTGTAAAATGTGCAAATCTAAACAGAGCTGACAGCGGAGGAGAGAGAGATGGCGTGAGCGGCAAAAAGCAGCGAGATCGTCCATCATCAGCGCAAAAGCCACTAAATCCTCATCCATCAGTGGCCTAAATAAAAAAAAAGGAACAGTAATGGACATAAATCTCCATTTATTGTAAATTTGCAGCAAAGCCTACAGTTTGCAGCACTTTGCTGCACGCTGCAAAACGGCCACATTTGAGACCTTGAAAGTGCAGTGTGACAAGCCACTTCTATTAAGCTGCTTTCACATAGATCATTTACAGTGAAGTTTAATAAGAGACAGGTATTTGCGTGCGCTCGTGTAAAATTAAAGCAATTAAACTCTGGCATGTCCAAATGACAGATGGTGTAATACGACTTTAAGCTTTTATACTCCAAATTACCTCACTTCTCATATGTGCTCCTGCATGTCATAAATATTGTGTGTTTTCCTTTGTGTAGACTGTGACAAGCTATTATTGCCAAAAAATAAATAAAATAACAGTGATTTTGAAGCGGATTAACTCCAGAGCAAAAGAAATTAATAGCTAAGATTATGCCGGAATATATTTCAAATGATCAAAAGGGTAAACAAAAAAGCCAGCGTGTCTTTTGGCTTATAAAGATCTACAGTAACGCAAGCACATGAAATACACCCTTATTACTCTGCCTGAAAAAGTCCTTATCATTGCGCTGTGGTTTTATTACCCTGAGCAAACAATTGGCTCTGATCTAGTCCAGCACTTTAGCTATTTATACCTTTTTAATGGAAACAGAAGGACATGAAAGTGCCCCTGAAGTGAAAGCCGGAGTAAAGTAGACATTATTTTCCTCCCTTTAAAATGTCATTGGACTCCATGGAAAGCTGGGGTTCTCTCGTCCCTTTCATGCATCTCTGTCGCACACTATAGGAAGATAAGCATGCAAATAGTCTCCTACTGTACGTGTGATTACAATTTGCCCTGTGATTTAAAAGAAATTGATATCAAATGAGTATGACCTCCTTGCACCACGGTTCAGTGGATCTGATGAAAAAACAGCCAGCCCAGGCAGCCATTTGTTATTTAAAACTTAAAAAGTGCAGAACAGGCAACCTTTAGGGCTTTTGTCTGTGACCTCGTCACGTGACCTCTATTCATCCCTGGCAAGCCTTTGTCCTCTGTGTAGTGGAGATTAATGGTGAGCTCAGATGATAAATACCATCACAACCTCGCTCTGACAAATGCGATTCGAGTTGTTTTTCAGCAGCCATGTTGATCCGTTCGCTGTAAACTTGGGAAATTTCGCTAGTTATTGCGGTATGATTAAACAATTTGTCCTTGATTTCACTCTTAGTTACTGCCAGAAAGCTTGTCCTGCCTCTAAGTTTTGTTTTACCAAGAAATAGAAAGGTGACCTTTATCAGCATGCGTGGTTTTAAGTTGAAATGTGTTTTCTACCTAAAACTGACCACATTGTCTTATTGCCCACACAAGGTGGGTATTGTCTGGTTAAATAGCAGAAAAAGTCCCCCAAAGAAAATACAGATGTTTCACAAGAAATCGAGTGGGAAGGTTATTATACTGAAAACACAGAATGTATTAATGAGGTGTGTATGAAGGTGAACGCATTTCGCTGAAAAATGAAACTTTGTCCCATTCATTAACACTGTAATGGTTAAACCCCTTGAAAAGTTGAACAGTTCTCCACTGCAAACTTTTTTCCAGCCATTTCATGAGAACTTGACATTTTCACCAGTGTCAGTTTATGATTAGTCAGTTAACCACTAAAACCGCATGGATTGAAGAATTTCCTCCGTATTGCTGTGTAATGTTATCATGTCATTAATCTGTCCAATCAGCTGCTTTCAGACAAATGCAGAATTCTCGTAAATTAACAGTCTTTCCGATGCTCCATGACACGACATTAACACTTTCATCTATTGAATTAATTAATCAAGTTAAACACATGAAAGTCTTATTGTTGTTTTTGAAACTAAACTGTAAATCTAAAATATATTTATCACTTAATTTAAATGATAAAATCCCTGGCAATCATCCAGAACACCCGATTATCACAGCACCACTCAAAAAAAAATCACAAAATACTTTCATCACACAACAATAAATGCATTTTTAAACATTATACACTACTTTTCCCTGTGTGACTGTCAGCTTCTGACACTATGTAATATGTGACATATTTGCATTAGCATTATTCAGTGCTTTCACAGGCTCTCTTAAAAATAAGAGATGTTAGAAAGCAATTTTAGTATGTTGTGAGTAATGAGGGTCCAGTGTGTCTGAAGTGTTTATGTGGGGAGGGAGACACAGAGTCACCTGTCCTTCAGAAAAATGCCCGTGGCCTCTAACCCTAAAGCTCCACCTGTCGGGGGCATTGTGTTGCATACAATGGTGGGCGTGGGGTACATTTCAGGTCACCTGTTGCTTCAGACAGTATCAGGTGACGGACTACAGCTACAGGGCTTGTCCTTCTCGGAAGTGATTTATCCCCCAGATACAGTGTACAAAAGCAATGTTTCTACACCCTGCTACAGACTAGCATTCACAGCAGCAGGATAGTGAAAACCCAAACCTGTCATAAGGTATGGATGGAGATATTAGTGCTAGTTAACACTGGGATTACGCTCAGATATATGTGTAGACCTTTAATGGATTTCTATTGTTTAGCCGAGGTTAGTTTTAATAAGACTAGTACCTTTTAATTTTTAAATGAATATTTGGTAACACTTTAGCATAGGGACCAATTCTCACTATTAATTAGTTGCTTATTAGCATAACATATTTACTGTTTATTAGTACTTATAAAGCACATATTCTGCATGCCCATATTCTACATCTGTAATCATACCCAATGCCCAAACTTAACAACTACCTTACAAGCTATTAATAACAGCACCATATCAGGAGTTTATTGAGGCAAAAGTCGTAGTGATGATTTGTTATTAGCGAGAATTGGACCTTAAAATAAAGTGTGACTAAATATTTTAGATTCAGTGCAAGTTAAGCCCAATCATCAACTTTTGTGGCATAGTGTTGATTACCACAAAAAAAAAAAAAAAACCTTGGGAAGTGAATGGAACATTTTAACATTTCAATGTTACAGGCGAAAGGAATAAACAACATGATCATAATGTGAAGAAATCACAATTCACTAACCTTTCAATGAAAAGTTATAATTTTACAACTTCATCGCCATGGCAATTAAATTTCATAAACCCTAAAACCTTAAAATGATAATTATGACTTAAACAGAACAGATTTACACTTCAAACACTACAGTTTTAACAGAAAAATCAATGTAAATGCTTTTGATATATATATATAATATAATATGAATATGATCTTTATAATATTATTATAAGAAATTATAAGCTTCACATTTCTGATTTTAAAAAAAGTGGCCCCATTCCCTTCCATTATTAGTTCCTTATTGTAACTTACGTTTTTTGTTTGTTTTTAAAGAAAATAGTATTCAAGTTGATTTTGCTACAGTATTATGCTTCAAACTTCCATTCCTTTAACTTGCAACCAACAGAAGGCCTTGAGGTTCCATTTATTTGAAAGATGCATTTGAAAATCTAGGTATTTTTGTTTTAAATGAAGTTTTATTTTAATCTTCCAGATGCAGCAAATGGTCAACTCAGACTCACGTTACGGTGGCCATCCTCAGGTGGACACACACAGACCCAGGGTCCAACCTGGCATGGTTCCTCAAGGTCAGCTGACCACTATCAACCAATCACAACTCAATACTCAGCTGGGTCTGAATAACAACAGTGGCACCCATGGATCCCCATCTCCACCAGAGAGCAAGTCAGCCACACCCTCCCCCTCCAGCTCTGTGCATGAGGACGATGCAGATGATGCTGCCAAGGTGAGAGAGAGAGAGAGAGCTTTACCCCTTCTGTGATCTCATGAATATAAAAGCTTATCTTCCTCACGCACACACACACACATGGTGACATGCACTGTGGCAAAATAGAGTGTATTAAAAGGAATGAGTCACTGCTGACCTTTTAGCAAGTTGTACTGCCATGTTTCCTTAAACACAGATTTGCAAAGACACTGATCTGCCTCAAGTCTGTTCTTCACAGCCAAAATACAGTACATTTTCTCCAAAACTCACATCAGTACTGATCCTCTGGAAAGTGTGGTCGTTTATATGCTCTGCTAAGATATTTTTGTGTAACACAGAAGACATGGTTCAGCATTAAAAAGTCAAGAGCTGTAAACATACACAATTACAAGCTATTCGTGTTTACATAATGTGTCACAGTCTGATATTTCAGTCACTTAAATTAAAATGTCATGGAAATTTTTAGAGTTAGGGCTGTTATGATTCTGAAGCTTTAGGCTGGTGACTAATTGTCATTCAAGTAATTAAACTAATTGTCTTTTTAGATTATTTAACAGAGTTAAAGTGTAACAACACACATACACCTTAAAAAATATTTTTTCACACTTAACTTGGAAACAAATTTTATCTAATTTTAAGGAAACTTAAGTTTTGTTTTATTTTAAGGCTTATAAATATTTTGATATTTAAACTATTAGAATAACACATATAACAGTTTAAATATATCTATAATAAAATAGTTATCTTGTAATTTTTAATGCAAAAATGACTATTTGCTATACTAAAATTACTTGTAAAATGTGCATTTTATGGTATTTCTACATGCAATTCAAATTCCTCTAACTGGTTAGAAATATCTGATTGTCAGATATAGAAGTAAACAGATCTGTAACCATATGTAATAATCCCAATGCCATATAGATTAATATTTCATTGTCTAGAAATTGTTCTTTGCAGCTGCAGTCTTTATAGAAATAGTTATCACAGGTGATCACAAACAACTGCAAACGTCATGGAAAATTATTGTTAAAAATGCGTGGGAACCTGGTACATACAGTACGAATAATGCACGATAGTCATTAAAATTTAAAAAGTAGCACCAGGCTTTGGAGACAAGGCTCACTAACTAGCTTTAGGAAGATGATTCATTCATAAAGCTGTTATTATGGCTTAATCTAATTGGATATTTATTGTTTACAATAATGAGCCCCTCTCTTTTCAGATCAGTGGGGCAGAGAAGAGAGCAGCCACAGACATGGCCAAGAAGCCCAAAACCCCCAAGAAGAAGAAGAAGAAAGACCCCAACGAGCCTCAGAAGCCAGTGTCAGCCTACGCTTTGTTCTTCAGAGACACGCAGGCAGCTATCAAAGGCCAAAACCCTAATGCCACATTTGGGGAGGTTTCTAAAATAGTTGCCTCCATGTGGGACGGCCTTGGCGAGGAACAGAAACAGGTGACTTTTTCTCTTTAGTAAACCTTAAAAAAAGTTCCTTTATCTTGCTGCGATCTTGTGGCTGACTCATAAAGACTGAGGTAATGCATGAGGAATTAGATTACTGTGTGCTTCTATACACACAGCATATGTTTTGTTTATTATCTAAGGTATTATCTACAGTATATACAATAGTATATCCACATAACAATTTGTTATGACAGCAGATGCGATGACGCACATGTTGGTCAGAACATTTGTTGATTTCCCCTTGTGCAATCAGAGAATAACATTGTCTCCGCAGTGGTGCTGTGGTCTAACATCAGCGTGGTTGTGCATGTTAGGGGAAGTCTTAAAGTCAGGTGTGAAAACAGTGCAATATGTGAGAATTTTTTTTTTATAGGAACATAACAAACAAAGGTTTTGTGGAGTCTGCTAATCGCTTTATCAAGTTTCGGTACACATTTGACATGAATACAGTCTGTAATGTAGTAAGCAACAGCATTTTTTCTTTTACATTTTATTGCATTCTGAACAGGTTTAAAAGTGTTGGAAAGCTTACTTTGGAAATTTAACAGGTTCCAGAATCCTTTTTCATTTGAATATAAAAGAATATAATCATTTATATATATGAATATAATTATATAATAGAATATAATCATTTAATTTTAAAGCACAGCCACCACAAAATCAGACATTAGCACCTTTTTTTTACTTTGAGATTGTTCTGTGGTTAAATACAGATTTAATCGTGAGATATAGTTTAACCGCTATGCAAATTTTTTTGAAACCAAATCTTTACATAGTTTTGACAGGAAACACTGGCATCTAACATTTCTTTTGGGGGGGAAAACCAGTTAATCTTAAAAAAAAAATAAAAAAAAAATAAAATTGGATAAATACAACTGATTACTATTTTAAATTAACAATTCCTCTCATAGTACTTAAAACATGTAGCCTACTTACTATTTTAAATATTAGTAAATTATGCATTATCACATGCAAGTAACCCTAAACCAAACCCTAATCCTAACCCTAACCATATAGTAAGTACATATAGTTAATTAACATTACTCAGTACTGAAATGTACTGTATAATTACACTGTAACAAGGACAGCTTAAAATAAAGTGTAACCAAACATTTAAAAAAAACTGATACAAAAAATGCACAGCTTATCCCAAAATTACAAAATACAAAGTAAAATATTTTTAAGAATATTTCAGCATGATCTGTCTATATAATGAAAGTCATTGGAGTCCAAAACAACACTGGAACTGTATGGGGAAAAAAATAATAATAATAAAAATAAAAAAAACGGGTTTGAAATGCCACAAGGATTTTCAGTTTGAGTAATTTTTAGGTACACATTAGATCATGCATTCAAATAACAATTACTTTTTATTTGCAGTGCATTACAACAAATGTGTATATCAAAGTGTTATATTAGAGCTTATGTACTTCAGTAAATACCCCTGTAAATGTTTAATACCCTCATTAAGGTTCCTTTTAAGACTGAAAGCCGTGACGATGAAAAGGATTAGCACTTATGTTAACACCTAGACTGTTTTTTAGGGTGTGAATTTAGGTTTTGAAGAATGACATGACTACGAGAGCTGCTTCTGATTTCAGAATAAACACAACTGAAAGTACCCATTTCTCTCACCAAAGCCACCAGACAGCATCTACAGTCATAAAAAGCTGTTTTATTTTTTTGTAGTCGTTTATTTTGTGCTCTTTTCACTATGTAAAACACTCAGCCGGTGAAGCTGATCAAAACACTTAAAAGTACTTTTACTCAGGAGAGGATGTTTGCCTGATAAAAGAACATCATGTCTCTCTGCTGTTTTTTTTTCTTTCTCTATCTCTCCTCTGCTCTTGTCTTTTTAGTAGAGGTCTATTGGTTGAGGTAATAACAGCACAGATGTATTGATGGGCAAATAATTACACATATGCCCCAACTGAAAGGGGAAATATGGACAGTCCATAAAGGCAGAAGAACAAGCGATGGATAAAGTGGGCTGCACTCAAGCACCATTTCAGTGCTTCAACAACAATTACGCATTATGGCTCATAAATGGACTGCCATTAGATCCCATTTCTAAGAATAATTGTGCACAGGAACATGAAGAACAGCTTTGGCCTCTTAATATATTTTTTTTCTTTGTTTGTTTGTTTTATCATGGTAGATGTACAAGAAAAAAACAGAAACCGCAAAGAAGGAGTACCTCAAACAGCTGGCTGCGTACAGAGCGAGCCTTGTGTCTCAGGTAAATTACTCTGGGCTATTGATATACGTACATGCTTTAAAACTGTGACATTTGACAAGGCACATTTTGTGATGTTCTTGTTTGGCAGTTTAGAGATGTTTTTTAGACAGCTTGAGTAATAAAAAGACTCCCATCACATGCCTAAATAGAAATATTACAAGGAGAGTGTGAAAAAAAAAATCTCACACTATCGTTGTTTGCAAGGAATCCAATATTTAATATATATATATATATATATATATATATATATATATATATATATATATATATATATATATATATATATATATATATATATATATACATGGCATGCAACCTGAATAGAAATACTGTGAGCAGGATTGAGTGGAATATACAGAGAACTCCAATATATATATATATTGGTAACACCAGGTAAGAGTGGATACTTCACAAAGCATGTGGAACTGAGAGTCTCTTTATATAGCTTGCTTGCATGTGCATCTAATCAGAAGTCAGGTGATTTAGAGCGCTGCCAAATATTCTGGCATATGGAGTCCAGGGCAGCCATATTTGAAATCTGAGGTGCTTGCTTTGAATTGTAATTAACTGACCTGACTGTGTGTGTACTGTGTATATTTATTATGTATATATAAAAACACACATATTTATATATTTACATGTATATATTTATATTCATATAATTTATAATTTATATAAATATTATTATTATACAAACATAACATTTTTCTTAATATATACATGCATGTGTTTGTGTTTATATTTATATATACATAATAAATATACACAGTACACACACATATTATGTAAACAAAAACTTTTATTTTGGATAAGCACTAGATATTATAACATTTTAAATAAACATTTAAATAATTTAAACATATAAAATGTATTAAATTTATACATGTGTATATATATTTAGCATTTAGTAAATACTATATATTTAGTGTTTACTAAATAGTATATACACATATATTTAAAAGAAACATTTAGGTCATGCAACATTATCGTGTATTTAAAAGCAAAGAATGATAAACCCAAGAAGCCTATTTAACATTTATGCAACCAACTTTCTCTAGAGCTACAATGATCCAGGCGATGTGAAGGCATCACAGGCCTCTCAGATGTTCGGACCCAAGCCACCAATTTTCTCCGGGGCAGGCCAGTCTCACCCAGGTCTCTATATGGCTCCTCCGTACCACCAGCAGGCAGGACTCAGTCCCCACCTGCCCCAGATGCAGCCAGGCCTAGCCCGAGGCGGTGCATCCCGGCCCAACGCGCCCATGTCAGGAGCAGTGAGCATGGGCAGCATGGCGGGCTCTTCCCCCCCTCCACTGCAGATCAGCCCCCCCTTACACCAGCACCTCAGTCTCCACCAGCAACAACAGCAGCTCAGCAGCCACCCGCTGCCCCTGCACTCCCCATCCATGGCCCAGGTGAGACATCTAGTCATTATTTCAACAATGAATAATGTACTTTTTGCTTTTTAGATACTTTAGAATTTTGAGTCAACATGTATATTTAAAATACGTTCCTATATGCAATACTATTCAAAAGAAAGAAAAAAAGTGAAAGAAATTCGTAATTTTATTCAGCAAAGATGCAATAAATTGTTCAAAAGTGACAGTAAAGACATATATAATGTTGCAAAGAATTTCCATTTTAAATAAATGTTGATCTTTAGAACTTTCTAATAAATTACATTGTAAAATTGTAAAATAGAAAACAATTATTTTAAATTGTAATATTATTTCACAATATAACTGTTTTTACAGTAAAATTGTAATATAAACAATTATTTTTAATTGTAATTTCACAATATTACTGTTTTACTGTAAAATTGTAAAATAAAAAAATATTTTTTATTATAATAATTTCTCAATATTACTGTTTTACTGTAAAATTATAAAATAGAAAACAATTATTTTAAATTGTAATTTCACAATATTACTGTTTTGCTGCAAAATTGTAAAATAGGAAAAAAATATTTTTAATTGTAATTTCAAAATATAACTTTTACTGTAAAATTGTAAAGTAGGAAACAATTATTTTTAATTGTAATAATTTCTCAATATTACTGTTTTACTGTAAAATTGTAAAATAGGAAACAATTATTTTAAAATTGTAATTTCACAATATTACTGTTTACTGTAAGTAGTGTAAAATAGGAAACAATTATTTGAAATTGTAATTTCACAATATTACTGTTTTACTGTAAAATTGTAAAATAGGAAACAATTATTTTTAATTGTAATAATTTCTCAATATTACTGTTTTACTGTAAAAGTGTAAAATAGGAAACAATTATTTTAAATTGTAATTTCACAATATTACTTTTACTGTAAAATTGTAAAGTAGGAAACAATTATTTTTAATTGTAATAATTTCTCAATATTACTGTTTTACTGTAAAATTGTAAAATAGGAAACAATTATTTTAAAATTGTAATTTCACAATATTACTGTTTACTGTAAAAGTGTAAAATAGGAAACAATTATTTGAAATTGTAATTTCACAATATTACTGTTTTACTGTCAAATTGTAAAATAGGAAACAATTATTTTTAATTGTAATAATTTCTCAATATTACTGTTTTACTGTAAAAGTGTAAAATAGGAAACAATTATTTTAAATTGTAATTTCACAATATTACTGTTTTACTGTAAAATTGTAAAATATGACACAATTATTTTTAATTGTAATAATTTCTCAATATTACTGTTTTACTGTAAAATTGTAAAATAGGAAACAATTATTTTTAATTATAATAATTTCTCAATATTACCGTTTTACTGTAAAAGTATAAAATAGTAAACAATTATTTTAAAATTGTAATTTCACAATATTACTGTTTTACTGTAAAATTGTAAAATGGGAAACAATTATTTTAATTGTAATTTCACAATATTACTGTTTAACTGTAAAATTGTAAAATAGGAAACAATTATTTTCAATTGTAATTTCACAATATTACTGTTTTACTGTAAAATTGTAAAATAGGAAACAATTATTTTAAATTGTAATAATTTCACAATAGTACTGTTTTAATGTAAAATTGTAAAATGGGAAATGATTGACCCCAACCAAAGACCACTTATATAGAGAGCACTTTTCACCATCCAATCAATTTCCAATGGATAGCATCAAAACCTATATTTTTCATCCTCTTGTAATGTGAAATATATCACATTCTGGAAGTAAAATAGGTTGTGAACTATTTAATGTTGACTTTAATCAAGAAAGCCATTAGCAGCCTTTTCACTGTTATTATACCAAGAACAAAAAGAGGAAAGACAGACACCAAGCCAGGCCAATTAAAGGATCTGCTCCCTCTCCAATCTATTTTCCATAAACCTCTTGGAAAACCCGCCTTGTCTGATTCTTCTCCAATTTCCATTATACATTATCATGGAGCAGATAGCAAAGCCTGTATGTGTGTGTATGAATGTGAGAGTGGAGGAAGTGCTGTTTATACAGCAGATGCAGCACCGTTTCATTTTTCATCATTTCCGGCCCCCTCAGCCTATCTCTCGCACCAGCGAATGAGGTCAAGAGAGGAACCATTAATATCTGCCAGCTTGTTTTATGTCCACACTCTGCAAAAAAAATCCTAGCGTATCAGACAGACAGATTTTCAATTTTCTCTCTGTAATAAACAGATGCATTAGGATTTGGATGTGACTTAAGGTTGCACAAAAAAACTCACATTGAGATTGATGAATACATCAGTGTGGAAGACAAAACGCCTCAGCCATCTGATGAAAACAGTTTTTCAGACCGGGCCGAAGGAAATGAAATTAGTTCTCCCCTAAAGTGTATAGGAGGAGAAGGCTGGTTTTGGAGGACGTGGACAACAGCAAAGCAGAGAAAGCAAATAAAGGTTCTACCCGTTCGTACACAAACCCCCAAAAAATCCAATTAAAGAGAAAAATACCTCTTTTGAAATAACTTCTACTGTGTTTATGTGTGAGGAGGAAGAGGGTGTTTCGACTGCAGCCCCACGTTAACACACAGCCTCATTATTAGCATCAGTGCTAATTAAACCCTCATTCCTCTAATAGAGATCTCAAGCAGAGGTGGTTAAGGAGAGGTTTGAAGCCCAAGTCTCCGTAAGCACTCGCGGTGAGTTCCGTGTTGATCCCTTTCATGTCTTAA
This sequence comes from Cyprinus carpio, assembly GCF_018340385.1. Classification (NCBI taxonomy): domain Eukaryota; kingdom Metazoa; phylum Chordata; class Actinopteri; order Cypriniformes; family Cyprinidae; genus Cyprinus; species Cyprinus carpio. The sequence goes on from NC_056598.1 coordinate 13,441,688, forward strand.
TAGCCTTGAGTTGCGCTGGAACTTCAGTTGGATTGAGATGAGGTTGTAATGAGGTCCTAATGAATAGAACCCTTGTGTCTGGAAGCTCTTTAAGAGATGAGCATCAGCTGGGAGGCAGGACTAACTGGTGCTGGAGAGAAGGAGAGGGCGGAGAATCACGTTGTCTTGGGGTAAACAGAGATTAGCTTCATAAAAAGAGATGAATCAGGTGGTCAGAAGAACAGGTGACACGCTATCCAATGACAGCGCCGGGCCGGCATTGAGTGACGAGCTGTTTGTGTTTGAATTGTGTTTTTCAGTAGGGAAATACATGGCAACGTATAGATTCCATCAAGGACGAAAGCAAAAGACATATTTCCAATTCGAACTGTTGCGGCAAAAAAAGTTTGTCATTCACATCTGAATATGAAAGGCATATTGTTGTAAGTTTCTCTTCCTGTGCCCGCTGGGAATTCTGGGAAACGTTGTATTTAAAAGAGCAACTACTTGACTGAATTTCATGTGCTTCTTTTTTATCACTCCTCGGCAGGAAAATTAACTATTGCCGTGGATGATCATCATCGTGAGGCAAAAAAGTGTCTCATTTTCATGCAGATTATAGTGTGAATTTGTCTGAAGTCCAATTTTAGATTACCACAGGGCTCCTTGTATGGCTGTGTCAATCTTTTGGAGGAGAGTACGAATGCTTAAACTTGGCTTTTCTCTCCTCCGTTTGGGGAGTTCTTAAGCCTGTTCCGCAGATCCTGCCTTTATGGGAGAGTTTTTAAATCCAAAGGGGAGTAATAATCCTCGTTCATTTTTGCATATTTGTGGAGAGCAAACAAAAACGCGCGGTTCAACTTTTTCGGTGAGCTGAGGCGGGCTGGGGGGAGGTGGGGCAGTGTTGGGGGGGGGGGGGACACAAAGGGGCAGATGGAGCCTTTTGTGATCGAATGAAGGAGAAGAATTTGAGGAACAATTCATGAATAGGTAGAATCTCTGGAGGGGGAAAAAAACGCAGCCACCTGCTGTCTTGCTCTTTCAGGCAGATTCTCTTGTGTACCACTGAGATTAACTTCCTTTTCACATGCAGTCTTTCTTAGGCTAAGAACAGAGGAGAAGTCTTCAAATTAGAATATCTGCTTCGTTTGTTTTTCGTCTACCCCCACCGGTCTCTCAGACCACCGAATGCAGTTCCTCATTAATGCTCATTTGAGGCTGCTTGCATTACACTGTCATCATGTCCACTTCAGATCCTGTAGGATGTTTGCTGGAATTAGATTGGACGAGCTGCTTGCTCTGGTTTCTCTCAGAAAAAGAAAAACAAGAAAGCTAGTTCAGCACTCTGATGCCAGGCTTTAATACAACTCACTGTTTAAATATTTATGTAGTTGGACAGTTCACCCAAAAATGAAAATTATGCTATTCCAGACCCATTTGCTGTGTGGAACTCAAAAATAAACATCTACGAGAATTCATGAGAGAGGTCTTGCCATTATAGTTTTAATATGTCAAGCTCCAAAAATGACAAACAAATAAATAAGATTAGTCCAATTTGTGTGAACAGATCAAAATTTGAGTCATTATTCACTGATAATCATCCTCTCCCTTCAAGTTCACTCTACCGTTCACAAGTTTGGCGTCAAGTTTTATTTATTTCTTTTTATTTAGCAAATATGCATTAAACTGATTATGACATGATTAAATTGAATTAATGCTGAAATGTACTAGAAATGTATCATGAAATCATAGATTTCACAAAAATATTAAACAGCACTGTTTTCAACATCTGAAGGATCATGTGACACTGATGCCTGGAGTAATGACTGCTGAAAATTCAGCTTTACCATCACTGGAGTCAATAACATTTCAAAATACATTCAAATTAGAATTATTTCAAACTGTAATAATATTTCACAATATTACTATCTTACTGTATTTTTAATCAAATAAATACAGCCTAGGTGAGCATAAGAGACTTCTTCCAAAATCTTCCTGATCCCAAGCATATGTGAAGCCAATGACAACATTACTTGTTTAATTTAATTGCATAACCTTATATTACTTACATTTTCAGCTACTTACATAACTTCAGTTCCCACACAAAGCCATTGTATGGCTTCACCTGGTCACTATGAGAATAGCTGCACAACCATTACTTAAAAACGTTTACTTTTATGTTTTACTGACAAAAATAACAGCATGACCATGAATAAATAAATAATGCATGAATTTCCATTTTGGACAGAACTATTCCTTTAACATTGTGCTGCAATACTGGCATATAAATGATCATTATTATTATATAACAGATCCCATTTGCTCTCATGCACTATAGGCCTTGACTTTGTGGGCCCTTCAGCATGTAAGATCTAATATGTAATCTGCTGATGTGTTCAGGGTTTCCCCCTTCAGGCAGAGTATCAGAGCATGGTAAATGTCACATCCTCTGCCGGACCCGGCCTGTCCCCTTCAATGGACTACCGCACGGGCTGCAGGAGCGGACCGGCCCAGGGCCTGGACTGGACCCCTGACTACTGCGGCAACGGGTGAGCGGACACTAGCGATATCATTCAGTAAAATAAGCAATTTTCTGCGGCAGCCGTGTTGACTTGTTCGTATCTTCCTCCACAGAGCCCTGCAGAGGGACAAAGCCCTGTACCTGACCTGATCAACACACCCAACCCCACACTCCTTCACGCTCACAGGACCAAGGCAGTTCCTCATCCCAGTACAGCTATTCAGAGCCTGTATTGTTCAGGCCTTACTTTAGACTAGACACAATCCATGCATCAGCAAACCAACATTTGAATGTTTTCTTTCTCATGGCTCACACTTTAGTGCACCCTACTGTGGTGGCTTTGGAATTTGTATCTCCTTCTAGCTTCTGACATTCAGACATTTTGGATCTTTAAAATAGAGTTTAAATCATCGCAAGCATGAACATGTAAATTGTATGCTAAAATTAGTTTCAGTGCAATCACCTCTCTAATGATATTGACTTTTAACGCCCTCCTATTGTTCCGCGTCCTTATAAGGAAATCCTCTGTAGACGTGTGTTTTATTGGAGATTGCTAATGGTTTTTAAGACGTTGCGTAGGTCAATTTGCCTCGCAGGAAGGTTGTGTCAATCCATCGGTTTCTAAGCACTTACCGCTGCGTGTCGGAGACTCCAAGATCTCGCTGACAAACGGCGGAACGAAAGCCAAAACAGAACTTCTTTTTTGTACAAAGAGGAAAATCACAATCTGAAAACAGAAAAGAAACAAAAAGCCACAAAAAAAGAATGCAGACGATATGACTCCTGCGTCTCGCCCCGCTCCTCTTTCTCGTCGTTTCATTCTTCCTCTCTGTAATGATCTTTTCTAGTCAACTGCCTTAGAAAGAGAGTTCTGTTGTAAGTATAAAACAGTCGCTCATAGGAAGGTTATGAACGGCCGAACGGGTTGTTTCAAGCTGTAAATAGAATCTGTGTTACTCCTAGAGTATAAGAATTCAACTTTTTTTTCTAGTAACAATGTGATTTTGAATTGGACTACACCAGTTCGTTTAAAACTCGAAAAGGGATAATTAGCCAAGAGGGGTAATTTCTTGGCAGCGGACGTCGCTGTTGATTAGACCGACAAAAGAGACTAAAGAAGTATTCTTTTCCCAAGTTTAATAATGTTAAGGTTGATGGCATCAACCAGAGAAGTAGCATGAAATGATTCATTGAGGAAAGTACTAAAGAAAAGTTTATTTTGTATTACGCAAAATACTTCTTTTGTATCACTTCTGGCATATTGATTAATGTCATCCAAACTATGTGTATGAAACTGTCAGATGCTTATATGGTGTTAATTAGAAGAAACAGTGGCAGATTGGAGAGTTGCTGTATAACCCTGGCATATGGCTGATCATTTACTATTCCTCTACACTGTGTCTATATGAGATCTTTTTATGGTACTTGTTTGCGCCTATTTATGAAGGAAAAAAAATAACTGTAGGTGTTTTTTGAGTAATTATGTTAGAGTTCCAGGGATGTTTTTCTGTTCATTTGTTTTGCCAGAATTGATCCAGGCAACAATGTGAATAATTCTTATTTAGTTTTTATTGTGTTTGAAAATAAATAAAGGCAAACCTGCATTTTTGTGCAGTAATTCATCAACGGGTGTCACGAGTGTTTCATTGCGAGGAATTCAGGGCAAAATATTTGTATGGAATTTTATTGGAAACATTTAGAACCTCATAATTCCTCTGGCAGAAAAAGGTCAAGCTTAAGTTTATGCATAATGAACACTAATTCTCTTGCTCACTCATATCTCTTAACTGGGTCACAATGTTGTTGATACAGAGCGTAATAATAACAATCCATTTTCAAACCATGAACGCAGCACAAATAAACCTCCCAATGTCAAGAGCACATTCCTGCCCTGCCATACAGCTGCCACAGACCCATTCACCTAAGGTTTTTACATACTGATCTCCCACTAAATGCTTCCTTGGTGTCATTTAAGTCTCCATTATGCAAAGAAACAACAGTAATTTAATGGTACAGTACATCTGAATTTTGTCCTACTTTTGTCAATGTTCCTGAAGCAACATTATTGCTGCATACTACACACTCAACCTAAAGCAAACTATAGGAGAATAATGAAAATAGTGAATATCTCCCCTGACAATATCATCCACCACTCAAAATTAACAGACCTAAAATAGAAGGTTAATTATTTAAACTTGTTAAAAGATTCTGGATTGTGAAAGTACAAATCATAAAACAATTATGTACAGCTGAGAGTGTTTTATTAGTTGAAGTTTGAGGTAAAGCAAGGTCAAAGTTAGGTTCTGTAAACAGAAATCAACTCCCTTTTGACCTAAAACCCTATTTGGACAAAGTCCAGCCTTAATGGACTTTGTACAGGAGTGTCACTAAAGAGGCTAAAGACTTAGATTAATAGACTATCTCTATTCTGACTGCCTTGGTTTTGAGAACTACAGCTCCTTGTCATAAAGGTCGTTTTTAGTGATGGCAAAATATTGCCATCTAGTGGACAAAGGCAGAATAGCAGCGGGCCTAAGGCGTGTGCACAAAGAATCACACTGCTTGATTTAACAGACAAATACTAATATTATTCATATGTGATTTCCCCCCTTAAATTATGATTCATATTCCAGGCCAACCTGTTTAAGTAACAGGTAAATGTCCAGAATGAGTAACCATGTGATTTACCTAAGTGACTACGTGGAGCTAACAGATGGTGACTAATGTTACCCTGTACAGATCCTTATCACCTCATCCAAAACAAAGAATGGAAGAAGGAAAGAAAAAAACAGAAACCCTCCCCCGAAATCACACCTGATCCTACTTGCTCACTGTCCAAAAACAGATGATAAAATGTCTAAGCAACAACAATGAAAAGAAAAGAGCAATCAGTTGGGTCCCACTTTATACCTTAACTACTATGTACTTACATAAAAAGAAATGAGTACAGTGTACTTACTGTGTTCATATTGTATTGCAAAACACTTTCTCTGCAATTGAGGTGGGATACAGGTAAGGTTAGGGCCAGGTTTGGTGGTGTGGGTAGGTTTAAGGGTGGGTTAAAGTGTAAGGGATGGCTCAACAGTGTAATAATCTATAAAAGTAATTACACAAATTAATTACAGATGTAATTACATGCAGGCATTAAAAAAATAAATAAATACAATGTAAATACATGTGTACAAGGTAAGTGCATTGTACCAAATGATTCATTTAAATGTAAGTACATAGTAGTTAAGGCCACTTAATATAAAGTGGGAACACTGTTAAAGGAATAGTTCACCCAAAAATGAAAATTCAATCATCATTTACTTACATTTTCTTTTTTCTGCTGAACACAAAGACAAATAGTTGATGGGCCCTATTTACTGCTATGACTTAATGTTATTGAAGTCAATGGGGAATGTGAGCTGTATTCTTCAAAACATCTTCTTTTATATTCGTCAGAAGACAGAAATTCATATAGGTTTGGAAGAACTTGAGGGTAAGTAAATAATGACAGAATTTTTATTTTTGGGTCATCTGTCTTTAGTGTTGACTCATGGTTCCATAGTTCTTGATATAAATGAACCATGATTATATCCACTAATTACCAACTGCACATACTGAACATTAAAAGGATTTTTCAGTATGTATGATCATGAGACCATTTAAAATAAATCTGCATTCCCTACTGTAACACAGGCAGTTTTGGGCAATTTATTGTTATTAGCTCTAAAGCATTAAAACACACACACACACACACCAAAAAAAGAAATAAAAATAAAACAATTGTATGGCAACCATGCAGCTTTGACACAATTTTTTACCAAATTGTTGTTTTGGACATACTAATCCCAAACTTGTGTGCTTCAAAGCAGGCTCCTTCTGTGTCTGCATTTCTTATTGATATAATTAACAGGAAACATCTAATCCAATCCTTAACAAATATATACACTATTGTTCGAAAGTTTGAGATCTGTAAAATGTTAATAAAACCAGTAATATTGTACAAATATTATTATAATGTAAAATGACTGTTTTGTATTTTAATATATTTTCAATGTGATCTATAACTGTGACGCAAAGCTGAATTTTCAGAATCCTTACTCCTGTCTTCAGCGTCACATGATCCTTCAGAAATGATTCTACTATAATGCTGATTTGTTGCTGATAAAACATTGCTTATCAATATCACTGCATATTCTTCTTGTAGAAACCCTGATTTTTTATTTATTTGGTTAATTGAAAGATCAAAAGAACAGCAATTACTTGAAACAGAAAGTTTACACTGAAACAACTTACTGACCCCAAACTTTTGAACACTAGTGTAGCTTATCTAGCATTTATTAAAATCCAGTTTTCACTAACCAAAATCATTAAAACAATTCTTTCTTTTTAAGAAAATGCATAATTTGCCTTTGCCACCTACTTCAAAACAGATGTACATTTGTCTTAGTCTTTACAGATTTTTATTTAATTTAAAAGTGTGTTTACATTTTTATCAGCCTCTTCAAGCTCAGTATTGCAGTTCTGAGGAAAAATGAATCGCACTTACAGGTTTACACAAGTGTGCTATGATGATACTTCCTTATCAAGGTCATTGCTAACAAATTTTGTCATACCTTCAACCATGAATGTAACAGACATGCCAAAGTCATAAAGCTTGCCAGCAGAGTTTCTGGAAGTGCTGGGCAACTCAAGCAACAGAAAAACAACTTTGTAGGACATAAAAGATAGGCTACCAATTCAACCACATTCCATCTCTTGTTGAAAATACTTTTACAGCAACACCAGAAACATATCTAAACCAACTGTTCTGACCTTTATTTGACTAGCTTTGCAAAAGGTGACTGTTTTTTTGATGCCAACCTTGTCTATTGTGTGATTCTGTTGTCCTCACCAATTAATACTGTTGTCACTTCACTCAAAAGTGATAACAGAGAGCTTGCAGCTGAGCATGTGCACCAACTTCCAATATTAGAGATAAAAACACTCTGCTTCAGCTCCTCAATATGCAGTAGCACAATAAAACATTTTCTTTTCATCAGAAGCAACACTGAATTCTTTCATCTGTATGAGTACATAAACCACGTGGCCTACAGATAAATGTGATGGCACATTCTGTACACTCAAAAAAATTATTACCCCCCCAGACTGCATGTGCGGGATACAATTAGATGTTTATTCTTTATAAAGCTACTCGTTTAGTCAATGTTTGTATACCATGTGTGTGTGTGTGTGTGTGTGTGTGTGTGTGTGTGTGTGTGTGTGTGTGTGTACCTAACCTCCAGGGCGCCTGTCACTGTAATTAGTGTACTATAAATCTCTTTAGATGAAGCATCTGCTAAATGACAACTTGCTGTTTACTTTCTTAGTAAATATAAATCTGATCTTAAACGTGTTTTTTTACATTGCCTATCAATCATTAAAGATAACAGATGGAAAATTTTAAAAAGCCTGCATAGGGAAACCTAGGGTTTTGATACAAACCTCATTTTAATATTAAATCTGCAAACTAAATGTGAAAACAATTTTTTCATACAATACAGTGAAAAACGCTGTATTTGAGGATTCCTGCAAGCTCATACAGTATGAACAGCATTTCATTTCACATACATTTCTGTTCATCAAAGAATCCTGATAAATGTATGCATCACAAGTAGAAGTGTTCAATATTGATATCAATAATAAATGTTTCTTGAGCATCAAATCAGCATATTAGAATGATTTCTGAAGGATCATGTGACACTGAAGACTGCAGTAAAGACAGCTTTCAGCCATCACATTAATAATTTACATTTTGAAATAATAATATCATAGAAAATAGTTATTTTACATTATAAAAAATATTGCAAAATTTTTAAACAGTTTTAGAATAGTCTAATAGCTAAACTTTTTTTTTTTTTTTTTTAAAAGGTTAAACTATCTCTAACCAACCTCAAATCTAGACCTATGAAATACTGTCCTATGACTTGATGTAAGCAAGCACTAAATCAAAATCAGATTTTCAAACAAGTTCCAGATGTTACAAGACCAATTGTCTTTTTACTTTTGTTATATTATAAAACAGCAGACAATACGGACTGTAAAATAGTCAGCATAACATTAGCCAAATAATCAATATGCCATTTTCTTACCCACTATTGTCATTAAAACATTGTCTTCAGGCATTCTAATTAAAATACCTGTTTCTGTTAAGTCGTACCAGTACATGGCTGTGGCAAATGAAAACATATGGACAACACAGTCTGTGCCAGGAGAGACTTATTTTCTCCTCAAACGTTTAAATCCCTTTTGCAACCACATTTAACTACACACAGACCATTTCGGGTCTCATTTGCATTGTAAATGATTTATCTGTCTCTTCAGGTATTAAAAAAGTAAGGCGAGTAAATACATTAAACACTAAAAACTCCCAGTCTTTGGCTACAGCAGACTCTTTGGTTCTAGATAGTCCATATCCATATCTGAACTCCATATTTGAAGTATCATCCTATATTACAATGACCTTGAGATAATCTTTATGAAGCAGTTAAGATCATATAAAACAATGAACTACTTCACTTTTCAATTACACCTGCCGTATACTTTTTCTGTCAATTAATGATACTCCGTCAAAATGGCTCTAGCCTAAAATACCTAAAGCTGACATGCAATATACAAAGTTGCACCATGACTGATGATAACCTCCAATATCGTGACAGACATTTCACTTTTCTTGTCTTGCACAAACAACTCTAAACCCTGTAAAAGTTCACAAGCAAACAACTAATTCAGACGCATTATTTACACTGGCAAACAACATCTGTCTGCTAACTGTTATCAGGTTCTGTGGAAAAGGCCAAAAATAACCTCTCTCATCTATTCCTTACTAATTTGCATATAACTCTATATTCTTAAGAACTATAATTTTACACATATTTAACTATTGTTCATCACCTATGAGACCAATATCATCTGAAATATGACATTTAACGTTACCGTAAAATGCTGACTCACTGATCTGTATTGAAGCCCATTCCCAGCAGCAAGAAGGCATAATAATTGAATTCATAATAATGGGAATAATGAGTATTTCATTTATCGAGAACATTCTTCAGAATAATTACTGTGATAATGAGATTGTGACTATTGTGACTTAGTTACTCATAATAATGACTTATCTCACAATAATCTTCTCATACTAATGAAAACTTGCCATGTTTGCTGTGTTCATGCATTTACATAAATACATGTTGCTAATGTGCCATCACTTCTATCTTTGAATGAATGAATTATGCATTTATATTGTGTATTGTGGTAAACCCAAAGCACTTTCATCATCAATCATGTGGAGGGTCTCTCCTCAACCACCACGCTTCTTTCTTTGGACATGCGTGATTAATTCAGAATTAATTATGAGAAAGTGTCTCATTATATTGGAAAGAAACATTTCGTCCTAATGCAAAGTGATCTTTTGTAGATCGTGTTGGCAGGTTTGTTATGTAATCAGGTCAAGGACAAAGTGTACAGCAGTGCACACGAGTACACTCTTTCACGTTGTAGCCTACCCTGAAGACAACCGGGTTACTAAGAGTCACTTTAATATTTGCATGTCTTGTGCTCAGGCTTATCAGCAGAAGAGGTGGTTGCTAAGCGTGTCCTTGACACAATCTGTGTGTTTATCAACTAGATTTAGGTCTATGTCAGGATTACTTTTGACCATTTGGCATCCTTAGTGATAGTGATGAACAGATGTTAAGGAAAAGGTAAACGGGGGTAACAAACATTGACTTGCTAAAAGAATTCTGGCCTTTTAATATTGTGTATAATCTATTGCCAAGATCATGTTATTATTATAAATATTGTAGTTGTTGTATAATATGTTATATTATTTTATCATTCGATGTCTTTCAAAAAAAAAAAGAATAGTGGTAATAATTACTGGTCTGATCTTGTTTAAGCTGGTCTCCTACTCTGACCAAGAGTTTATGCTGGTTTAGGATTAGCCTATTTATTTATTTATTTGTGCTTCATTAAGTTATCCGCAGAACTTCCAACAAATTAAACATGCCCCTTTTCTTCAACACTGCAGTTTAAATGTAACCATCATCTGTGTCAAAGGTGTAGCGGTGACCGCTTGTTTTTCTTCTTTTTTGTGCATATCAAATTTTATCTTTATTTTAAGGTGCATATTGACTATAAGATGTTTGGTTGTGTACACCGTTATTACCAGAAACTTTTTACATCCTCCAAATTTACGAAAACGTGATCCAAAAAAAACTTTCACAGATTCTGGCTTCTCAAATATGGACTGTGCGCTGTGAATGCGCAAAGGCAAAAAAAAAAAAAAAAAAAAAAAAAAACCCCTTCTGATTGGCTAAACCATGAATCTGACCGGAAATATATATTTTTTCCCCCTATTGTTTAAAAAGGCTGTTACAGACTTCATCAGGACAATTATTACATTGATATTTGATCGTTTTCTGCATTTAATTCCATATAAAATTGCTTACAGCACACCTTTAAGCACCTTTTGTTTAAAAAGTAAAATTAACCTGCAATTACAAAGCACATAGCCTTTCATTTTACAAAAATGGTAAACCACCAATGAAATAGCATGAACGATTCCAATTTCTAACCAATGTTCAATATTGAATACTGCCAGATATTTTAAGAATTGAGAAGAATACTATGAATAAACATAGGATAAGTGCAGTAAATGTTACTGAATTTTTTTAAAAGGAGATCTCTGAAGTTTCTTTCAAACTTAGTAAAATCTCTCTCAAATCAGCTAGAATAGAAAGAAAACACAATTGAAACCTATTCACATTTGTCTGCTTGGACGCGATGCAAAATGTACATTATTTACAGCTTAAGTCAACAGTCCATAAATAAGTGTGAGATTCCTAGTGAGATTTGAGTCTGTATCGAAAGTCAACATCATAGGTGGGCTGCAGAACACCCAGTCCAGCCCGAGACTGGTCCAACGGCGGTTCTTTCACATCAGGGTCTAAAAGGTCCATTTCAAAGTACGCTAGCAGTAGAGACAGGAACTGCTTGATCTCATGCACAGCAAAGAAGCGGCCAGGACACTTGGTCACCCCAGAGCCAAAGGGCATGTAGTAGTAACGAAGTTTGCGTCCGTTTCGGTAAAAGCTGGTCTTCTCCTGTCCATTCTCGTCAAGGTATCTATCATACTTATATGTCTGTTCATGGCAAGATGCAAAAACATTAATGAGGAGATTAATTCTTACATCATTTACAAGTTTATTCTGATATGTTTTAGGTGAAAGCTGCAATTTATCTCACCAGAGGATCTTCATAGATCTCAGGATCAAAGTGAATCATCGGGGGGTACAGAGCTATTACATCATCTTTGCGGATGTGGTAAGACTCGTTGTTGTCCAGATGAAGAAGGAAATCGCTCTTGGCCATTCTCACATTCAGGGATGCGCTGGACAGCCTCATCGCCTCTTTAATGATACTGTCTGAAATTACAGGGAAGCTTTAGTACACATGACATTTTGGTATGGTAATCATATTGAGTACATGAACGTTTAAATATTTTCAAAGTGTTCCGACCTAGAATTGGCATGTTGTCCAACTGTTCCCTTGTTAGTACAAGTCGAGAATTCATGGGATCGACTTTCTGATTAGAACTTTCAAATGTTCGCCTCACCTCCTCGCTAGCAGCTTTCATGGCCGCAGGGCACCTGCAAACAAGCAGAAGTTGTGTCATCTACTTAACAAGTACAATGGGGAAAATTACTATTATTAAAACTGATTACTAGAAAATATTATTTCAGACTTTCTACACTTAATTCAGTGTATTACTTGCTCTAATTCATTTGAAAATTTACTATCAATTTCTGAGTTAAAAAAAAAACTTTCTACACCAATTTTTATTGTCTTATACATATTACATTACATTATAGTCTTTTCCAAAAACACTCTGAAGAAATGCTTATCTCCAACACTACAATTACCGCATTTATCTGTGCTGGTTAATAACCCTAGGGAGTGACTACTGTGCACTTTTACACTTGCTAAATATGATTTGTACCTGATCATATGGAACAGGGTCCAGAAGGTTGCAGGCAAAGTGTTGGCTTGTGAAGCCCACAGCATGGCCACATGGGTCCTGGCTTTGCTCAGCTCGTTGAAGGTAGATAATGTGTCATTCAAGAGCATGCGCAAGCATATAAGGTCAGACACATTGGCACGCTTGCTGAGGTTCTCGTGGAGCATTGTCTTGGCGAGATTTTCCCGAGCGCTGTAGGCACTTTTGAAAACGTGAATGGGGAGACCAGCGATCAGAGCAGGAAAGATCTTATCAAACTCTTTGAAGTTCTCCAATGCATTGAGCACCAGAGCTTTTTGGGCTTGCTGGCGTGCAATACTCTGGTCTCCATCCAATTCCTTCCCAAAGAGGGTCAGGTAGCCTGCTTCAAACATGATCTTGTAGCAGAAGGCAAAAATACCATCGCTCTGCCACTCTGAGGGTTTGGCCTTCAGCATGCCTGACTGCAGCATGGTGCTCTGTAGGTTTTCCATCATGGTCTCAATGAGAGGAGACAAGGCCTCCCCTTGCAGGGTCTTCAAGAAGGTCTGATGCAGGTTCTCGGTGGTGAAACCTTGACTTGGATCCATGCTCTCATGACCAAATGCCTGCAAGAACACATGCATGTCATCACATGCCAGTTCATTTTGTTGTTAGCGATAAGAAATATTTTATTTCATTTACCTTTGCAGAGGCATCAAAGTGAAATTTCTTCCAATCTAGATGCCTTCCTTGGCGGATAACGGCATGGTAGGAGAATGGATCACAAAGGAAATGGACATACTGCCCAGCAATCTTGCATGTAAAAATGTGACCATGTTTCTTCTGTCTGCTGCGAAGAAACTCTAAAGGATTGGCCCCAAACTGAAGAGCACAACCAAGGTAAGGGATCCAGCCATTTTCTACTGGAGGCTCCCCAGGCAATCTGAAACAATCACAGCACCAGTTACAAAACAGCTCATAAAAGCAGGGTTTAGGAACAAGAAACAAGTTCTGTCATGTAGACGATTCAATTCAGTGCTATACAAAGCAAAAATTGTTTGGAAAACTAATGAACTAAAAACATATAATCATTTAAAGTGATCTTTCATTTAATGAAGTACCCTGCAAATTTGTTATTTTCCATTAGAGACTGTAATACTATTTAACATCAATTGTCAAACAGATGTGAATCCCACCATCCCTGTGATGATTTTAGTCACAAATCTATGGGTATTTACCTTCTGCGTATTCCTGTGATAAGCCAAAGACAACAACAGAGTCCAACAACTATGGCCCAAATGAGGGCAATGCTTAGTATCATGACTGCTGGGGAGACAAAAACTGGTGGAACTAGAGTGTGGCTTTAATCCTTGAAGATGCCCTCATGTGCTCTTAGCGCTGTTTTTATATGATTCACAGCCACAGCCCTTGACGTAACTCCACAACTAATGACTTCCCCCCACACTTTGTCCTGAAAACGTGCCAGAAAAAAAAACTGGATAGGTGTAGGCATGTGTGTGTGTGTGCGTGTCCTTGAACGGAGTCCATGGACACCTCCACCTGACGGCCAGTAGACTGTACTTTGATAGTATTCCAAAGTTGGGAAACAACTTCAAGGTCTTTGATGTGTGATTTTTTGGGGGGCAAACTCTCTGATACTCATTGAAAAGATTTAAGTATGTTTATTTATAAAAAAAAAAAAAAAAAGCCATGACCTAACCTTTATCTGTAGATTTTTATGCTGAAGTCATGCTATGTACATATCGGGCAAGTACATTTCTATGAATGTATTATGTACCTGTGGAAACTCATATTTCACCACTATAGGTCTTTCAGACTTCTCAAAACAAAACTAGTTTTGAACAGTACAACCCATACAAACAATTTTATGGTTTATGTTTTGACACAAAACCTCTTGATGACTAAAAGGTCGAGGTTGCATCGCTGTCAAAAAAAAAACAACAACAAAAAAAAAAAAACAATGACACAAAATTTGATTATGTATGTATTTATATATATATATATATATATATATATATATATATATATATATATATATATATATATATATATATATATATATAATTATGTATATTATAATATTATTTTGTATTCAAAACCCTGTCTTATTGTGTCAGATGAGCAAGTATAGCAAATGATTAGTCATATTTTCAGCAAAGGTTTTCTAAGTATTTCCCTCACCGGGTGATGAGGAGAGGTTCAAAAGCTGTATGAATTGGCAAAGTGTTTATTTGCTTGCAAGAAGTTCATACTATTGTAACCTTAATTTGACAGGTTACTTCTATATAAATGGTCACTGATCGTTGGTAACTGGTTCTCTGCCCAAAACACCAAAGCATCAGTGAGTTCAGTCAGTTCAGACCCACTGGCAACCGACATGAGCTAGTAAGTAACATTAATAAAAAATATTGAAAAATTAATAAATAAAGTGACTAGTTTAACATCAGTACACACATCATGGAAATAATAAGCGCAGACATGATTTTAGGAATGGAAAATTACTAACATTGTTTTGCTACCTTTTGGCATTAAATCGATTTCATTTGCATGCAGTTTAATTGGATTTAAAATGAATGAAACATTATTCTCAGATTCTATTGGCAACTGAATGGACCGATAATCAGCTTTAAGTACCAATCTATTGCCAATCTTATCAAAAGCAGTGTTTGAATCTCAATGTGTGTGACGTGTCTTACTGAAATGAGTTAACTCCATTGATAAGGTCCAGATGAAGGCCATGTTCATCAGCTTTAATAATTAACACTGTGATGGCCAAGCATTCATTTGACCTTGAAACTACAGATAAAACAAACAATCTGCTGCAATCAAATCATTCTATACTGTATCCTCAAAAAGCCTCTTTCCACATAGTTTATTCACCTCAAAAACAGTTATAAAATGTTTGAGAAGTCAAATGTAGCATCATATGTACATACCAATAAAAAAGTGTGAAGGGGTTCACCTATAGCATAAAGTTATTCATAAAGTGTTATGACTGTTGTAATTTTTCACATGCATTCAAAGAATAAATTTAACTGAAAACAGCTTTTTATAGTCTGTTTTGCTGTTATTCCAAATCTGAAGACTTGGAAATACCATATTTGAATACATTTGTGATATATTGTCCAAGAAATACATGACTGAAAAGATTTTAAAATTTTTAGATGAATACTCCATCTTATGTGGATAAAAAATTATATATAAAAAGGTCATGATAAAGAAACCTTTAAAACCTTACTCTTCCTGAACATAGCATGGCATGACACTTACTGTATAAGGGACCGAAGACAGGAGACTTTTTATTTAAGAAAGGGAAAGAAGATTTTTATAGTTTAATATACTGCCCACCCAATATCCCAGCAATTAAAAAAATGCAGGATAAATCAGTTTGAAAAGAAAAGTCTTGGTTGAGAAGCTGAGCAGAGACTCAAGGCCTGAACTAAATGTGTTAAATAAGGGAATGTTTTAAAACCCCTAGTTTAACCAGTTAGGTGAGTGTTTATGTCATCTGATGGAGTCTGGGTTACTTCCCACGGCTTGCTTAGTTGGGGTTTAAATGACACTTAAAGGGATACTCCACCCCAAAATGAAAATTGTGTCATTAATCACTTACCCCCATGTCGTTCCAAACCCGTAAAAGCTTCGTTCATCTTCGGAACACAATTTAAGATATTATGGATAAAAACCGGGAGGCCTGTGACTGTCCCATAGACTGCCAAGTAAATAACAGTGTCAAGGTCCATAAAAGGTATGAAAGTCATCGTCAGAAAACTTCATCTGCCATCAGACGTGCAATCTGGGTTATATGAAGCGACGGGATGTTACACCCCGTCTAGGGGTAAAGGACACAACATGAAATGAAGGTTTTTAATTGAAACCAAACAAAAATACAACCATCAAAATAAGTAAATAGGGAATTTCCTTCAGGAGTTGACCAGGCCAATATAATAAACAAAACTTCTTTAGTTTAAGACCTCTTTCATAAACCCTAATCAAAATAAAATAAAATAAAAGTACAATATTTTAACCTAACTCCCTAACCAAAACAGAGACCAAAAAGGTTACAATAAACAAAATGGTGTCAAACTCCTTACTTCCTCCCAACCCTCTATATTTACAATAAAATACAACTATTTACAAGATCAGGCAAACAGAGTTAAAAGTAGAATCCAAATCCACGTCATAACAAGCAATAGGGTCAAAATACCAAACAGTTCCTACTTACAAAAATCGTATCAAAATTCATCTACGAGACCAAACAGCCAAGCTCTGCTCTGCTCTGGAGAAAGGAAGTGACATCAGGGCTTTTAAGGTGTGCCTAATTTTGAATGCACCAATCAGCATCCTACCTGGACACAAAAACCCTTTCAAAAACAAAAGACAGAAGCGAGAAAAATGCAAAACAAAGGGTTGTAACACCCCCACCCATAAGAATAAACATGGCAGCAGGTTTATATACAACACCGTGACAAAGAATCAGCACTGACATTATTTACACCTTTCTTGTATCTGATTTGTAAGTTAAAACTTTGACAAATGAGAGCTCATCGCATGAGTCTTTGATTCTTATTACACATGCGATGAAGAAAAACAAGTGGATTGTGATCCGTAAATACCTCAACAGGCTGTGAACTTGAACCGATATACACTTCAAATTGCTGTAATGCTAAAAAAATAGCTAAAGCTTCTTTTTCTATTGTGCTATAATTTAACTGGTGTCGATTTAATTTCTTTGCGTAAAAGCATACAGGGTGGTCGATCCCATGATCATCCTCTTGTAGAAGGACAGAACCAGTACCGGCGCCACTGGCATCCACTTAGAGTTTGTACAGTTTGGTGAAATCTGGAGCAGCAAGAACAGGAGAACTACACAACAATGTTTTTAGTGAATCAAAAGCAATTTGACAATTAGGACTCCAAACAAAAGAAACATCTTTTCAAAGACCATCAGTGGGAGGCTTTGCTACATCTGAGAAATTTTTACAGAAGTTTCTGTAATAACCGACCATGCCAAGAAAACGCCGGAGTTCTCTTTTAGATTTAGGAGAGGAGAAATCCATGATGGCACAAACTTTAGATTCCACTGGTCGAACCATACCATAACCTACCTCCTTACCTAAATATGTGACCTTGGCATGACAGAAATCACATTTTGTTAAATTGAGGGTGAGATTAGCTTCTTGGAACCTAGAGAAGACTTCCTTTAGAGTCTTTAAATGACTTTCCCCATGTATCAGAGTAACAAACAACATCATCAAGGTAGGCTTCACAATTTTTTACATTAGACAGCACCTTGCTCATTAAACGCTGGAGCATTTTTCAGGCCGAAGGGAAGAACCTTGTATTGCAGGAAAACATCTGGAGTAGCGAAAGCGGAGATTTCTGAAGCACGATCAGTGAGTGGCACCTGCCAATACCCTTTTAGTAAATCTAGCTTTGTCACAAATTTGGCCTGACCAATGCGGTCAACACAATCATCTATTCTAGGAAGAGGGAATGATCAACTGATTAACTTTTCGGTAATCTGTGCAGAAGCGTGATGTTCCATCTGGCTTAGGAACTAAAAGGCATGGGGAACACCAGGGACTTGAACTTGGCACAGCTAAGCCATGCTCAATCAAGTACTGCGTTTCCTTCTGCATGATCTCACACTTTACTGGATTGATACGATAAGCATTTTGCTTAACAGGACGATGATCACCCACATCAATATCATGCTCCAACACATTTGTTACAGTGGGCACATCAGAAAACAGTGAAGAATACTTTTCAATCAACTGCATTAGTTCCTTTTGAGATGAACTAGATAAGTGAGAGAGTTTTGAACTGATTACCACAAGGGTTATAGAATTTTTCAGAAAAATGTCAGACAAACAGGCACTTCCAATTCGTAGATCTACACTAGGTGAATAGTCAGAGGAGACTGCACTCACAGATACAATAATAGGAAGTGGAACTGTGCATTCAGGCATAGGACGAGAAACATACAATTTTAGCATGTTAATATGAAATACCCTCTCTTTCCTTTTCCAGTCAGGGGTTTTTACCACATAGTCAGTGTCACTTAACTTTTCCTTAGTCACATATGGACCTGCAAATTTAGCTTGGAGAGTTGACCAAGGCGAAGGCAGTAACACAAGAACTTCATCACCAGGCTCAAATGAGTGTTGAACAGTGCTTTTATCATATCTACTTTTCATTTGAGTCTGTGAACTTTCTAAGCTCTGCCGTGCCAACTTCCAGACAGAATGCAATCTTTCATGGAAATAACTCACATCATCTAACACATTCTGTTCTGTAACTGAGTGACTTTGAGAAAGAAGCTGTCCTTGCAACATCTTTAATGGATCACGAGGAGAATGTCCAAAGACCAACTCAGCTGGGCTGAATCCAAGGGATTCCTGGACAGTATTTCTGACAGCAAAAGTCACAACAAAAGGGGAACCTCTTCATCAAAATTGTTATAGGTTTTCTTGATCCATAAATGTCCAGACAATTTATGGTCATGAGCAACACGTAGAACATATTCTCTGTAAGAATTAGGCACAACTACCTGGAAAACAGAGTTCCAGTCACAATTTTCTTCAGAACTCCATTTACGCATAAGTACTCCATCATCTAGAAAATAAGCAACAACATGAGCATCTAACAAGGTTTTATCCATCACAGCATTAAAACAAGTCATCAGTGTACCATCAGATTTTTGTGTTTTGATTAGGTGCTTCCTGTCAAAAGGAAAATCAACATTTGGCCCAAAACTCAAATTTTGTTTCTCCACGTCTAAACTAGTCTTAACATCTGACTGATCAGAACACATAAATGAGTCAGTTCTTCTTCAAACTTACGAGCTTGTGCTCGTGTAACAACACAGGAATGAAATACCTTAGGAAACTCCTGAGTCAATAGCGCATTACTTTTTGATACACAGGGTATATCAACTACTTCACGAAGACAAGACACCTGGCTAAATCATTACCAAGGATGATCATTACCAAAATGCATACGTGTTTATGCTCGGTGTCTAACTCAGAAAAGGAGACTGTACCATCACACACAAATGGTTCAAAGGTGGGATCAATTGCAAGCATAGACTCTGAAGGGTGGGTACGCACAAAAGCAACACTTTTATGTGCGGTCTGTGTTTTCCTCTGGTTCTTACATTGCAACGTAGGACATAAAGCAATCAAATGACCCTTCTCATGACAGTAAAAACACTCACGAGAATCAGGACCCTGCTCATCATTCTGGCCAATCATAGTTTTAGGACTGTGATTCCACTCAGCAACAAGACGAGTAGGACATAAAGGAGAAAACACAATTTTGTGTGTAAGCACAAATTCATCTGCGAAGATGGCAGCTTCGGTGAGTGATGTCACCTTTTGCTAATTTAAATGAACTACTATCTTTTCAGGCACGCAATTCTTAAAATCCTCTACAAGGATTAACTCTAAGTTGTTCAAACATGCTGATTTTACTTGCTGCACACCACTTCTCAAACAGAATAGTATTTTCTCTGGCAAATTCAACAAAAGTTTGGCCGGAGGTTTTCATATGCTTTCTAAATTTTTGTCGGTAGGCTTCTGGAACAAGCTCATAAGCTCTTAACACAGAGGACTTCATTACATTGTAATCTAGCGGTGGCACTGGATAGCCCTCCGTGGATGGCACAACACTCCTCCGCCACCCGGTGAATGGCGACGGCTCCTCCGGTTTCGGGCAGCCGGCAGGAGTCCCCCATTCCCTGCTCCTCCCCATTCTGGTGGATGGCAGCAAGCTCCGGCCCCAGGCGAACAGCAGTGACTCCTCCGCTCCCTCACGGATGGCAGCCGTCCCTCCACATCCTGGGCAGCCGGCAGCGAGCTCGTCCCCCCCACCCCGGCAACTCACTCCAGCCCACCACTTCAAGCATCCACGGCGGCAGACTGCTCCGCCATGCTCGATGGCACCTTGGATTCACCACAGCGGCGAGGGATCTTCGGCAGCGTGTCCCTCCTTCCTCCCGGGTTTCGGCACCAATGTAACAAATGATCATAGTTCGGGAAGAAAAAGGCGGGAACCGACGGACATTTAGATAAAACTTTAATTACAAAATAAACACAAAACAGCGCTACAGCCCCTCATGGACAACTGCCGCGCACAAACAAAACCAAAACACAAAATAAAGTCCAGGCCTGGTCCTCTCTCATCCTTCACTGTCGTAACTCCTCCTTTGTATTCTTCCGGAGCTCCTCCATGGGACTCGATACCGGTGAGTGGCGCAGGTGTCGCTCATTTCCAATTACTCCACCGGCCTCGACCCGTTCCCACGGCTCTGGGCCCCGCCCCACTCGTCACACACCGTATGCTGCTTATGCTCGTCTGTATCAAACTCACCACTTCTGGCAGATGGAGTATTCTGTATTTAGCTTTGATTTGAAAGAAAACCACATCCTTGTGGCGCAGATGATACAGAAGAGCATACACAGCATACGGTGATATGGAGAAACACAGAGGAGGTATTCTGACAACGACTTTCATACTTTTTATGGATCTTGACACTGTTATTTACTTGGCAGTCTATGGGACAGTCACAAGCCTCCTGGTTTTCATCCAAAATATCTTAAATTGTGTTCTGAAGACGAACAAAGCTTTTATGGGTTAGGAACGAAATGGGGTAAGTGATAAATGACAAAATTTTCATTTTGGGGTGGAGTATCCCTTTAATAATAAGTAATATTAGCAATTTGACTGCACTGGCACTATCAGATGAGAACAAAACTTGAATTGAATAAGAGACTATTGCTGCATTTTCCTACGTTTTACCTGTCAGGGCAATCCCTCTGTGTATCTTATTGTACGAAATATCTTGGGCACATCATCACTGACAGGTTGGAAGATGATGCAGATATGTATAGGCAGAGACGAATGTTGTATGTTCAAGCAAACATGTTAGTCCGGAAATTCCATCACTGTTCTGATGACGTGAAGGTGAGATTGTTTCGTGCATACTGCACCCCTATGTATGCAGCCCCATTGTGGGTCAACTACAAAAAGGAGACCATGCGCAAACTTCAGGTAGCATATAATGACTGCCTGAGGATACTGCTAGAAAAGCCCAGGAGTAGCAGTGCAAGTAAGCTCTTTTGTGACTCAGGGCTAAGCACTTTACATGCTCTCTTGAGGAACCTAATGTTTAAGTTCATGTCCCAACTTGATGAGTCTCAAAACTGTATTATAATTATGCTCACAAGCCCTAGGTGCAGCTCGGCTAGATATCAATCATATTTGTGGAAACATTGGTATGGGTGCCTGTTAATACTCTCATGAATCAAAGTATGTTTTTATGTGTTTATGTATCTATTCCTTCTGTTATGTTGTTGGTCTTGTTGTTGGGTCTAGAGCCTGTAATAAAGTTTATATATATTGCTATACAGCTGAACAGATGAATGTTGCAACATCAACACTGTTACTGAACTGACTTGAAATGAATAATTACACTATCGTTTTATTTTTGCATCAAGTTTGCATCATTGATTCTCTTTATTAATAATTTAATAAATCTCTGTTGAAATTATCTGTTTGCAAAAAGCACTATAAAAATAAACACTTTACATGATTAGAAGATAAGATTCTTGTGAAAATATAAAAAAAAAGGATATAAAAATAATATACAGAACAAAATGCTATTTTGAGGTAAGAAATAAAATTTAATTTCTGGTTTGTCATTTGATTTGTGATCATGTTAATGAATTCTGCAATGTACATCATCTGAATCAGAAGGGTGACTTGTTTAATTTGTTATATAACATCTAAATACTTTTTACCTACATATTAAAAAAAAAGATTTAAAATCTCATGGCTGATCAGTCAGGGAGGGTCGTAACACAACTTTCCGAAGCAATTTGGCTGGATACACAAAGATTATACAACATGGGACAATGTACTGTACCAGAGACTGAAGAGTGTTGTAACAAGATAAGTTGTAACATTGTTTTAACCAATTAGAAATTAGCTACAGGGGTGAAATCACTATAAAATATAAGCACCACTGTCTGGTTGTGCAAGTTGCAAAATTTTTACCCCGAAGGCTGAAAAAAACTTCCCTATAATAAACCCTTTATTAAATGATTGTATATTTTAATACAAGTACAAACATGAAGTCTATGTCTAGTAACACCCACCAATGACTTGAAACTAGTGCTTGGATCACATTGATCAAAATAATACATAAGAGACTTCTTTTGAATTTGTATAGATAAACACATTCCACTACACTAAATTGTAGTGCAAGCTGGTACAAGCATAAAACTTTCCAACAGCATGATACATACACTGTAGACCAGTGCTTCCCAAACCTGTCCTGGAGGCCCCGATGCCTGCACCTTTTGTATGTCTCCCTTATCTAACACACCTGATTACACTCATCAGCTCGTTAGTAGAGAATGCAAGAACTAAATTGGGTGTGTCTGATTAGAGAGACATACAAATTGTGCAGGGCAGGGGGTCCTCCATGACAGGTCTGGGAACCACTGCTGTACAGTCGTGGCCAAAAGTTTTGAGAATTACATAAATATTGGAAATTGGAAAAGTTGCTGTTTAAGTTTTTATAATAGCAATTTGCATATACTCCAGAATGTTATGAAGAGTGATCAGATGAATTGCATTGTCCTTCTTTGCCATGAAAATTAACTTAATCCCCAAAAAAACCTTTCCACTGCATTTCATTGCTGTCATTAAAGGACCTGCTGAGATCATTTCAGTAATCATCTTGTTAGCTCAGGTGAGAATGTTGACGAGCACAAGGCTGGAGATCATTATGTCAGGCGGATTGGGTTAGAATGGCAGACTTGACATGTTAAAAGGAGGGTGATGCTTGATGTGATGCAGCCATCATTGCGTTGCATAAAAATGGCTTCACAGGCAAGGATATTGTGGCTACTAAGATTGCACCTAAATCAACAATTTATAGGTTCATCAAGAACTTCAAGGAAAGATCGTCTTAGGATCATCTCCTAAAGAGGATTCAGCTGCGGGATCAGAGTGCCACCAGTGCAGAGCTTGCTCAGGAATGGCAGCAGGCAGGTGTGAGCGCATCTGCACGCACAGTGAGGCGAAGACTTTTGGAAGATGGCCTGGTGTCAAGAAGGGCAGCAAAGAAGCCACTTCTCTCCAAAAAAAACATCAGGGACAGATTGATCTTCTGCAGAAAGTATAGTGAATGGACTGATGAGGACTGGGGCAAAGTCATATTCTCCGATGAAGCCCCTTTCCGAGTGTTTGGGGCATCTGGAAAAAGGCTTGTCCGGAGAAGAAAAGGTGAGCGCTACCATCAGTCCTGTGTCATGCCAACAGTAAAGCATCCTGACACCATTCATGTGTGGTGTTGCTTCTCATCCAAGGGAGTGGGCTCACTCACAATTCTGCCCAAAAACACAGCCATGAATAAAGAATGGTACCAAAACACCCTCCAACAGCAACTTCTTCCAACAACCCAACAACAGTTTGGTGAAGAACAATGCATTTTCCAGCACGATGGAGCACCGTGCCATAAGGCAAAAGTGATAACTAAGTGGCTCGGGGACCAGAATGTTGAAATTTTGGGTCCATGGCCTGGAAACTCCCCAGATCTTAATCCCATTGAGAACTTGTGGTCAATCCTCAACAGGCGGGTGGACAAACAAAAACCCACTAATTCTGACAAATTCCAAGAAGTTATTATGAAAGAATGGGTTGCTATCAGTCAGGATTTGGCCCAGAAGTTGATTGAGAGCATGCCCAGTCGAATTGCAGAGGTCCTGAAAAAGAAGGGCCAACACTGCAAATACTGACTCTTTGCATAAATGTCATGTATTGTCGATAAAAGCCTTTGAAACGTTTGAAGTGCTTGTAATTATATTTAAGTACATCACAGAAACAACTGAAACAAAGATCTAAAAGCAGTTTAGCAGCAAACTTTTTGAAAACTAATATTTATGTAATTCTCAAAACTTTTGGCCACGACTGTAGACAACAAAAACTTGACTATCTAGGGCAAGAAATAATGTAAAATATATTTCTAAAGAGCAAAATCTCTCTAGTATCAAGTATAAACATAATACATCCTATCTACAATATTTTTACCTTGCATTTGGTTCACCGGCTTGTATATGTGTGTCCTGTCAAACGTTTTTTGATGAGAGATAGCCAGGCAAACTCTGTATTGCATTTGCATTCAAGCTATACATTCTGTATTGCATTCAAGCTATACATTTTTTGTCTCAATTCATGCAATACTAGGGAACCAAACCTATGATCTTGCCAATGCTACAGATAGGCTACTTTACTCCAAAAAATAACTAGTCCTTAAACATGAACCATAAAGGCACTTATTATGATATCTATAAAAATATAACAAATAACTGCAAACAATTCTCTTTCTTTTCCTTTCCACTTTTAACTAATGTTTTAATTTGTGTAAAATATCTTAAACTTGCACTGCCTCTTATGATATATTGCTTCTACTTTTCCTTACTTGAATATCATTATCAGTTTGGATAATAGCATATTTTGTATTAACATACAGCATTAGTGTCTGTCAGCACACATCCACATGCACTATGACCCTTACAGTGCCATAAAAGGAAAACATCATGAGATTAAAACAAAACTATAACTAACCTTGAAGCTGGATTGGTAATGTAGAGATAAAAGGACAACAGTTTACTGTAGCCTATTAAAACACTCCACCGACATCAGCCAAAATATACTTCCAGCATCAATACTCTTATTGTTCTTTATACAGCCTGGGAGTTAGGGGCTTGAATATTTTGAAAAGTGCATTATCAACCGCAAAACCATTTAGTCACATTAATTTAGGGTTGCTCAAATCATAATCTCTAATGACAGACAGCAGCAGGACACAGACAACTTCAGGTAAATTAGAATGCTGTCACTTTAAGACCTCTTGTATGAATCCAATAAACTGATAAAAATCCAATTTTCTCCCAACTGTTTATGTTCAACCGACTGTGTTTCCATGAATATTTACCAACAAGGGCATATTCACCTGTTTAGTGTGTTTTTGATGGTTTAGCTATGCACAGGAAACCCATTGAATGCTTTGCTTGTCCGTATTGCCCTCTGTCTCAGAACATGCAGCGGCATGCACAGAAAAACTTTGAATGTATGGTCAACACAAACTTAACCTCAAAAACAATTCTATTTACCAGCACGCACCATGTCATTTTTAGCTGTTGAAGGTCAGTTTGCATTTCAATGCACTTTGTGACATGCTAGTTTACCTCAGTGACAGCTGAGTTTCTGTCCAAGCATTGATTTTTCCTGGCCAGAATTGTATGTTGAATTCTTGATTCAGTAAATACGTCAAGCTACTGTTATCTGTTTGAACTATGAAATGAGGCAGATAGGTAAAGTAAAAAACCCTGACCTCTTCAAAAAAAAAAAAAAAAAAAAAAAAAAAAATTCAACTTCAAAGCTCAAAATGTAGAGGTTTCTTCTCCTGGTTTCTTGTCT
Source organism: Cyprinus carpio (assembly GCF_018340385.1). Taxonomy (NCBI): domain Eukaryota; kingdom Metazoa; phylum Chordata; class Actinopteri; order Cypriniformes; family Cyprinidae; genus Cyprinus; species Cyprinus carpio. The sequence continues at coordinate 13,467,706 of NC_056598.1, forward strand.
TATTTCCACAATTAGTATACATCCCGAGATTTTTGGTGTTTCTCATGCCATACCAGCAATTATTCGGATTGCATTTGCGAACATGCAAGGGTTGCTGAGACTCAGTCATACAGATGCATATCATAAATCCTGTCCAGTCCAGCCGAAATCTAACTCCAGTGAGTGTGTAGATCAGAGGTAAAGTGCATGTCAGCTGAAGGTTTCTGATATTACAATCAAACTATTGGCAAGAAGATCATAAATGCTTTTCTTGAGCACTGAATAGAGGAGTATTAGAATAAAATTATTTAATTAAAAAAAAATAAACTATTTCATGTCATCCTTCATAATGGTGATCACTGATTAGCAGCTTAATAGCTGCTCTGTTTTGTATTATTTTTATTGCTACCTATAGCAGCAGCATTATCAGTCAACAGACTGTCACTTTAGGTCAAGGCTAGGCCCTAATAAATTGTGCATACATTATCTACACATTCTGGATGTTACATGGTTTATACTTAATCTCTGCATACACTCTCAGAAAAAAGGTACAAAAGCTGTCACTGGGACAGTACCTTTTCAAAAGGTACACTTTTGTACCTTGTAGGTACTGATATGTACACTTTAGGTACTAATATGTACTTGTAACCAATATGGACTGTTTAGGTACAGTGGTGTGCCTTTTGAAAAGGTACCGCCCAAGACAGCTTTTGTACCTTTTTTTTCTAAGTGTGTAGTTTCATGCTAACATCCTCTTTCATTTCAGCAGGACTGCCACTATAATGGTGGAAAGCATAGAAATGATTTAAAGGGGATCCACAACAATTCCATAAGATGAGCTGTAGAATCCAGCAGAATTCATTTAGTGTTTGTGTTATGTCACATAACTAATCCACAGTTGGGGTTCTATTTGTTATAAAAGATAAAGGTGAAAGAAGTCAGAATCAGTTGAGTTTTGGTAGCATGATATCAGGATGGGTTGAGTTTTGTCTGTGTCTCAATCCTGTTTCCCTCTCTGCTTGTCCTTGCATGTTTGTTTCATCTCTGCCTTACCTAAAAAAAAAGATAGAAAGATATGTTTATCAAACAAGCCACATTAATATTAGACAACACAAGTTATGACACAAGTCAGACAAAATAATAAATGGATGATAAAAGACTTGAGTTTAGCTACAGTAAATGAATAAATAAAACACAACATGCTGAATAAACTGAAATTAAGCCCAACAATTGAATTTAAAATGATTGAAATGTATAATTTACTGTAATCATTGAATTAATCTAAAACAAATGTATATGATAAAAGTAATAGCACTGAAGAAAGAAAATAAGCCAATTATTTAAAGAACAGACAAAATATATTAAAACTGAAAATTCTATCATCATTTAATCTCTTGTTACTTTATTTCTTCTGTGGAACAAAAAGGAACATATTGTGAATGTTTTTAAAGTGAACATCTGTGAGGTCAAGTGTTTCACAGAAGAAAGTCATAGAGGTTGAGTAAATGATGATAGAATTTACATTTCTGAGTGAACTGTTTTTTTTATATCATAAATTATAGATAGTTAAAATGACTGATGAGAAAAAAAATAGTGTTATTTTGTTTTATTTGTGATGGCTTTGATTTGATTTGATCTCAGGTCACCTGCACACTTAAACTAGAGCATGAATTACATCCCTATCTGAACTTTAAACATAAAAAAGTGACCAGTCCTTTTGCAGCCCTGTATTTCATTTCTGTAGACCTTCAGTAATTGTTAAGGTTGTCCGATGCATGTAGTGCTGCTTTCCTTATTCTGATGTGACTCTATGACACTTTTCTATGCTTGGCTACTGTCATTTATCATTACTGATGAGTCTTGTCCTGAACTCACCTGGTTTTATGATGCACAGGAGTCTCTGAATGACTTCCTTTTCAGTGTAATTAATTTCAGTCTCTCCTCAATCTGTCCACACAGTTTGCTGACTGTCATCCACCTGTCCCTCATGTATTTTCAAATGTCCTGCCTTTTAAGAAAGCCAAGTCCCTCAGGAGAACACAACGTCTGCTCTAGCACTCAATGCTAAATGGATATGACGTGTCAGTTTGTGCTCTTGTAGGAGCAGATTTGCCTAATGTGGGAACAATGTGCCATTTTATCTGCTCCTAGCAGAACAATCTTGAAGATAAACAAGAAAAGAAAGTCTGAATTCTGTCTTGACAAAGCCTTGTATGAAAGTTTGTTTGAAGTGTGAAGGTTATTTAAACTGTCTGTACTTCTAATACTTTGGAAGTTTGCAAAGAGAGTTTAAGTTTGAAGGTTATACGCATTGTGTGTTTGAAGACATAAGCAAAGTTTGATGGCATTTAGACTTTGTTAGGAGGTTGCTAGGCGGATGTTTATGTTTTTGGTTTGACTGGATGTACATTATCCCTTACATAATTTTCTATGTTTTACACACTTTAATACGTTATGTTTCCAATAAACTAGTATTCTTTTGTGAACAGCCAAAACATCTCTCTTGTCACATAAGGATCTTCTGTGTGTGTATACGCTGCCCCCTTCAGGCCCAGTGTGTAGAGATTTGAATGGCCTGTTAAACTGTTGAAATAGTTTGGCATTTTGTTTTATAGTTCAGAAGTGAGCACATTTTAAAATATTAAGCACATTATAAAACACTGGAATTTAGTAGAGTGAAAGTAGATTATAAAAGTGTTTCTATGTATATTCTTACCGTTGTAGAAAGCAGAACTCACCACTAGGGGTCAGTCTCTGTTTGTCATGATGTAGGCTAAATCTTGTTCTGGCTAGTCTGGAATGTTACATGTTTTCATCTGACATCGAGCACCTAGAATGAACCACAATATAGTTTGTTCTTGAAAAATTTAATAAAATAATATAAGATTTTTGCACCTCACATGCACCATTTATAATAAAATAAATCTGAATGTGAGGAACATATTTGAATATCACCATTGCTTACCTTCACTATAAACCGATAAGGATTCAAATGAGATTTCTGTCCCTTAGCTGCGTCAGAAGAGTTTGATATAGAACTGAGAACTGAAATGAAAGCTTTCTAGGTTAATTATAGAACTGAGGGACTGACCTTCCATCCTTGGTGCTATGACCACAAACCTTCTTGTGCATTGTGTCCCTGAGACAGCAGGTGTATGAGAAACTAATCAATTTATATGCCGAAATTTCTTATCGAAATTTAAAATTAGATTTTGTAAAATGTTTCTGTTCCATTTAAGGTCACTGAAAAAAAAAATTAAAAAATAAATAAAAAAAATATATATATATATATATATATATATATATATATATATATATATATATATATATATATATATATATATATATATACATATATACATATATATATATATATATATATATATATATATATAAAGAGCCCATTGATATATCTTCTTTTTTTTTCTCAGTGGACAACAGGCTAATGCCAGGCATACTGATAGACATGGGCAAAAAAAGATTATGGAACTGTCCAAAAAATAATTCATGCTCAAACATAAAACTGCATATAGTTTATCATCATTCAATTTTATGAAAGAAATCTTCGATGCTCACCAAGGCTGTATTTATTTACAATTAACATTTTTCAAATGTTATTTATCCCTGTGATGACAAAGCTGAATTTTGAGCTCCAGTGTCACATGAGCCTTCAGAATTCAGGAAACGTTTATTATCAATGCTGGAAAAAAATAAAGTGCTGCTTACCACTGATTAAATCGATCAAATAATGTCGCCCCAGATATAAGATTGGTAACACACACTGTCCTTAACACATGGCCCAACTAGGCCTAAAAGCTTTTCTTAATCTCAATTTCATATGCAGACACCACATGCATCACACTAATACTGTAACAACATCTGCATGTCATCTCAGTATAAAATACCCATTAAAGATTTTCAGAAATGGAAAACACTTCAATCAGATAATTCTGGTTGTTGGTCATGTGTAGTTGAGGGAAAGGTATTAGAACTACATCTACTATAAATGTTAGAAGTCATGTTTCCATAAATCAAACATGATGAAATATACTTATAATGCACTGATTTAAAAGAGATCTGCACGGCCTAATTTAAGTTTCATAATTCAAGTTTTTACCTTCTTTCATCAAGCGTGTGAGGAATCTTAGAGCAGCTGATGCTGGTTAGCTGTGGGCTACCATTTGAATTTCAATTTCAGGAGCATTCATTGCACACAGAGCCCTCTTACTCTCCTGACTGAACACAAGTGAAAGCAGATTGTTGACAAAGCTTTTACCAACCTACTGGAATTTTAACGATGGGTCCTCACATACTTTCTAATGATATTTCGCTCTGACGGGTTGCTCTTATTAATTAAATACTTGAAGGTATAACCTGACTAAAAACAAAAGTAGCAGAAACATGAAGTCCTACTAAATTAAGCCCTGAACCACCATGATGTGACATTTAAACATAATCAAACACTTGATCGAGATTCACTTTAAGAAATCTGAATGTGTAAAAAAAAAAAAAAAAAAAAAAAAAAAAAAATTGTGGAAATACATAAAGTAACTGTACATTTGGCACTCATTAATTTAAAGATACTTTATTAGGAAAACATTACAGTGTGTTATAGTATCACATTTATTTTCAGCATTCTTACATTATCGCTGGGTTTTGGTCCTGCTATTTTCATGATCTTTGTGATAATGTACACATAAAACAGAGACTGCATAAAGATCGGGCCATTTAGCAGAATTACAGTATTATATCTGTCCTTTATATTATATTATTTGCTTGGTACAATAAAAATATTTTTTATTTACTGCCCTGTACATTTATTTAATGTTAGGTATACTACAAACACATTCACATATCTATGTATTTGATAAAAATACCCTGCAATTTTACTTTTAGTAAAATAACTGGTATACTTAAAGGGTTAGTTCACCCAAAAATGAAAATTAGGCTGCATTTTACTCACCCCTGAGGCATCCTAGGTGTATGACTTTCTTCTTTCAGACGAATCCAGTCGGAGTTATATTAAAAATTGTCTTTGATCTTTCAAGCTCTATCATTGCAGTCAGCGAGTGTTGCATTCCTTCAGTCCAAAATATGTGAAATAAAAAACGCCCTTAAATAAAAAAAAAAAATCGTGTCTCACACGATTGGTGAACAAAGGCCTCCTGTAGCAAATCGATGCGTTTTTTTTTTTTTTAAGAGAAATATCTGTATTCAAAACGTAATAATCACTTGAATCTAGCTTGCGCTCACTGTTGTAAACGGAAGCAGTTCCAGGGGAATTACGTATGAGGTCAGCTTTGTGCATGCGCCACTCAGAAGTGATGCACGTGGAAATGCAGGGGAGAGATCAAAACAAAACACCGGTCACTAATAATAAGTACAAAACGAGGATTTGTAAAGCAGAATGTCAGAGGATTTTGATATAAGCCAAGAGGAGACTGGTTTTCCTTTGCTAAAGTAAGGAAACTTTGCTTCTTTTGATCCTGTTAACTAATGTTGGTTTTCACGAGACTCACAGGCACATGCGCAAACTGACCTCATACGCCATGCTCCCGGAACCGCTTAGTTTACAACGGTGAACACAAGCTAGATTGAAGTGATTATTACGTTTTGAATATGGATATTATTCTTACAAAAACAAATCGATTCACTACAGGAGGCCTTTGTTCGCCCCCTGGAGCTGAAGCCTTTTATGGAAGGGCGCTTTTTATTTCACGTCTTTTGGACTGAAGGAATGCAACACCCGTTGAGTGCCATGAAAAAAAGCTTGAAAGATCAAAGACCATTTTTAATATAACTCCGACTGGATTCGTCTGAAAAAAGAAAGTCATATTCTTCTAGGATGCCTCGGGGGTGAATAAAACGCATTTTTGGGTGAACTAACCCTTTAAATTCTGCTAAATGGGAACAACTAATTTTGTACTTAATACATTTAAATTATGCAGAAGTAGTGCTGATGTCCAACTAAACATATACTGAAGTGTATTTGATTGTGCTAAAGTAGAATAGGAAGTAGGATACTTAAGTAGGATACTTTAGGTACACTTTAAATACCTTGTATTTAATGGCTGGTATTATTCAAAGATCATGAAATCTTAATAAATAGTGAAAATCCGAGGGGCATGTGCTCTTCATTTCAATACTGATGTAAGATGTAGAGTTGAAGGAATCTCTGTTTGGTAATGCTGCAGCGTCACAGACAAAACAAACAGGGACAACAAGCCCACACTCAGCCTGTTATGACACCGCATGATCACTGTGAGCCTCTGGCCTGAGAGAGCCGCTGAGCGGGAATCGGTGGTAAATGTCATGTTAGCTCACAGCTGTAAGCGCTGGGCTTAAACTGCTGCATTAGAAAAGCATGAGTCAAAGGGATGAAGAAACTTGCAGCCTTTGTGTTGCTGAGCGAGGCGTGCAGGGGGAATGATGACAGCCAATGAACCCCAACAACCATGTCGCAGCATCCCTCCAGCGGAGAGAGAGAGAGACACAGCTCAAACATGGCTTGCTTTCATTGCTTAATGTTCTGCTCCACTCCTGCCAAGGAAAGCGAGAGAGAGAGAGGCTATAGAAAGGGCATTCATCAATGCCTCTTTTGTCAGGCATGCTAGATGGAAATTAATGAAGGTGTTCACGATGGGGTCTGATGTTATTAGTGTGACTTCAGGAAACAAAATGGAAAATTCAATTTACCTCCTCATTTTTATAGAGTCTTGGTTTTGCCCGGGGTGCCATTTTGTTTCAATCCAGGTCCTGACAGGGAAAGTAAGGCTTTTTTTCCCCCCGTCACAGCTCAACAGTCTTGTGTTTTCCTCACATGAACAGATAAACCCCCATTAGTCATTAGATCTACTGAGAAATTATATTCATGTCATGCAAAGCTGGAGGGAGGATTCGCTAATCCTACATTACACACTTTTTCTGGGGGGAAGGGGAGTTGCGAAGAGGGCGTGCATTGTGTAAATATTGTTTAACAAGCACTCAAATGCTATTACAAGTCATTTATAATTACCAATTTCAAAACAACAAGAGTCGGCAGCCATTTTGTGGCGTAAATAATACATTCTTTATTCTAATAGCTGTTCAGTTTAACAGTATAACCTGTCTAATGTCACTCAGAATGTATTTTAGAGCAGTTCTATGTGGTCGCTAGGGTGGTTTGGTGTGGAAAATGGCAAATTCAAGAAAAAGTCAAGAGTCCACAACATTCTTTTTTCCGCCCATTACATTGTCCACCAGGCTAAAATTATTAGTACAATTACTTAGAGACATAAAAGCAAAACCACCTTTCATTAAAGAATCAGTTCACTTCCAGAATTAAAAATTCATGATATTTTACTGCTTGACCTTTCCAAAGTGGCTACATAAGGCATGAAGTACAGCTAGTGCAAGGTGAGAATGTTTTTTTTTTTTTCTCAAAAATTACTGATCGTTTTGCTAGATAAGACTCTTAATCCTCGGCTGGGATCATGTAGAGCCCTTTTAAGCTCCACTGAAACTGCAATTTGGACCTTAAACCCATTGGTCCCTATTGAAGTCCACTATATGGAGAAAAATCCTGGAATGTTTTCGTCAAAAACCATAATTTCGTTTCCACTGAAGAAAGTAAGAAAATGAACATCTTGAATGACATGGGGCTGAGTAAATTTTCAGGAAATTTTTATTCTGGAAGTGAACTAATCCTTTAAGCCACACGATTTGAGGTAACATTCACAAACAAACAACTGACTAGTTAAGCACCAAAGTACAATGAGCATGTAGTTATACTGAGACTTGCCTTAGGAAGCACAACAAATTCCATTTTAGTGTTTTAAAAAGCATCAAGCTGAAGGTCTGTTTTCTAAAATGCAGAGAAAAGTGGGTGAAAACATAAGATTTCATGTAAGTGTTCCAGCTTGTGACCTGTAGATCCCTTGTGCTTGTTTATGGAAGTGAGTTGGGTGCTCTAGGGAGCGAGGGGGCCTCTAGTGCAGTGGTCTGGCCTTTCTAAACATTTGTGATGAATTAGATCATTTCCTCTTGTCCTGAGAAAGCAGGCAGCACAGATGACTAAATTAAAAATACCTACCCTCCTGCGGACAGCCATGCTCTGTAAAGAGACTAGGGCTACAATGAGAGAGTGAAATAGGGTTTTAAAACAGGGAATATCTTGCCTATGTGCAAATCGTGAGCATATAAGACTTGACAGCTGTTTTCTCAGGGTCAGCAATAGGAGAATCACATGGCTGGCCTTTGTGATTCTTCCACCACTATCTACCCACTGTGTGAGCCAGTTTAAAAATTACTCTATGACTGCCCTGATATCATTTCAAACTGGTTTGACTTCATTTTTTCCAAGGGAAAACACACACAAAAAAAATGATATTTTGAGGTTTAAAAAATCATATGCATGCATCAAATTTATAAATAACAGAAAAATGCATTCAAACATTTGAGGTTGATGGCAAAGTTTTAAAAGCCATTTATTGAAATGAAAAAGAACTAAATGTGAACAAACATCTTCATGAAATTTTTAAGTAACAGCTCAAACTTCAATATACCGAACACATATCATTGCAACAGTGTCATACAGATTTGTTCATGGACAATGTCTCACACAGCCTCGCGATGCAAGCCCAGAGAGGGAACAAACAGACAATGAGCTATGGAAGAACATAGCATACTCGTCATCACAAAATGCTTTTCCGACAACTCTGAAAATTATATACATATTCTTACAGCATTTACATCTTTCAAAACAATAGTACCTCAAAAATAATCAACCGCCAAACAGGAACTTTATGGATGACAGACAAAGTGAAAACAGACCACATGAAGCTGAATGGTGGCATGATACTGCTGGAACAATATGACCAGTGCAAGGCTGACCAAGAGAAGGGGGAGATCTCGAGAATAGACTAAAACATGCTTCTGCTGCGTCTATTCACAGATGTTTATATACATACAGTTTGTATCCATCATAAGAACAAGTTAAAAAAAATGTGACAGAAAGAGAGGATCAAAAAAAGTCTAAACACACTGCAGCTCTGCATTCATACAGATATGGCTTCCTGGCTCAGTGCGCCCAAGTGAAATAAGAAGCACCTGAAAGGTGCTGGAATCAAAACATCTGACAGACAGAGGCAGAAAGAACAGAAGAAAAAAGTAAATATGAGTTGTTCTCTGCACAGAGATGGCATTGAAGCAGCCATCTTTAAAGAGGCTTCTACATAAGCTGCATTACCTTGAGGCTGCAAAGAGGCTAAGGAGTCATGCAGATTCAGAAGACAGCGAACACTTAATGCAAAAAGCAACTAAAAAGTGCTGTCAACTCAAAATGCTTTGCCATGTAATCTTTAGAGATTTCAAAGACAGTGCATGGATTGCAAAAATAAGCAGGTACCAAGTCCAGACCAGGTTGGGGATGTCTGCTCCCTCTTTTAGACATGGGAGACTTTCTGAGACTCCCGCGCCTGCTTGATGCTGTAGAGCCACTTAATGACCCGGGCGTTCCGTTCAACGGCGGAAATACCATAGGGAACGCGCTCCCCAGCATCGTCTTCTTCATCAGTCAGGTCGTCGTTGCTATGCCGCGACTGCTCACAGTCCGAGCTGATCATGCTGGCACTACGGAAGTTGAGTGACACAATGTCAGAGTTCGCTCGGGCAAAGCTTTCCACACCTACGCTCTCCAGCTCCTCGGGATCCAGCCCACAATAGTTGAAGAAGCGCTCCACGTCTGCACCAGCCCGAGCGTAGCGGTCGCTCAGGTCTGACTTGGAGCGGTGCAGAGAGGGCCTGCGGGCCACAGAACTGCCCAACTCCAGCTCCGTAGCAGTGCTAGATAGTGTCTCTCTTTCAGAGGAGCAGGGAGCATTGTCACATGCAGCCAAGGCCTTGGCGCTAGGCTTGGGCGGGAGTGGTGGTGCGGAAGAGCTGCTGCTGCGGGCCACTCTCAGTGGCTTGCCATTGCACATGCGGCGAATGTCTGAAGAGCTGTGGGAGGCATGCAGTGGCGAGCGCTCGCCATCGGCCTCACACGACCTCTCCTCCAGCAGCCTGCGACTCAGGTTCAAGTTGCCTCCCTGTGGACTGTGTCGACCTTGTGTGGAAGGTGGTACCTTGAGCGAGTCGGCAAAGGAGCGACATCCAGGTTCCGACAGCTCGGACGAGCGATGTGGCGCCCAGCTAAATGCCCCGACTTTGTGCGACGTCCCCTTGGCGGGCCCCTCGGATGAGGAGGAGCTGTTCAAGATGTTCTTCAGGATCTCCAGGTTGAGATTCTCACGTTTTGTGGTGGTTGCGCAAGTGTCCGACTTGGCGTTGTTGTTGGAGGCTTTCAAGCCAGATCCCACACCGCCACTTCTCTTGACGGGAACAGGGCAGACGGGGGGCTTGGCAAGAACCTGTGGCTTGATGGGTTCCTGCTTAGCATTGATGACCTCCTGGCTCTTCACGTACTTGGCTTTGTCAGCCTCGAGCCTCTCCACGGCGCTCAACCGCTTTGGGTTAGGTTCGGTCTGCCGGCGGAAGTAGTCGGGCCCCTTGTTGAGGATGCGGAGTGGGACAGCGGAGGCAAAGGCCCCACCTTGACCAGCGGGCTTGCTATCTGCCTGTAGCGTCTCGGTGGGCATCTCTGCTGGTCTCTCGGCGGCCGCCGTGGTGGATTCCGCAGTGGACTCTCGTCAGGGGGCAGCCTGGAGGCACACACATCAAGCCAGATGACCGGACTTTTAATCCTGTCTCCACTGGCTGTCAGCAGTGAGGCCTCATACTCGCAGCTCATTAATTAGCCCCCGCTTCCTCCACGCAGCCAGACCCCGCACGGCGGAAAAAAAGAGAGCACTCAACTCTAGTCAGTGTCAGCACACCCGTCAGGCTCGGCCAGCTGGGAGGGAGCACCAGAGGATTGTGGGGAAAAGCCTTGTCGCTGCTCCTTTGTTCCTGGCCAAGGCTGAGAATCTGAAACACACAAGGACCAACCCTGTTAAGAGAGCAGGTGACATCACATTCCTAGCAACAACAGGAAGAGCTATGACTCTGGTGTGCTGTTGGCAGATGAAGCACTAGAAAACAACTAATGGAAACGTGCACACCTCAATATCAGTGGAATTAATATAATTTGGTTGGTGTTGGTGAGTGTGCGTGAGACAATCTAAGACTTTAATCTAGGAATATTTATGTAGGCTCGTGCACTGTGGTCCCATATGTATAACTACAATTTATCTAGCGGTTATCCATCGATGAAAATCCTTTATTTGCTATATTACCATTGTTTATCTGAATAATCATCCAATAAAGCAAAAGCGAATTTGATTACCCAGCTTTCTTATTTATTTCTTATAATTATTACATATCAAAATTACATTTATATATTCTGGTAAAAGTGAAAACAGGCAAATTATTCTCATACAATTGCAAAGAAACAATGATTCAGCAATTTGTGTGTGAGTGTGCAAGTTTTCTTTTTGCAGCCAGTACAGACGTATGATCAGGGCTCATGTTCTTGCCAAAACCCTGAGGCTGTTTGCAGGGGGACAAGAAAAAAAATACATAGAAGAGAGGAGGAAACATAAAATGGTGGAAAACTTTCCTGGTCTCATAAATAAAAGTAATTACAGAAGTTCTTGGACAAGAGTGTTGGTGGTGGCCACAATAGTTCTGGAAATTGCTATGACAAAGCATTTTATGGCACAATAGTATGTGACAATCTTCTGATTCAATCTAAGAACTGCAGAGATGAATAAAAGAAATACACATCAGCACAGCCATTACTGAGGAAGCAAAAAAGAGTCTATTCCTTGTTACTTAGGCCCATTTTATTTTAAGACATCACAAGCCTAGGGTATTTAGATCAAATCGTATACACTCTTAAAAATAAAGGTGCTTCACGATGCCAGTGAAGAACTTTATTTGTCTAAATGGTTCCATAAAGAACCTGAAGAACCTCTGAAGAAACTTTCAGTTTCACATAAGGTTCTTTGTGACAAAAGAAGGTTCTTCAGATTATAAAAAGGAAAGAAAGAGATAGTTCTTTAAAAGAACCTTTGACTGAATGGTTCTTTTTGGAACCAAAAATGGTTCTTCTATGGCATCGCGAAGAACCTTTAAAACACCTTTATTTTTAAGAGTGTACCCTTTCTTGCTTATATAGCTTGAATGTAATAAATGGTCTATTATTTAAAAAATTCCAGTCATATTTTTGTCAGGCAGTCCAGAATGTTATCATTACATGACAGTGTATGTCATTAGTTAATTTCAAACCTGTGTGAAACATTATCTTACAATGACACCCATATCTAACCTCTGGCTCACTAGGGATTTTATTGTTGTATGGCAATCAGCTTTGCAGAAATATCATATAATTTAATTACAAAAACTCCCATTAGCAAGTGAACCTCACTGGACCCAAAAGTACTCCTTTTTTTTCTGCCCAAGCACTTAAAACTTCCCCAGAGTCACTTTTGGGATAGATAGAGCCATACAGGCATTGCAAAGTCTTGGAAATCTCAAAGGAAGAAGTATTAGAGAAAACAGAATAAGATGGCCTTTAAAAGAACAATTCTGCTTAAGTTACACGTCATCTGTGGCATGCTGTTAACTCACACAGAAAATAATTTAGAAAAGCACACTTAAGCTTATGTGATTACAATAAAATTCTAAGGACAATCTGTACTGTATATATATTCTGTATGTGTTTTAAACGCAAATTAATTTTTAGTTCCAATCGACAGCATGCCACAGATTGATAAAGCTTAACGAGTGTTTAAGACAGAATATTGCTGGTGAAAAAACACAAACACAGACATACACATACAAAACAACTTCTACTAATAAATGCATGTGAATTAAATGTTCCAGTCAGAGAGTGATAGCATAAAAGCACTGTTCTTGTGTAATCTTAAGAAATTTTACACTCTAACCCATTTTCCAAAAACAAGCATACACAGCAAACAACTTTGCAGCCACCTGGGATTTAGCTAGACATAATATGAGCAGACTGTGATGAAAACTGTGTTTTCAGTTCTTTAATAACGCTATCAACAATGACTGTTTATATGTTTCAGGAAGGGGTCAGTGATTATGAGCCTAAACAGCATATGGGCAATGGGCCTTTCTCTTTAAACATAATTACAGAACACAGAGGAGTCTAAAACACGGTTCATGCAGAGAGTAATAATTGTAAAGATCTCCCTAAACGCCCCCGCAAAGAAAAAAACCCCCGTCTCCTTTAATTCTCTGTGCTGAGTGCTGTAGCCCCTTCCCCCAAAACAGAGTAAGCCCAGCTGTGGGACTCCAGCCAAGAGCCATCTCACATCATTTCATCTCCCTCCAAAGCCCTTCTGAATTATCAGAGCCAAAGACAATCCCCACAGCTTTCTCAACGCACCCGCTCACCCTTATCGTCCATGTAAGAATAACACTTTACCTCATCCTTGTGAGTTGGCCTGCTGATATTAAACAGCGATTTGTAAAACGGATATTAGAACGACTTGTTCCAGGATCAGTAACTCATGCAGGCCTCCTTACATATGGAGACCTCTGTATGTGATCCTGTGCTCATCAGAAACATACCCGTCTTGTGTGTTCTCCAGTGTGTATAAATATTCCCTTCTACCCTTAAAAGACCATAATGAGATCTGTGGATTTTAGCAGTAAACACACTAGTATTGATTAATTAATGTACACGATTACATTCATACATGAATATTTCATTAAATAAATATATATGTACAACTGTTCATCATTTCATGAGGTTTTAACCATTTCCTATGTACAGCGAACCCTACCATAAAGCACATAAACGAGTGCGTTTCCCATGTTAGGAATGTGCACTCAGCTGTATCAGTGTAATACTGTATGACCAAGTAAGCCACATCCCAGTGTGCCTCGGGTCATAAAATCACAGAAACGCGCACAGAAAATACGCCACATCAGCTGAGCTGTTTGGCAATGTAGCAACACAGTCATTAAATCCATCTTTTTGTCTGAGAGGCCAAACCTTTTTTTTTTTTTTTACTCCAAACACATGATGATCACGTGAACAATTCTTAGGCAGTTTAAAACAGAAACTGACAAAAAATGCTGCTTTGAGGCCACATGACTACTTCAAACAATAAAATAAATGTCCACTTGATGTTACTTCTAGATTAATGCAGGTCTGTCACGTTTATCAACTCTGAGATGATATCAAGCACTAATGTCCCTCTGGGTGTATTAGGTTACAAAGTTGTGTATAACACAAAGAGAAGATTGGATTTCAGCTAAAATCCTTTTTATCACATTTGCCTCAAGGCTCGTCCTCTAGTAACATTTCTCTTGTGAGGAGAGCTACAGTATGATCCTGCTTGTGGTCTTAGATTTCGCTCCCCCTGTGACATAGAAAAGGGATCTCATTATAATATTACCCCCCCCCCCTTTAATAAAGTGACAACGGTGTAGCAGTTCTAATGCCAGGGCAAAAGTTCAAGAAAAGCAAGCTAACTGTTCTGTCTCTGGTTGCACTGACGAGCACAGAACACTATTTAGAGTCTCAGCCTCAAAGGAGACAAGAAAGCAGTGGATTTACTGATTTATTTACTGTATATTACGCTGCTGCCACACAGATCTAATATAAACATGCAATTTCTTTCCCAGCTGTTTACCTTCACAGACATAACCGAGTGTTTATGTGTGTTTTTAACATAAACTTGTGTGTATTTGACAGTTTAAGTGCATTAAAGGGGCCATATTGCAAAGACTAAAGTTTCAAATCCAAAGAGATATTCTTTATAAAAGTTAAGTGCGATATGCAACGCAACGCGCAAAAAGACAGTGTAAGTCAATATAATCTGTAATTATGTCCCCATTGGATGCAGCAAATGCCTCATTTATAATGGGTTTTACTGGTTTTGTCTCGCGGGGGGGACACGGCATCACAGTACAGTAAGGGGCGTAACATTTCTGTCACACGCTTAAGGTATTTGGCCAATCACAATGCACTGGATGTCTGGCCAATCAGAGCACACCTCGCTTTTCAGAACGATGAGCTTTGTAAAAATCGATGCGTTTCAGAAAGGCGGGGCATAGAGGAGAAACAATAATGTACATTATGTGGAAAATAATGTGTTTTCTAACCTTAAACCGCATAAACACATTGGATTCTACCAAATACACAAAATAATGTTCTTTTTAGCAAAGTCATATGACCCCTTTAAGACATGAAAGAGAATGTGAGTTTATTACTTGCATGCTGTATGCCAGCCGTTTTCTGTGTGCATGCTTTGGATGTGTGCTCTCAAAAAACTCTATATCAGAAGTTTAAACTAATATGGTTTAAACGTATGATTTCAGCATGATAGACATGATAATCATAAAATTAATGCTGAATTTTAATGGTGTCCTTACTACCTTTCTCGGACTTGAACGTATCAGTTGCATTGCTGTCTATGCAGTGTCAGAAAGCTCTCAGATTTCAACAAAAATATCTTCATTTAAGATTCTACGTCATGTGCATACTTCATACTCCTGTCCCAGACATAGTTTGATTGAGTGTAAAATTCTTCACCGCACTCATTGGACCAAAGTTAGACTTTCCAGAATATATCCTGAAGTAGATCCTGAGTAGTAATTTTATTATGATTATTATTCCTTTTTTCGGTTTGTTGGTTTATGGTAGTTATTCTGTTGTATGCTTTGATATTTTTTTTATCTTTCCTCTATTCTATGTTCTTTTCTTCAAAATGAATCTTTTGTTGCTATTTGCTACATGGGCCTTTGATCAACCAGAAACATGGAAGTCATACGTGCATAGCAACCAAATATATAGGTTGTCAATTTATGGTATCTGCAATTGTATGATGTATTCTATTCATATGGAGAAAATCTAAATAAAGTGAGAAAAAAAATCTTAATTTGTGTTCCGAAGATGAATGAAGGTCCTGCAGGTTTTGAACAACATGAGTGTGAGCAATTAATGACAGAATTTTAATTTTTGGGTGAACTACCCCTTTACATGTCTTTGTAAAGAAAAAATATCCTTCTAAAAACAATCTTTATCATTGTCATAAAAACACATATGCAAACCAGGTTGATTTGAGATTATATGTAAAGCATCTTGATCATAGAGGAAGCAAGACTTTTGGCCCAACTGTATATACATATGTTCGCAATAGTTTCATAAGATTACACCACAGCTAGCTGTGATGGCACACAGCTAAAAAGAACGAGCAGCAATATTGAGAGTGTCAGTGTGTTGATAAACTGCTATATAAGCAACAGATTCTGGTGTCCATCTGTTATCTGCTCACACCAGCAGCAGCAGCCAGCAGCAGCACGAGGCTGTGACATTAGAGCTGCTTGTGTGCTGTGTGCAGTGGGCTGGACTAGTGATTCACGTCCCTCAGGGCAAAGCAGCTCATTGAATCTTTCCTCCTGTCACTCAACCAAAAATGGGCCCACCCTCACAGCAGATCTGTGTGTGAATGTCCCCGAGCCCTTGTTACATAATAATAGGATGTATAGAAGCTACAAAACCAGTTGCAGTGTCACGCACTATCTATTCCACGGTACAACAGCTTACCTACCTACGGTATGGACGCATTATAGACAGCTATCCAAATCCAAATGGACATCCTTT